>NW_005842445.1:84391-103017 GCF_000455745.1 Alligator sinensis | reverse complement strand
CCAGAGCATGTGTACTGGGACTAACACCATCCCAACAGAGAGGGCCATGGCCTCATCGCTATCTGCAAAATCCTAAAACGGTACCAATAAAGCTGGACAGCGTAAGAGCCTGTGTTGAGGTCTATGGAGGAAAGAACATCGTCCTCCGAGTTTTCCTCAACCCAGTGGTTGGTCAACCTGCAAGCAACCTTTTGCATCAGCTTTCGCAATTGCGCATCCTGATGAAGTCGAGAACACCCAGCGACTGGGAGCTTTGATCTACTGTATAGCCAATCGAAGCTCAGGGCGCAAGCCATAGCGAATCTGATTATCAACTGTTGCCGCAGAGAACGCCCGAAGAGCGAATCATGTTTGGGTTCCTCATAAACCATTCTGGGCTCACCAAACTACAGCTCCGAATCCTGGGAGACGCAGGCCAGTGGCAACTGGCCTACGAACTAGGTTTTCAATATCCAGACAAGCTAGTCGACGACTCCTCGATTTTCATCTTGCTGAGCGTGGATAGAACCCCGCGGTGTTTGCCATCCACTTCCGCGTCGGTTGTATCCATGAGCGTGCAGGAGAAAAATCGTCTAAAGCGGAGCTGTGCCCGAGCACCTGTATTGTGTGCTGTGAAAAGTGGGAAGCGGCGACAAATCTCGCTGACTGCCCTATCACGCATGGTTCTCTGTAAATATTGTAATATAGGTTAATTTATTGTTTTGAGGATTTTCTTTTCACAGGTCCAGGACTCAAAGTGTGTGGTGGAAGGAAGTCCCGAGAGAAAGAAGGAGAACATAATTGAAGAAGCGAGGACTTGACTTGTGACTTCGCCATGACGCCTACTGAAGTTCTGATAGTTGCATTTCTGGTTATGAATATAATTATGTGTCTGTGTGTTAGTGCTGGCTATTATTTGATTCAGTCCTTAGAGGACGAACTTATTATGTTGTCTGAGTTTGTGTTTAATCGTTTGGCATATGAACCAACCGAGAGAGCTCGTAATGACTCAAACGATGCACATGTGGTTTAAAATTCCATTTTACGCCATCGGCAAGGGGGCATGTCATAACCCAATGATTTTTAGTGCCTCGGCACATTGGAATTTTCCCGCCACATGGAGTTTTCTTTGCACGGTGGATTTCTCAGCTGTAGAGAGAAAACCCCGGTGCAAAAGAGTTCCCGCCACACGTATGCAAATTAGTGTCTCACTATTGGTCAATTCTAAATTATTCCTACGTGGCAGCTAGCAATTGGCTCGCCAGCTGTATAAAAGGTTAGAGCAGTTTCCGCCCAAGTTGGAGGACTCTACAACCATCTCGTGGGGAACTCTGAGCACGCTGTGGAGCCTAGTAAACTCCGCATGTGTCTTGGAGGAGGACATAGAGGCCTGATCAGCTCTTAGCCACTCCCCGTCATAGTGGAAATTTGATGTATCCCCTGTGTAAAGCGCTCATGGAGTCGTACATCAACGACTCATCTCGGTTCGGTGCGGTTCGGAAGAGATCTCACTTGTGTTTGTTTGTGTGCAACTGCAACTCAAGCAAGTTTCCTTCCTGCACTGTGACCATCGGCAGTGTAAGTAAAGCTTTCTTTGTAAAACCAATACGCTTCCGTGCCTAACTCTACTCCGTCGTGGAAAAACCCCACCTGACGGTCCGGGCTACTGGCCATAGCCTTAGACCGACCCTTGGTCCCGACAGTTTACAGGCGTAAAATATGCTGCCTGATGGGTCTGACATGCTTGTCTGGTTATTTCATAAAACAAAGCTTGGCTTAGAGGAGAACCCGTGTCACACACACTTCTGTCCAGATGCTTCACTTTTGTCACTATCCCTGTGGCCTGCAGAGCAGTCCCTCAGTCCCCTCTATGGTGGTCACTTACCCCATACAGGTCCCTTCTCTGTGAACACAATGGGTTCAGGAGCAGGCCTTCTTAAAGCAGCAGCCAGGGCTTCTTGCTGTAAGGAGCATCTGGGGCCTGGCTGCTCAGTCTGAGAGGATTATGCTTGGTCAGGGATTTAGTGGAGTGGAAGCCAAGGTCAAAGCCAGGCATCAGTCCTAGTCCTGGATACGAAGCTGAAGAGTGAGACGAGGCCACGATCAAGGCAGGGGGTTGATCCAGAATAGGACATCCAAGAATGAACAGGAGCAATTGGGAATAGGATCCAGCAGATACTGGCAGAATGGTTCAAGCTTGAGGTTCAGAGCATGGAGGCAGTTTTAAGAGATCCAAGGTGTCCAGGGGTCCAGTGAGGTGATTTATTACCCATATAGCTCTTGGGTGGGGGATGGGCTATGAGAATCCTGGATAAGGGCCTGTGTTTCCACCATACCTCAGTCCAGTCCTCCAGAGTATGGGTCATATGTTTTCCTCTTCCCCAATAAGGTGTCTTTCATCTGTTGAGCATCCAAGTCTGCTCTAGGCCCCATTGGCATGGTGCATCAGAGGTACAGGCACTACAAACTTCTCTTCTGCCCAAGGGCAGGGGCTCTTACTAAGAGCTTGAGTAGCAAAGCCAAAGAGTACAAACTGAAGGGCCCTAGGAGGGGCTGTGCCAACATAGACCAGAGCCCTGGGAGAGACCCCAGTGAATGGAGCAGAGCACCCTGAAGACGCTGTGCAAAGGAGACAGTGAGTGCACCTTCAGCTTGTTTAGACTTGAGAGAACCCCAAGGAAATGTATTTCCTTCCAAGTGCCTGTTATAGGGTAGGCAAGAGACCTGGCATAGAACTGAGGAGATAGTAGGTCTCATGTCCCCTAAGTATCAACAGCCTCTAGAAGGAAATGTTCTGATGTTGCCACCAAGGCAACCAGTAAATCAGATGGAAAAGAAATGTCACCATGCTGTTGTGAAGGCTTTAAAATCCAAGGGAGGCTGGTGCTGAGATGGGAGGCTAGTTAAGAGTTTAGGGAGAAACAGAGATACCAGAAGTTATGGAGTTAAGTATGTGATAGGATGGGATTGACAGCTGGATAGAGCTGACATAAGCATGGACAGGAAGAAGCAGAAATGGGCAGGTACAGGGGAGATTAGGAGGGATGGAGAGATTGGATGAAGGGATAGTTGGGTGTAAATTAACATAGAGTGACTGAGAAATGCTTGCCTCTAAATTATGAGACTAGTGTGTGCTTAAGCATTCCCGAGCCCATCCCTTCTGTTATGTGGTCAGTGGGGATCCTGGTTTTCTCTGATAAAAAAAATCCCCAATTTTCAGATTTTAAAAAGTAACCTAAAATCCACATTTTTCTTTGATCAAAATGAAACACACACACACACACACACACACACACACACACACACACACACACATTAGTGGTGTTTCATTTCATAGATAGATAGATAGCAGGGCTGTGCGAAATTTTGCTTGCCATTTCGTTTTGACTCATTTTGATGTTGAAACAGCAAAATCGAAGTGAAACAAAGGGCCACCAAATAGCCTCAAAACAAAATGAGGCTAGTCAAAACGTTTTCAAAGTTGAAACGTTTCGACCATAGCGCTGGGGATGGGAAGTCAGTCCAGCTGAGCTGACTTCCCATCCCCAGTGCAAGATCCAGCATGGGGTGGGGAGGCAGTGCAGCTGGGCTTCCTCGCCATCCCCCGTGCTAGATCACGCCAGGGGCGGGGAATTCAGATCAGCTGGATCTAGCGCTGGGGATGGGAATCTAGCTCAGCTCCATTTAGTGTGGGGGATGGGGAGGCAGCCCAGCGTCAAAACAGCCACACTGTTTCAATGAAGTGAAAGTGAAGCTGTTTCGACTCGAAATTATATTCGATGCAAACACTGTTCTGTCCAGACATCAAAACTGAAGTCAGAATGGAACAGTGATGTTTCCCACAGCCCTAATGGATAGATAGATGATGGTGTTTTATTTTGATCACAGTGAAATGTGCATTTGGGGTTACTTTTTTTAATCTGAAAATTGGAGATGTTTTTAATCAGAGAAAACCAGGAACCCTGGTGGTCAGGTAGTTGAAGTAGGCTCCCCACCTCCTCCTTCTCTCCCCACCACTCCCCTCCAATTTCAGAACAACATAGGACCTACCTTCTCTTCTTCCATCAAAAGCAGCAGGTGAAGGCACCCCTGAAGGAGCTCCAGCTCACTCCCTCCCACCCACACTTTGGCTTTCTCCTCATAGACACCAGGCTCAGGTAGAGGGAGATCCACCTGCGATCAGGCCCCAACCAGACTGGCAGGTTTTGGTGGCCGTGTCCCTGGTAGCTCTGTTCTGGGGCTTTGTGACTCAGCAGCACAGGCCAACTGACATCTGCTCATGGCCACTGTGACATCAGAGCCCTCAACAGCCAATCAGAAGGAGAATTCTCTGGGAATGTGGCAGGCGTGGAAAACTATTGGGTGTAAGGAAAGGAGGTTAGAGGTTTTAGAAATATGTGAGGGGCTTTCATTTGTCCTGCCCAACCCTGTAGCTTGTTATGTATCAGGTACCAGTGGCAGAAGAATGCAGGACTCTTCTCTTGCCCTGGTAATTCATTCATTTCTGTATCCTTGTTATGCTCAGTTCACTCCAGGCTGTAGAGCTTCCCTCCCCATTGTCCTTTTTGGATCTTGTCCAATGGAACCAAGTGTTCAGTTCCAAAATCTGGTGGATGCCATAGATCTGTGGTACACTTCAGCATTCCCCAAAACCAGGAATAATTAAGGACCTGAACCAGAATGGCTCCTTTATGTCCAATGCACTTACATTTCCCAGTAACCTTTTATTCAAGATGCTTCAAAATCTCCACTCTAAATCCTCATGCATGCAACAGTAGCACAATCCTCATGCACCTATATACCGTGTGCCAGGCACAGTAATAGAAACACTAAGAAGTCAACATACCATGCATGGGTAAGCACGAGGACATGTGGGCACTACAATGGCAGGGAAATATTTGGTTAATATATGCTTAGAAAATCCTAGTATACAGACACGTCTCCAATCTATAGAGCAGTGGGTTTCAACTCCCTTAGATTTAAATTACCCTTCATAAAATGTCATCTCTTAGCCATCGATTTTTCTTCTTGACTACAGAAAAAGAACAGAGCAACTGTTCTGTTACAAAGAATGCAGAAAGACACTACAATATTCTTGATACCATGTGTTTCTTTTTAAAATCTTTGTGTTTATCTTCTATATGGTGTGTAGATGTTTGCATGCCTAATAGTACTTATATTGAACGGCACCCCTGAGTACCCTTAAAATAATATAATAGTACCCTGGGTGTTTCAGCACCCTGGTTTACACTCGCTGCTATAGAAGAAGGATGAATCCCTAACAGTTTTGTCAATCTGATGTAAGGAAAATTCCTTTATGGCTCACAAAATACCTGTTGGTTTGACCCTGAACAGAAGGAAAGAAAAACCAGGGCAAATCTTCCAGGGACAGGAGGCTTTCCAGGATGCTGTGGTGGGAGAAAGGTGGACTCTTCCTATCTTTTTTTGGCCCCTCTAGGATGGATTAAGGAACAAGGAAGTCTCTTCTGTGGTTTTCCCTTGGAAAGAAAACCTTTTCAGTGCCACAGGCTCAAACATATCACTTTTTTCCACCAGAGATTCCTTTGTTAGATCCCCAGCTAGTCAATGTACCTTCCTGGACCCCCAGTCTGAGTCCTGGAGAGTCTCTTCCCTTCTGGGGTTTCTTTCCAGGCCCTGAAGCTCTTCTTCTCCACCATGCATTTATTTGGTGGGTTTTTTTGAACCTGGGATCTCCCAGGGTCAAAAAACACCCCTGTGCTGCAAGGTAGCAGTGCAGGGAATGCCTGCATATGTGGTGTGTGATGCCGCAGATGTGTCTGCTGCATCACATGCCACACATCTGCACTCATCTGGACATGGCCAGAGAGGGGCAACCCTCAGCAGCAGCTCAAATGCAGGGTCCACACCTAGATTTCATAGATTTCATAGACATTAGGGCTGGAAGGGACCTCAGAAGATCATTTAGTCCAGCCCCCTGCCCCAGGGGCAGGAAGTCAGCTGGGGTCATAGGATCCCAGCAAGATAAGCATCCAATTTTCCCTTGAAGGCATTCAGGTGCTTGAACCACCTCCGATGGCAGGCTATTCCAGACCTTGGGGGCTTGGACAGTAAAGAAATTCTTCCTTATGTCCAGCCTGAAATGGTCTTGCCAGAGTTTATAACTGTTTGACCTTGTTGTCCCTTGGGGCGCGCTGGTGAACAAACATTCCCAGGGCCTGGTGGACACCCCTTATAAACTTATAGGTGGCCATCAGATCGCCCCTGAGCCTGCGCTTTTCCAAGCTGAAGAGTCCCATAGCTCTCAGCCTGTCATTGTAAGGTCTATTTTCTTGACCTCTGATCATGCGCGTGGCTCTTCTCTGCACCCTCTCAAGCTTCTCCACATCCTTTTTGAATTGTGGAGCCCAAAACTGGATGCAGTACTCCAGCTGCGGCCTCACCAAGACTGAGTACAATGGGAGAATGACGTCCCGGGATTTGCTTGTGAAGCATCTATGGATGCAAGTCAGCGTTTTGATCGCTTTACTAGCTGCAGCATCACATTGAAGGCTGATGTTCATCTTGTGGTCAATCATGACCCACAAGTCCCTTTCATCTGTAGTGCTAGCCAGCGTAACACTGCCAAGCCTATAAGCATGCTGCAGGTTTTTCCTCCCAAGGTGGAGAACCTTGCATTTTTCAGTGTTAAATACCATCAGGTTCTTGTCCACCCATTTCCTGAGCCTGTCGAGGTCAGCCTGGATCACCCTCCTGTCCTCAGGTGTGGATGCTTTACCTCAAAATTTGGTATCATCGGCAAACTTGGCCAGTCCTCTTCTGAATCCAATGTCCACATCATTATCAAAGATGTTGAACAATATAGGCCCAAGGACAGAGCCTCGAGGGACCCCACTGGTCACAGCATACCATGACGATTGACTTCGGACAAACCACCACCCTCTGGGTCCGACCACGGAGCCAATTCCCCAGCCAGAGGATCATGATGGACCTGAGGCTGCAGTTGGCCAGTTTTGCCAAGAGGTGATCATGGGATACCAGATCAAAGGCTTTTTTAAAATCAAGATATACAACATCAATCTCCTCTCCTTTGTCCAGGTGATAGGTCACCTGGTCATAAAAGGAAATAAGATTAGTCAAGCAAGACCTACCTGCAACAAACCCATGCTGGCTGTCCCTCAGGATGTTGCCATTGGCCAGTTCATTAAGAATGGCCTCTTTGATAATCTTTTCTAAGACCTTCCCCAGGGTAGAAGTCAGGCTGATGGGCCTGTAGTTTGCTGGATCCACTTTCCTCCCTTTCTTAAAGATAGACACCACATTGGCCTTCTTCCAGTCTTTGGGCACTTCACCAGAGCACCGGGAGTTCTCAAAGATCCATGCCAGGGGTTGAGCTATGATGCTAGCCAGCTCTGTGAGTACCCTTGTGTGCAGATTGTCAGGGCCGGCTGACTTGAAGGTGTCCAGCCTCTCAAGGTGTTACTTCATGAGGTCAGCATTGATGCAGGGCAAGGAATCTCCCTCACTCGAGCCTCCCTGTCCCATGGTGGGGAGAGGCATCTCATGGGACTGGTGAAAGACCAACACAAAGTACCCATTTAGTAGGTTGGCTTTTTCCTGGGCATAAGTTGTCAGTTGTCCCACTTGGTTTAGCAGGGGTCCAAGGGACCTGCTGGTCCCTTCCTGATTTCTTATAGTCGTACGTTACATCCTCCTTTACATCTCACTGGTAAAACCCAGACCCCACATGGCACAAGGAAAGGATGTTCCAAAAAGAGCAGGTTTCCAAAGCTGGGGAGCTAGGAAAGAAAGCTGTGGAGAGGGAAAAAGGAACAAGAAAGATAAATCCATTAAAAGCCCTAAAAAGATGAAATTATGGGGATGCTGCATATTTCTGGGAAGGTTACAAGCCTGACTTGTCCTGCCCAGGTAAACTCCTGCCTTCAGTCCAAAAGATGACCCACTCCAAGTAGAAGTTTAGGTGGATAGCACAGGGTCTAAAGCTGTTGATCTCTAAACTACTGTGTAGCTAAGACTGGAGGAGGGAGCAAGCTCTGCAGGTTGTGACGCATTTTGTATTAGCCATTATACATGGTAGTGTTTCATGAAATGTTGATACACGGTGTGCCCCCACACCATGTTTGTTTCAGTTTGAGTTCCTTTTAGAACAATAGCTTTACTAGCTATGTCACCTGCGTGGTGTTCGCTCTATCCCTCTCTGTTTTGTGGTCTGGTCTAATCTGCCCACCACTGTGGAGCCACAAGATACAACACAGTGAGCATGAGGAACAGCACATCACCAAGAACACTGCAGCTTTGGAAAATACTCTCCCAGCTGCAGGAGAGAGAGCCATTTTGCTGCAAGAGGTTTCAGCCAGCAGCAGCAGAAGACAGAAAGAACCCCCTGCAATGAGGCTAACACAGTGTATCAGGAGGGAAACCAGACAGGGACAGGGAAGGAACGTGCCAGACAGGGTGGTGTCTGGAAAAGCTGAAGCATAGGATTTGACTCCTTCCCTAGAGACCAAAGGAGTAAGTTGACTGAGAAGCTGGACACTGGTGTTTAGGTGGATGATCTCTCTGACAGTGTTGTGGAAACCAGAGGACTGAGAAGCCCAGTGCCCTTTAGAGTTTCTGATGAGGAACTGACTTCTATGGGAGGGTGATGTCCTGACATGAAAAGTCAAAGTTAAGCTTGCCTCCTTAATTCCAGTTTATCTCCAGTCACTGGGGATGAAGTACTAATGTTGGGTTTCAGAACAAGTAGAGCCCTGGGTTTGACTCAGAGGGTCCCCATGGTAAAGGACCACAAAGTTAAACACAGAAGACCCAGATCCAAGGTGTAATTCAGGAGCAGAGATAAAGTGGACACCAGATGTGAAATTGTACTCTGAAAACCAAAATGCCTATAAATTTGCACCCAGAGATGTCCCTCTGGGACAGCGAGAGGAGCCTGACAATGCAGTAACATTAAGCATAATTATGAGAATAAAGAACATAAATAATGAAGAACCTAGAAGAGCCTGGTGAATGTGGTACTTTGTAGTCATAGTAGGCTGGAGGGTGAATCCCAGGTCAGCATCTAGTTCAAGATGAAATCTGCCTCTATATCTGAGGCTGAAGAACCCTTCTTCACCTGTTCTGGGTCAGGGATTTATACGGGGGAAATGGAGGGATAGGTGACCCTTGCTGATGGCTCTGGTGCAAGGGAGCGAGTGGAGCTTTAGATCCTGCTCGTGGCTTCAGAAAAGCCTTGGCTACTTTAGGTGATCAACTCTAGTATGGCAGGTTGGGAAAAGGGGCTCTGCTGCTCTGATTAAGGCCCCAGGTTCAAAACTGCAGTTTGATAGGACATTGTGGTAGCTGCACTCAGTGCTGGCATTGAGGGTCAGTATCTCTGGTTTGTCCACCCCTGTGAGTGGTGCCTGAAAACTGCGATCCAGGGGGTGGGGTGGGCTGGGCTGGGCTGGGACTGAGGAAAATGGATTTGGAGAAGGAGAAAAGAAAGAGGCTAGTGAGACCTGTGAATGACTTGGTTGTGTGGATACTGGAGAAATGGGGTTGGTTCCTGATCTGTCACAGCTTTTACTCAATGATCTGGTTATCCAGGTATCAGGGACATAAGAGTGAGAGGGGCAGGCAAGAGGGAACGGAAAATGTGAGTCTTGGGGGCAGTTGGGGAAGGAAACTGAAGGGAGGAAGAGGGAGGCTGGGTGCAGAGGAAGCAGCTTAAAGTGGGAGGAGCAGTGAGTGGTAGAAAGCAGCAGGAGTTGGATGGTTGGGTGCCTTGGAGCAGCCAGATAGTCTGCTGCTATTGGGCATTGGAAGGTAGGTTCAGTTTATTTGCCTTGTGTGGGCTGTTTTTCCAGCCTGGCTTCAGAGAAGCTGAATCTTTCTGGGACCTGGACACAGCTGAGGCAGCAGCTCGTGGCAGAGGGTGTGTAACAATCCCATTTGAGGGCCTGTCCTTTCCTCACACCCTTGCACAGCCCTCCAGAACACAGGGCACATGGCTTCCCTCCTAAAATGTCTTTCCTACCTTCTACATCCCATGGTAGACCCCTTTGGCAAGATGCAAGAGGGGCCCAGGCACCACCAGTGTCTCCTGTGCCCAGGGACAGGAACTATCACTGAGAGCATGAGCATCAGAGCTTGATTGGCAGAAGGCAAAGGGCCTTCAGAAGGCCTGGACCACCATGCAGTAGCTGAGTAGTGTCTTGGAGAGAGACTCCATGGTATGTAGCAAGGAAGGATTGCGACCCTAGGGCCCTCACCAGCACTGCCATTCTGGACAGTGCTCCTTTGACAGAATTGGGCCCATTTAGGACACACACAGATGCATGTGCCCACACATACACCCTCACACATGCACACAGTCAGATCATTTACATATCATAGAATAAACCATTTATTGGGGCTTCAACACTAAAAACCAGAAAGGTACCTTCCTTTCTTCATGTGGATGAGAATCATTGGAATAGAAGATTTGCAGGGACCTCCTGGCCAATTAGTCCAGGTCTCTTTATGCACAGACATGCAACCACATCAAGGAGTCCCCAGGGTACCAATGAAAGCCCTCATTTACACCCATATGTGGCACAGACCCCAAACAAAAGAATACCCTCTAACACTACAACAGGCAAAAGAAGGCGGGGCAAGGGCACTGCCAGCGTCCTGCACTGAAATGGCAAGAGAGGAGTTGAAATCACTAAATGTCCAGAAAACCCTAGGTAAAGGACCGTATTCCACAGTACAGAAGAAGGCAAAACCCCCCAGACTTGGCGCCAATCAGATGCTAGTGTAAAATTCCTTCCTGACTCCAAACATGGTAATTAGCTTGACCCTGTGTGGAAGAGCAAGGACCTCTAGCCAGGGACCTCTGGGTTTTTTAATTATGAGAAGGGGCATTGGTGCACCCTAGTCAAAGCCCCGGTGTTTCAGAGGAAGGTGAAAAATAACCCCAGAAACTTAAAGCATACATGAAAGGGAAACAATTCCTTCTTGGCCCCATATAGCAAATAGAATGAGCCCAGAAGCATAGGAATACCTAGTATGTTCCTCTCTACAAGATTGTTATCAGTGTCCCCAACTGGGGGACTGCCATGTGACCTCATTATTTTACACCCCTGTGGCTGGCCTTCTCATACATTGGTTCTCCTTCTCCAATAATCTGCTGAAAAATGTTGGTGTAAAAGATGATGGACATGCACCTGAGTAGTTGTTGAGTTTGGATTGGTGCTCTGTTGCCTGATGTTTCTACCCCAAAGTTGGGTGCTTAGAATCATAGAAAATTAGGGTAGGAAGGCCTCAGGAGTTTATCTAGTTCTACCCTCTGCTCAAAACAGGACCATCCCCAACTAGATCATCCCAGTCCAGGCTTTGCCTAGCCAGGCCTTAAAAACCTCCAAGGATGGAGGTTCCACAACCTCTCTGAGTAACATGCTTCAGTGTTTTACCAGTACCTCCTAGTGAAAAAGTTTTTTCCTAACATCTAACTGAAACTTTCCTTGCTGCAACGTGAGACCATTGCTCTTTGTTTTATTATCTGCCATCACTGAGAACAGTCTAGCTCCATACTCTCTAAAACCTCCCTTCAGGTAGTTGAAGACTGATATTAAATCCAGTTTCAGTCTTCTTTTCTCCAGACTAAATAAACGCGGTTCCCTCAGGCTCTCCTGAGAAGTCATGTGCCGCAGCTGTCTAGCCATTTTCGTTGCCATCCACTAGACTGTCTCCAATTTGTCTACATCCTTTCTGTAGTAGGGGGCCAAAAACTGAACACAGTACTCCACATGTGGCCTCTTCATTGCCAAATAGAGTGGGGATAATCACTTCCCTTAATCTGCTGGCAACACTCCTACTTATGCAGCCCAGTATGCCATTAGTCTTCTTTTCAATAAGGGCACAGTGTTGGCTAACGTTCATCTTATTGCCCACTGTAACCCCCAGGTCCTTTGCTGTAGAGCTGCTGTCCAGCCAGCCACCCCCTAGCTTGTACTGGTGCATGGGATTGTTCTGTCCTAAGTGCAGGACTGTGCACTCATCTTTGTTGAACCTTATGATATTTGTTTTGGTTCAGTCCTCCAATTTGTTGAGGTCTCTTTGAATGTTAGCCCTACCCTCTGGTGTATCTACTACTCCCTCCAGCTCAGCATCATCCACATACTTGCACTCCACCCCATCTTCCAGTTCATTGACAAAGATAATGAACAAAACCAGTGCCAGGACTGACCCCTGGGGCACTCCACTTAATACCAGCTGCCACCTAGACATCGAGCTATTGACTTCTGTCCTCTGAGCCCAGTGATAAAGCCAATTTTCTATCCACCTTATAGACCATTCATCCAAACCATACTGCTTTAGCTTGCTTGCAAGAATGTTGTGGGAGACTATCGAAAGTCTTGCTAAACTCAAGGTATATCACATTCACTGCTTTCCCCAGATCCATAGAGCCAGTCATCTCATTATAGAAGGCAATCCAGTTAGTCAGGCATGATTTGCCCTTGGTGAAACCATGCTCACTGTTCCCAATCACCTTCTTCTCAAGTGCTTAGAAATGGATTTCTTGAGGATCTGCTTCATGGTTTTTCCAAGGACAGGGTTAAGGCTCACTGGTGTGTATTACCCTGCATCTTCCTTCTTCCCTTTCTTAAAGATGGACAGTATGTTTGCCCTTTTCCAGTCATCCAGGACCTCTCCCAATCACCATGAGTTTTTGAAGATGATGGCCAGTGGCTTTGCAATCACATTGGACAACTCCCATAGCACCCTTGGGTGCATCCCTTCCAGTCACATCAACTTGTACATGTCCAGCTTTTCTAAATAGTTCCTAACCTGTTCTTTTACCACTGTTGGCTGTTCACCTCCTCCCTAAACTGTGCTGTCCAGTGCAGTATTTTGGGGGCTAACCTTGCCTATGAAGACTGAGGTGAAAAAGGCAGTTAGTACTTGAGTTTCTTCTGCATTCTCCACCACCAGGTTGCCTCCCTCATTTATTAAAGGGCCCACACATTTCCTGATCCTCCTGCTACTGACATACTTGTAGAAACCCTTCTTTTTACCCTTCCCATCCTTTGCTAGCTGCAACTCCAACTGTGCTTTGGTCTTTCTGACTATATCCCTGCATACCGAAGCAATAATCTTATGCTTCTCTCTCAAGGGAAATTTACACAACACATCCCAGAGACGAGCCTATGAGCTCCATTTCATCAACCTGCTGGATACTAGAGATCAGGGACTAAACATAGACATTGGATTTTTGATACATTATAATCTGCCTGGCAACTGACTCCCCAGCCCAGCCCAGCCCAGCCCCTGGCTTCTTTACTTTTCATTCCATCCAGGAAGAGCACACACCAACTGCTGCAGCTTCCTGAGCCTGATGAAGGGTTTTTGAACCTGAAAGCTTGCTTAATAACTATTCTCCAACCATTTGGGTTGGTCTAATAAAAGATATCAAATTCACCCAAGGAACCTTGTCTGGCATACTTCTCTCTAGTTATTTGTCCAAGTTTCCACTTCTTATAATCTTACTCTTTGTGTTTTAGTTCACTGAAGAGTTCCCTACTAAGTCAAGCTAGTCATCTGCCATACTTGATAGTCTTCCTGCGTGCTGGGTTGGTTTGTTCCTGCACTCTCAGTAAGGCTTCTCTGAAGTACAGCCAGGTCTCCTGGACTCCTTTCCTCTCAGACTGACCTCCCAGGGGATCCTGCCTATCAGTTCCCTGATGGAGTCAAAGTATGCTATTCTGAAGTCCAGGGTCCTTACTCTTTTTCCCGCCTTCCTTTCTTTCCTGAGGATCCTGAACTCAATCACCTTGTGATCGCTGCTGCCCAAGTTGCCATCCACTACTACATTCCTCACTGATTCCTCTCTGTTTGTGAGAAGCAGGTGAAGAAGCGCATGGGCCCTAGTTGGTCTCTCCACCACTTGCATCAGGAAGTTGTCTCCAACACTCTCCAAAAACTTCCCAGATCGCCTGTGCACTGCTGTACTGCTCTCCAAGCAGATGTTAGGGTGATAGAAGCCCCCCATGAGTAGTATATAGGGACACTGGTCTGTCAGCTTGACAGGTGCCCTGCCCCTTTCCCCTTTACATGGTGTATGACATCACAAGCCCCACCCTGTTTCCCTTTATAAAGTGTGTGATATCACAAACCCTGCTCCTGCACCATGTGACAACACAAACCCCATCCCTGCCCCTGGTCACATGAAGTTTGACATCACAAAATCCACTCCATATTCCCATTATGTGGCATGTGACATCAGAAATCCCACCCCTGCCCCACTGGGCACATGATACATGACATGACAAACTCCACCCCTACACCCGGTCACATGATGCGTGACATCACAAACCTCGCCCCTTCATGGTTTTTCCAAGGACCCGTGGTCACATGATGCCTGACATCAAGAAACTCCACCCCTGCCTTCAGTCACATGACACATTGCATCAGAAACCCTGCCCTGGCCCCTGGTCACATGACACATGACTTCAGAAACCTGTCCACTGCCCCTAGTCACATGATGCGTGACACCAAAAGCCCTGCCTTGGCTCCATCACATGGTGCATGACACCCTCATCACATGGTCCATGACATCAGAAGGGCTGCCCATTCAGGCCCCAAAGCCCACCCCTTGTGCTGCAACACCTGCTCTAGATCACATGGTATGGTCTCAACCTATCAGGCCTCAGACCGCTATCCTGGCTCCAGAATTCTCCACCCCATCACATGGTGTGTGACACCAGAATGGCTGCCCAACAGCCCCCAAACCTCACCCCTTATGCTGCACAGTACCACCCTAGCCCACAAGGTAGAGGCATGGTCTAGTAGATAACAGTGGGGGTGGGGAGGGGTTGTCACCCCTCTAACAACCCGCCTCACCACCCCCAACCAATTCATAGGGGTTTTGGAGGCCTCAGACCTCCTCAAGAATGGCACTGGTCTAAGCTACAAGCCCACCTGGTCTGCCTGCTTTTCAAAGTGTCTGAGACCATGCTAAGGCAGACAGGAGCAGATATGGATTTTTACACTATGCTGGTAAGATCCCACATCCTCATCTCACCACCAAGACTTGTCAGATGCCTGCATATAAAGCATTATCATAGTAATAGTTTTGAGTAGGATAGGGAGATTAAAGAGGGTAGCCCCGGAACCCAGAGACTCTGTGAAATGTCTGGACATGATCCAGAAGCCCATGCAAGCATGAAATAGCAGACCTGTAAGCCAGAGACCCAGGTCCCTGAAGCAGATGTTGAGAATTTGGAAGAAGAGGATGGCTTTGTGCTGGAGCCTGCTTGGGAAGAAGTGGTCAACATGGGAGCAGAGATGCTGATAAGATACTTGAAGCAGGGTTGTGGGGGGCACTTATGTTCTGACTGTGGCAGGGGAGGGGGGTTCTTCCCATAGGGGGAGATGGGAGGTAGGACTTAGCTAATGATTGATTAAATAGTGGCTAACTAAGATTTTTATTTGTATCCCTTTGCAGTTAGATGAAGCCTTTTTAATGGCTCAAGAAAGCCTGGCTGCCAGCACACGCAATAACCTGACACCGGAAAAAAAACACATTGTTTTTGTAGAGAGCAGAGAGCAGATATTTTATATGACAACGAAGACTTTAGATGACAATAAGGCATTGAATCAACGTCCTGTTTCACGGCAAGAATGTAAAATCTTTATAAAGTCTCCTATGCACATTTCTTTTTTATGGCATAATGAAATACTGTTTGAGAGTGAGGTTTTTTGAAAAGTGCATGGGTTGTGTTTTTGATGAAGGTGGTCAAGGTTGTCATGATTGTGTTACCTGGTTAGAAGAAGATATAAATCAAACAATTTGGGAACTTTGCAATGAGCTGTGTATGGGAACTGTTCTAAATTCAGTTATTGTTGTTGGGTATGCCAAAAAAATTCTAAGAATCACTAAGAAATATTTAGCTCAGGATATAGAGCTTCTAAATGCTGTGCATTTGTCAGAAAATCCTGATGTTGCTCTTTATGGCCTGATTACTGAGAAGGATAAACTTGTTACCCTATATTGACCACCTAATTGGCACTGGAAATTATAAAAACCCTGCTTAAGAGAACAGTTTAGCAAAAGCAGTTTAAAATGTTTTTTTACTGCTGTAACTTTTGCTTTTGGGGGTGGGAGGAGGGTGATAACATCACTGAAATAAGACTAAAGCACAACAGCTGTTTTCAGCTGGACAGATTACCATTTGCTTTACTGCCTTGGATCTTTGGATCTCTAAGCATGTTCATATGGGGGGCATGTTGTAAGGATAAAGATAAAGCCAATGAGACTTAGTTGTCACTAGAAATTATAAACCCATTCTTAGGAGAAAGAGGCAAAGCAAAATAAACTCAGTAAATATTGTAAAGGTTTTTGATGGAAATAAAGACTGATTTTAAAATATATTCACACATAGTTTGCGTGCTATTCTGTGGGGCTGGGCTGTCATTTTGGGTAGGACAGAGCAGAGAATTTACCAGGGACCAGGGAATGTGGTGCAAAGATGCACAACCAGAAAAAAAATAGCCTATGTGGCCAGATGTTGCTTGCAGAAGTAGTCAGAGCTTCTAACAGCATGTGCATATTTTAAGATTAAAGAATTATCTTTACCAAGGCAGACAAGGTTCCTTGGGTAAATCTGATATGTTTTATTAGACCAACATAAATAGTTGGAGAATAGTTATTAAGCAAGCTTTTGGGTTCAAAAACCCTTCGTCAGAACCCTTGATAGGTTCATCTTCATAAAATTTTAGCTGGTATACAGGTGTCTGTATGCCTCTAATGACTTAATCCAGTATAAAAATCCAATCGGTGAATATTTGTTTCTAACCTTTTTCAAATCTCCCTTTGGTCCTAGACACCCTCACATGGTCTTCTTTTCTGAACAGGGGCACTGCTGCTTTTATTTTAAAATAGTCTCTGTACATGGCTTTCCACAGCCGTGGAGAGTTTGAGGAGTTCACATCAATAGGCCTGGCATGGATAGTTTTGTGAAAGCTGTGGTTATAACTCTTTATAACTCTGGTAACACATCAATATAGTGAAAGGAGTTGTGGCCTGTAAAATACCTCTACATCTTTGATTTTAAGGTTCTGTTAAACTGCTCTACCACCGGCACTTTCACTTCAATATTTGTCACAAAATGGTGACTATTATACTGCTTTAACAGTTCGCTTAAAGGCTTATTTAAAAATTATTTCCACTGATCACTCTAATTTTTGACGTACGCAACTCTGTAAATATGATTTTAAAGGCCCGGGCTATCTCACAGCCTGACTTGTCTTTTAGACCCATGGTCCAGGCATGCTTTGATAATATGTCTATCACCATTAAGATGTACTTAACTCCATGGTTATGTTTGGAAAACTGCTGCATATCCACCAAATCTGCCTGCCACTGTGCATCCACAAATGAATCAACCATTTTGTTTCTTTTAAAAGTCTTCTTCCTGCCTTGTGTAGGACGTAAGCATCCTGATCTGAAAGCCAGATGGCCACCTGACTTCTGTTTAGAACCCTATTCTGCTTTTTGGTTGCTTCAAAAAGTCAGTTCACCCCACCAAAACTCCCAGCTTCTCTGGGAGAGTAATACATTTCCTTTAACAAAGCCTCCTGTGTTGACATGGTTGGTAACTGCAGTGCTTTCCCCCGCTCCCCCACCCCTTGCTAACACCCGTATGGTGGATTCAAGTTCCTGAGAACAAATTTAAACCATGGTAAAACAAAGTTTATTAATCAGGTAATAAAATACAATATTAACAGTGGTCTCTAGCCTCATTTTGAACAGTTGTTCAAAACCAGATTATGCAAAAAAATCCCTTTTCTGAACAGGGGTGTGCTACTTGAAAATAGTTCCCCACACAGACCTGCATAGTGACCTCCATGGGTTTGTAGCTTTGCTTGGTGACCTCCATGGGTATGTAGCCCTGCTCAGTGACCGCCATAGGCTCAAAGCCTGGGTTGGTTGCCATTGTCTTTGGACAAAACTGTTACATCAGTCTTCAAACTCATCTTGAACTCCTTTCTACCAGACACAAACAAAAACAGTTCACACAAAAAACCTTTACTTTTGGTGGGGTGCTGATGTGCAAGTTTTGAATGCTCTCCATGAAGGTGTTGTCTACCTGCAAAACTATTGTAATTAGCACAGACCCTGACAGGTACAAGAAAAAACACCCCCACAAAAATTAATCAAAATTAGTTATCTCAGCAGAGCCCCGTGGGACAGGATTGTCCAACACGTCCATGCTGTCTACAGGCAGGTCCGTTCTGGGCTGTTTGGGTTCTGTCATGGTCCTCAACCCTGTTTCAGGAGCCTAGGAATCCATCTCAGACTCCCAAATCTCACTCTTGTCTGTCCCTGTCTTCCGTAGTGTGGTCTCAGACAAACAGAGTGCCCGCTTTGGAAAGCAGATGGACCAGGTGGGCTTGCAGCCTAGACCCCATTCTTCTACTTGCTCCGGTTGTTTTGGTGCCATTCCTGAGGAGGTCCAAAGCCTCTGAAACCTCCGCTGATTGGTGCGGGGTGGTGGGGCAGGTTATTAGAGGGGTCACAACCCCACCCCCCACTACCTGCTAGACCACATCTATGCCTTGTGCTCTAGGGTGGTGCTTTGCAGCATGAGGGTTGGGGCCTGTAGGGAGCACACTATGATGTC
>NW_005842445.1:59206-84352 GCF_000455745.1 Alligator sinensis | reverse complement strand
CCCTTCTGATGTCACACACCATGTGATGAGGCGGGGAATTCTGGAGCTGACAAAGCGGTCTGTGGCCTGATAGGTTGGGACTGTACCATGTGGTCTAGGACGGGTGTTGAAGCATGAGGGGTCGGTCTTGGGGTCTGAATGGATGGGCCTTCTAAAGTCATGGACCATGTGATGGTGGTGTCATGCACCACGTGATGGAGCTGGTGTGGGGTTTATGATGTCATCCATCATATGACCGGGGGTTGGGGCAAGGTTTCTGATTTCACATGTCAAGTGACTGGGGGCAGGGGTGGGCTTTGTGATGTCAGACATCATGTGACTGGGGCCAGGGGCAGGGTTTGTTGTGTCAAGTGATCAGGGGCAGGGGTGGGGTCTGTGATGTCACACACCATATAAGTGGAAAAGGGGTGGGACACCTATCAATTTGATGAACCGGTGTCCCTATATACTAATCTCATGAGAACCAGGGCCTGTGATTGGAAAACTTCCACTAGTTGTTTGAAGAAAGTCTTGTTTACCACATCCTCCTGGTCTGGTGGTCGATAGCAGACATCCACTGCAAAAATCACCCTTGTTGCTCTCTCTTCATCCCAGACACTTTCTACAGGCCTATTTCCAATTTCATATTGGAACTCTGAGCTAGCATACGGCTCTTGTACATAAAGCATTACTCCTCCTCCTCCTCCTCCTCTTCTCCCCTGCCTGTCCTTCATGAGGTCAGTTTATACCCATCCATTACAGTGCTCCAGCCATGCAAGATATCCCATCAAGAATCCTAACCCCAGAAGCTGAAGACTCAGATTTTGGAGCCCACTTCTCCTGAGGGGGCTTGAATGTCCTGCTCTGCCACTTCTCAGCACAATGCTGTAACCAACAGGCTGGAAGGGAGGAATTCTGCTGACCCTTGCCAGCCCTGCTTTTGAAGCTGGCTTCCTATGCATCCATAAGGCCAGATGGGAAAGAGCACACCAAAGAATGATGTTTTCTACGCTGAAAGGGATTAGTTCAGGGGGGTTGGTCCTAGACCTTAATTTCTAAAGGGCAGACTCTTTTCCATTGTAATCCATCCATTTTTGGACAAACATGAATTGTGTGGTGCAGATGCTCAGCTGAAGAGGTGTCTGTAGAGGGAACAGGGCAATGACTGATCTGTAGCCTGAAGCACTGTTGTGAGAAGCTGCAAAGAAAGCGATTCAACCCCGCTAGGGGTGAAGCGAGGGGCAGTACAAGGCTGGCAGTCTAGGACTCAGGAGTCATAACAGGAACCTCTGCCCTACAGGGATGGCATCAGAGAAAGGACCAGGAGACCTCTGTGTGTTGCTATCCCTGCAAGAGAAGCCAGATCATGTCCTCTTCCATCCAGGCCTGGATCAAGACAACTTTCTGGCAATCATGGCCTCACTTCTCTGCCCCTTTTTGCCTGTTGGCTCCTTTAGACCCACAGGCTTTCCCCCTTCCGAGGTGCAGCTCCAAAGGTGTCCATGGTTCATTGACCTTTCCAGGCTCTATGCTGATACTGTTTCTGGAGAAACCAGCTCTGAGGTGCCAGGCCTGGAAAGCCTCATGGGTACGACACTCTCATACATCCACATTCAAAGCACGATAGGGACTATTAGTGAAGAAGACCATTATCTGTAGATCTCTCCTCACTGCTGAAGGAAGCTTCCTTTCCAGAAGATGCTTTTACCTTCCAGTGACCAGCCCAGCCTTGTAGGACTCCCTGTGTTCTCCTTATCCTGGTTCTGGCATCCAAGGGACAGGAGTACAGGTTTTTCTCCTTCTTCCTGGTCCTGGCTCCTATAGTACTTAGCTGGCGCAAGGTCTTAAAGGAGGTCACAGTCTTCACTGAAGCTGGCCTCCTTCTGCTCCAGCCAGGCCACATCCCTGAGCAGCTCACCTTATTCCATGCTTCTGTGAACTAGAACATCCACTTAAAAAATTCCCCAGTTCACATCCAAGCTCATCTGTTCAGTGAAAAGGCAAATTCCATCATAGAGCCACAGGTGGTTGAGGTCCCTGTTCTCCAAATCTGGGATGTAGAAGTCCATGTCATCCTCTACAACTCTGCAGAGACAGCAGAAAGAGCTCCAATCACTGTACAAGTGACACATGCCCTCAACTCCCTGCCAAACTATAGGAGTTTCAGGGCCAATCCTCCAGGGCCCACATTGGCTGCAGCATGGTGATTCTGCCCCTACAGTTGCCCAGAGAGCCTGGTTGTGATTTAACCCCTCACTGTCCCCCTGCCTTGAGCACATGCCCTGAAGCAATCAGGTCCCACCCCAGTCACAAACACCTGCCTGAACACTACCAACCTCCTTGATCAGCATAAACTACAAAGAAGGTGTACAGCATAGGTTAGGAATGTGAGAGGATGTGATTCTGGAGATCAGGGGCAGCCAGAGTCATGAGAGATGGGACTGGAAATGTCTGAAGAAGACGGGTGAGAGGGATGGTTCATGGTGGCAGTTTGAGGAGTGGATGAAGCACAAGGAAAAAGAATGAGGAAGTTAGAGAAGGGGTTGCAGAAGCAGATGAGTGGTTGTATTAAAACCAGCTGTTGTGAGACCAGTCTCAGATGTGAGGAAGACAGACAGGCATCTTGGGGGGGATCACTTGTCCATGGTTACTTTGTGCTAGGTCACCCCAGGACTTTATGTCAGAGATGCTTCGGCCCACCCTCAACCACCCCTCCAGGTCATGTACATTCAGAAACCTAATTGGCTGACATTCCCTACTGGGTATTTGTCCAGGGCAGGGAGGCTGCGGAAAGGTGGTTCACAGCCCACAGGTGCCAGCACCAATAGAGCCTCTGTGCTGGAGCATCAGGCCTGGAGAGCCCCCTGAGCAGTTCAGGATGGCAGAGGGGAAGGGTAGTTTAGGCAAAAGATGAGATGTTGGATTTACCATTCAATGGCAGTGGGAGGAGGTTATTTTAGAGATCAGGTGAGGACCAAGGCACTAGAGATGGAACTCCAGAGATATGAATAAGAGATGTCTGGATGGAGAAGCAGTTGAGTTACTTTTTGGGATGTGTGGATGGATGGTTTAGAAGTTGTGCTACCTATACCCACAGATCAGTACTAGCTAGATCTGCAAGTGAAACCCAAAGGTGCAAAACTGGATGGGAACATCTGGTACATTAGAGGATGATGTATCCTGCTTTTTTGCATCCTTCTCCAGCCTAATCTGTACATGAGGTGAGGGACTCCATCCCTTTATCCAGTCCCAGGATAACTCTGGGCTCCCCACTCTCTTATTATTGCAAAGCAGCAGAGCAGCAGGCCAGACCCCTGTCATGTTCTTGAGCCTCAAGGAACAGCTGCAGCCTGATCCAGCTTAACATACAGTAGCTGTCCATGCCACTTGTGTCACACATGCCAGAGGTTGACTATTTCTACAGTATGAGATTATTTGGCTACAGAGTCATAATGCCCTGGCCCTGGGTGATCAGGGGATATGGATACCCCTGGAAACCAGTCTTGGTGAGTTGGACCACAGGATGAATTATTGAAGGTTTCCTTCAATGGCAAAGGGCCTCTAGAGAGAGATGGTGCACGATGTCCTTCTGTACCAGGGAACAATGGCCTGGGGTGACCAGGGGACAGAAATACTCCTGGCAGGTAGGTTGGACCCCAGGATGATTCATGCTGCAGCGTCTTCTTGATAGTGAAGAGCTTGTGGGGTAAGAATGACAAGTGTTATCCCTGGAGCTCCTTTGTTGATACAAACTTTGTATTTGACTTTCTGTGGCCTAATTTAACTTATTCCCCTCAGTATAGAACATTCAATGGTTCTTATCCCAGTCTTCTTTCCAATGACACTCCTGACTTGGGGACACAGCCGCAGCATAATCCACCTGGGATCCAGTCCCCTTACACACTGCCCCTATGGTGGTGTCTGTGTAGCCTGGTCATCCTGAGCCAGGGCTTTGTGACTCAATTTGCTTCTGGGATGCTGATGTCATAATGCCACCATCATCCCTCAGCCAATCTTTAATTTCCCTCTCCAGCTTATTTGCATTCTGGGACCTCAATGGCTGACATGCAGCACAGCTCTCACCAAGAAGTCAGGCTGAGGTAGTCACCTGTTTCCCTGGTATGTGGTGCAGGTTTGCAGGGATGCTTGGCTGCAGGAATCCATGAATTATAGAGACACAGAATCTAAGGGTTGGAAGGAACCTCATGGACCATCTGGTCCAGATCCTGCATGAGGAAATCTCCACCTCTGCAAGGGAATAATTAAGGTGATCTTGTCCCTGTGGGGAAAACTGAGGGGAAATCACAAGAGTAATCATATCCTCTGCACCTCCCATCCCCAGCTTGATCAAGGTTTGAGGCTTGAACTGTAACTGAGACTCTCCAGCTGTGAGAGACCTTGTACAGCCTGATCACATTTGTGTGTATACTGCTGGATCTCCCAAGATCATCCTGTCTCCTCTTCCCCTTACCTGACAATAGCATTTCTGTTCTTTTTAAAGGCTTGGGCTCAACACCAGTGTGGTAGGAAGTGTGGCATCTGAGGGGTACCTAGACAAGGGTGTGTGGTTTCCCCAGCTGGGGCTGTAGCTGGTGTTTAGCTTTTGTAAGGGGAATTCTCAGGCTGACCCCTGGGGCTGCTCTGCATAGGCTCCATTTGCTGTGCTGGAATAGACTGCAGAACTTGTTGCTTCAAAGTTAATTGCTCCCAGGCACACGTTCAAACAGTCTACCCAGAAACAAATAACTCCTAAGCAATAAGGTCCACAATTTATTCAGGTGCTGTAAGCGAACCTGTAGACACACTGAAAGAGTTGAAAATTGCTCTCAGGACTGAGGCATAGTAATGTGGTCCTGATGCCAGGGTGGGGAAGGGGGCACCACAGCTACCTGTGCCCATGCCACCTCAGCCAGCCATCCTCAGGCTGCACGCCTGCAGTCAGGGGCCCACGTGAACAGTGCAGGCCTTCCCTCCCCTCCCATTCCTACCCCTCACCTCTCTGCCCTGCCTGGGTGAGCTCCCCACTGCCCGCTGTCATTCATGCAAGGAGGTGGGAGGCAATGCAGGACTTTATTAAGTGGCCCACACACTCCCAGCTAGAAAGCCAGAGGCCTGTCACTTGCAGAGAAACTCATCAATGGCAGTGGTGGTCTCCTCTGCAGCCATGGGGGTCAGGGATTCATTGCATAAGCAGAGGTACCCCTGGTCCCCTGGGGCAGTGGTGATGCACATTGCAGGGAAGTATGGGCTTGCCTGGAGTACTGTTGAAGCTGAGGGCCCCATGCCAGATTTTCAGCTGCAACTGGGGCATCATGGAGATCAGCAGCAGGGTTTTATGGGTCAGTGCACTCAAACAGTGCATTGTGGCATGCCCAGGGGACTCTCAGCATGGGCATATTTGGGGTGCAGGCCATGCACAATGGAGGCCCAGACCTGGCCTGGATTCTCCAGAGAAGGCTGCTGGGGGGAGGGTGGTGGGCATCACCAGCTCCACTTCCCAGTGGGATGGGAGCCTGTCACCTCCTGACACCGAGTGCTGAGGGCCTGGTCGCATGGGAACAAACTGCATGGCCTAGAGGCAGGAGAAGGGGGTGGGGATGATGTCTGGAGCCCCTGGAGCAGCTGCTTTCAGGATCCATCCCTGGCCTGGCCTGGGGAGGGCATGGGGAAGGTAGATGAGCAGCTGCAAGGGGCAAGAAGGCCAACTGCCCCTGTGGAGGAAGTGAGGATGAAGGGTCTGGCTGGCAGCTGCCTGTGGCAGGGCCCACTTGGCCAACTTACCAGGGTCCCCAGGCACTTGTGCATGGATGAGCTGTGATCTGACATTGAACAGTGCACAGTCCCTTGGTACAGTGCATGTTATCTCTGAAATGTTGAAAACTCTCACAAAGAGCCTCTCTGTTCTTGCTCTAAAGGTCCAGCAGCTGCATGTATGATCTGCTGAGGTCCCTTCTGACCCTACCAACTATGAAACTATGTGGGGGAGGTGTGGGGGATCTGTACACACAGTGGTGCTGGCAGAGGTGCACTGGCAAAGATCCTGCTACCAGCCAGTGCCCTCTGCATCTGATACATCTGACAGTGGTGAACCCAGGACAGAACCCTGCTGCTGGACTGGCTGGTCATTGCAGTGGTAGCCAGGGTGTCAGACTCATGGGCCTGGTGAACTCAGAATGTGGTGCAGGCCTGGGAGAGGCACTGGGAGGACTGTGCCTTCAGGGACCAGCTTCTTGCCATCAAGGAGAGGCACCTTTCCATCATCAAGAGGTCACCAGAGGTCCAGGAGTGGCAAGCTGCCGTGGTGGGCCGGGCAGTGTGTGCCATGGAGGGGGACCCCCCAGGTGCTGGACACCATCATGGCCCTGCAGGCACTTTCATGATGTATGCCACCAAGCCCCCAGCCTTAGCCCTGTCTGGCCCCTGGCAGCTGCCTGCTGACCAAAACCCAGCCCCCAGCCCCAGCCCTGCATGGCCCCTGGCAGCCACCTGCCACCCAGCCCCTGGACCTACCTAGTCCCTGGCAGCTGTCTGTGACCCTGCACCAAGCCCTCCAGTGGGCCTGGGAGGAGGTGCAGCAGTACCTGCAATGGCTGGGGTCCCCTACCTCTGCTCCTGACCTGAGGCCCCCAGCAGCCTGGCTGCCTGCCTGGGCGGCCTCTCATGGCTCACCTGCCTGCTGCTGGGTTAGCTCCACCTATGGGCCCTGGTGGACCTAGCTTCTTGGAGGAGGAGGAGGCTGGACAGCCCTTCCCCCCACCTCCCACCCCCTTTGCCCCAGCCTACCCCTGAGCTCACTGGCTTCACCGCAGGATCTGTACACACAGTGGTGCTGCCAAACCACTCCAGGGTTGGCAGCACCAACCCAGGGTACTGGGTGCCAGGTGCTCCTCTCCATGCTCTGTGCCATAAGTGCCACCAGCCACCCATTCCCCCCTGACACTGCACTGACCCCACTCTGTAAATAGTTGCACAGGGAAGAGGGTGTTTTATTGGTGGTGGGTGTTGGGGTTGAAGTGGTGCTCTTGTCGGGAAAGGAGGGTGGGAAGGAGTGTGATGTGGTACCATGTATCATGGCAGGGTATCTGTGTTGGGATTAGATCCCCAGCACACTATTCAATTAATGTCTGCCAGGGCCTTAGTCATGAAATTACTCACACAGCAGGCACTGCTCACCCAGCACTTGACATGTGGCTGAGTTGAGAACCAACATCATTCTGACACACAACTCTTCAGTGACTGAGAAAATTCCTGAGGTTTTTTTTCAGATATGCCTTGGAATCGAAGAATCAGGAAAAAAAAGGATGTGTTTTCCTACATTTAAGTCAAAGACACCTGCACAGCATTTCTAAACAAGAACAGATTTCGACTGAGAAATGGAAACTTGTTATTTCAAGAAATCCACAGAAAAACACTCCATTCAGAACCTTTCTTGTTCTTGTTTTCAACACAGACAACAAAGCAAGACCTAGAGGAATTTGCAAATGATCTAGCAGCATCTACTGTTACCATTACTTTATAAGGTTTTGTCTTTCTCTTTAACGAGCAGAAGAGGGTGATACAGTGCAGGAGCCAGATACTGTGAGAAAATACAGCCTGTCATCTTCCTTTGAGCACTTCATCTGCTCCACTGTAAGGCCTATCAACTAGTGCAATGATCTTGGGAGCTTTTGCATCACTGATATGAACCACATCTGACCAACGACTATGGGTAGTCTCTCCTTCAAAAGACTCTGCTAGGTGCTCTGATGTTTAAGAATCAGTGAGTTGGGGAGAGAGCACAAGAACAAGCCTCACAAATCAGGAACAGCTCCCATCCCACTGTGCCCCCAAACACTAAGTCAACTTTGTGCAGATGCACAGGTGGAGAAGAAAACTTGTTACTATTGCAACCTGCTCTGAGTCATACTGGACAGGAATGGTGATCCTGTTGTCTGAAAGCTCAGAGGTCACAGCTGCATTGTGGTTTTCAAGACTGGCTTTTTCAGCCCCTTTAGCAGCACAATATATGTGGTGTCCTGTATGCCTGGCTATTTCTGTTTCAGCTACAAGAGCTTCTGCAACTTACACATGGCTATTCTGGGCCAGATAGATGCCTAGCACTTTTGAACTCACTAGAGCTACGTTGACTGACACTAGCTGAGAGTTTAGCCTGCAGCCCTGACAGCTGTGTTTAGAAAATGGAAAGTATGCCCATGCAGTCCCAGTGATATATCACATGCTAAAACTGGTACTATTTTGTGCATACCCCCTGGTGGCCACACAATCCTTGCCCTGCTCTTTCTCTAAGGTACCCTCCCCTTCTTCTTACCTGTCATACCTTGATGTAAGTATTGTTGTGTTAGAAATGGAGGATGTCTAAGGGTCCTAGAGTGATCCCTTAGTTCATTAGCTTCTAGTTTTCCCTGAGCCTGCTCACCCTGCTTCAATTTCTTTTTGAGTAACAGGAGGCTTCTACCTCTGTTACACACCCCAAACATGATGCCCCAGACATGGCACCAGTAAGCCACATATTTAGAGAAAAGGTAATGTCAGAAAAATGTGTAGACCCTCTTTTTGCATTCACATGATTTTCCTTGTAAGGTTTAAGACCCATTAGAGACATGATTATCCCATCAATTTGTAATTATCAAATTGGCACAACAAGGAACAACACTGTAAAAGTCATATACTGGGAAGTTGGGAGTTACTGACTGTCACGGTCCAGAGGTCACCTAAACTTTTCCTTCCCCGATGGTGAGTGTATGTGCTGTGTTCTTGTTAGGCATATCTCTGTACTCCTACTATGTTGTTTGACTGCTGCCTTGCCTTGTTTTGGCACTTCCAGTTTAAACTTTTCAGAAGTGATTGTGTCACGGGACTTCCTGAATTTCCAAATCCTTTTTCTAATTTGTAATGCAGAGTTATTTTCAAGCTTCCCCCAAACATCAAGTTCAAGACTGAGTACCAACAGGCTGCATGTGGGGTTTTAAGTGTGTGGCTGCAGCATGAAGGAGTGATCAGCATTCCCATGTGGCAAGTTCAAAGCCATGTATCTACAGCCCTGCCTGAAGGGTTCCAGGTAATGAACTTTGGACTTCCTGGTGCAGGTGGAGTTGAAGAATCATGATCCTACTCTGCCTCTGTGTTGGCAAGTATACAGGGTGCGATTGGGATCTGATCCCCAAATTGTGTGTCCTGCCATGCACGTGTGGCATGGCTGGAAATGCGGTAGTTGGTGTCAGATCCTATTGCACAATTAAACTAATGTCTGCCAGGGGGATAAGTTACACAATTGTGTAGACAACAGGCAGTGCTCATCCAGAACTTGACATATGCCTGAATCCAGAACCAATTTCATTGCAACACTCAGGTCTTCATTGGCTGCAATTACACTGTGAGCAAAATCCTGATCCCCCCCCCAGGATATTTGCCTGGGAATCAAAGAGTCAGGAAAAAAAATATTTGGGGGGGGGGGATTCAAAACATATGTTTTTAAATTTCTGGAGCTTCCAAAGTCCAATAACCTTCATTTGGGCTCAAGCAAAATATTTCCAAAAGCATCAAAGGATGTGTTTTTCTCATTTTTAAGTTTTCTTGTGGGGGTCAATTTTTGTCACAGAAACCTGCACGTTTCAAAACACGAACACATTTCAAAAGAGAAATGGAAGGCCTACAGCAGTGAACAGTGCTTTTGCAACATCAAAAGGGCAGGTCACAGGGTCAAAAGGGCAGGTCACAGGGGCTTTTGCAACATCATGACGGTAGCCACATCTGATTGGTGACCATAGGAGCCACTATGACAGAAAAGCCCTGCTCTGACCCTAAGGTACCCTCCCCTTCTTCTCACCTGCCATACCTTGATGTAAGTAGTGTTGTGTTAGAAATGGAGGCTGTCTAAGAGTCCTAGAGTGATCCCTTAGTTCTTCCGACCACCAGCAGGTCCCAGTCAGACCTTGGGTTCTCTGATGTTTAAGACACTGAGATGGGCAAAGGCCACAAGACTGCCCCTCATGGATCAGGGGGAGACTGTCCTCAAGATTAATACAAGGAGTACACTTCATGTGAAACTTTAAGCCCTGCCCTTTAACAAATGCTCCACCCCTGAGTGCCACCTTGATCACCATCTTGAACTAGATGTTCCACCCCCTAACTCCTGACTTTTGCCAGTGGGAGTTCCTCCCTTTGCCCTAGAAGTGCTCCTTTTGGAGGGGGGTTGCCTTCTTGACTGCCATCTTGGAACCCAAAGTCCTGTCAGTGACCACAATAGCTCCATCCACACAGATGACAGTAGTTGCTTTGACCCTTGTATTAGCTACAGTGCAATGCATTTGGTTTCCAGTGCACCTGGCTCTTTCTGTTTTCAGTGACTAGAGCGTGACACAACATGGTTATTCTGGGCTAAGGTCTAAGAGTTTAAGGTTGGTAAAGACCATGCCTTTTTTCTGCTTCATTTCAACTTTACTGAAAGGCTTTAGCTTCCAATCAGAAAATGAAAGCAGCTAGGAGATATTAATTGAATGAATTGACTGTGGGTCTAACAGTGGTATGAATGGGCCTAGCTCTGCTGCTTCTGCAGCTGGGTCAATCGTTACTAGCTGAGACTGGGGCTTGCAGCCCTGATGCTTCTGTTTAGAAAATGGAAAATATTTTTACGCAGCCTGTGGCAGAAAGCCACCTTTGTTTCTCCCCCAAAAACTCTGCTCTGTGACAATTGTGATTAGGATGGGCCCAGAAGAGGATACATACCTTTACCCTATCTCTTTAGGTAACCTGAGCTGGATACATTCCTGAGGGAAGGGGGAAACCTGCTCCCTCTGCCTATGTGACTGGCATCACATACCTGGGTGAGGGGCTTCCTTCCTGGTGGGCTAGAGTCTGCCCAGCAACTAATGATGTATTTCAAATTGGTTGGCTCACAGCCAACAGGTTCTGACCTCCATTGGACCAGGTAAATGAGGTCACAAGGGCTATATAAGTGAAGGACTGCCGGGGAGGGGGGCAGCAGCCATGAGGGATACTCAGGATCAAAGAAGAGCTGTACCATCTGAAACTTGCTCTATCTCTCAAAGCTCATGATCAAGGAACTGCCTGCCTCCAGAGGGAATCTCCAACAGCCTCTGGATGATACTTGTGAGTAAGCTAACTGAGATCCAACTAGATATATAGCTTGCAGTAACTCAGATGCGAGATCAAAGGCTACCCCAGCCACAGGAGTTTGCTCTATGGGATTTCTCTGAGATTGCTGTACCCTGTACCCTATTCTAACCCTACCCTCTGTAACCAATAAAGTTCTCCTTTTTGACTAGTGTAGGAGACTTATTGAGGGGTGGGTTTAATTATGCCTAGGAGGCCCCTTGGGTGTGCGGACTAAGGGAGACTATCCTTTTTGACCCCCGACTTGGGGAAGTGCCCCAAGTTCTTGTACTGGGTCGAGTACCCATAGGACTATTAGGCCTGTGTTTCCCTGAGGACACAGGACCCAGACAGTCCCTTCACAGGGTGGTGGCAGCTCATGTTACACCCGGACTCTGCGGTGGGGCTCGAAAGGGGGTCTGCCAGGGCTTAGGTGCCCCTGGAGAGACACTTGGAGTCCAGAAGGTAGATGGGTGTGGTAAAGTGGGAGGCTCAATGCAGGAGGTCCCCATACTGGCCCGCCAAACAGCCCAAGTGCCACCCTGTGCTGTTTCGTGGGTTGAAAATGCAGCTTTACATCATAGCCTGCCTAAGCAAAATGTCAGCACTGCACATCCCTGGGTGACATTTTAGGTGCAAATCATCTGGCCCAGCTAAACACTTGGCCTTAGCCATGAGACTTGCTTCATTTGTCACATCCATAGGTTTGCCTGAGATGACCAGGCAGAGTGTGTTGTGCAGGCTGTTACTGGATGTATTTTTAGCTTGATTATAGAATGCAAGGGTAGAGTGTAGGATTCAAGGCATAAAGAGCTGTGAGTGCTAGTACCTGAGGGGGATCGTCACTTCAAAGGGTTACAGCAGCAGGATTAGGGTCATTGATGAATTATCACTTGTGTAACTGTTACAAACATGGGTGTTTACAGTTCAGAGACCACACAGATATTCGTACCCTTCCATCATTGATGCCCTTCAAAAGTGCTGATGGGGGGACATCCCAGGCATCCTGCCCACTTATCCAGGCCAATCCCTGGGACTTCAGAGCCTAGGTTTTGAGACAGGCTAAGGAAATAATGTTTGCAGAAGTCACTGCTCACACCTGAACTCCTGTCTCCCACGCCTTTATTTAGCTGCTTCTTCATTTCTCACCATGCCCTGCCCAGGTCTGTGCATTATCCCCCAGCAGTATCCCCCACCCCCTGGCTGTCACCCCTCCCACCCCCCCAAAACAGCTCCATGCTCTGTCCACTCTGTGTAGGAGCAGCACATATCATAGCAGAAGTGGGGGCTTCCTGTGCGGTTTGTGCTGGGACAGTGGCGAGGCAATCAGCCTTCCTGTCCTGGGAGGGCTGGGCCTCTTTGAGCAGGAGGTGACTGTAAACCCCTTCTGTCTCATGACCTCTGAGGTCTGGCCCCTGCACATGCCCACACTCACACAGTTCACCAGTCCTTGGGACACACTGCTCTTCATCCTGCTCCTGAACCCTGGTCACTGCTCCCTGGTACCTGCTCACAGGTATCCCTTCCACAGGGCCACAGGGCTATCATTGCTGTAAGACAGCATCAGAGTGGGAAGGATTCAGCTGTCCTGTGTGGGATGGGGGAGGATCTAGTCCCAAGGACTGGCGTCAATTTTGGGGACTGGTCACAGGTGAAGCAAACTGTGTTCAGCTGTAGGGCAGGCTGCCTGGGTGTTCATGGAAAGGCTGGATTTTTCCCCTTGGATGGCTGGAGGCAGCACTGCCATGTGACGGTGCCACTCCCTGCCATTCACTGAGGGAGCTGTAACCTCAGAAAGCAAAATGGTGGGCACAGGACAGGCACCAGCACGTTTCAGGTTGTGTTCATGTGTAGTGGGAGTGGGGAAATTTCATTTGGAACGATATCACTGCTAAAGGTGAGGTTACAGACTTTGCTTTATAGTCTGCAGTGGCTGCTCATTTCAGAGATGGGGGCACTGCATATCCCCCAAATACACTAACTCCTAAGTGGAAGATGCTATCTCTAGTGCCTTGGGACACACAGTCCCCACAGTCAGCTGGGAATATTGTCAGAGATCTTCTCCATCTCCTTTGTCCTGTGGGACGTTCCCTGTCTCTGCACAGTGTTGTTTATGTTGTGGCACTGTGTCACTTCTCTCAGGACAGGTAACTGTTTCCCTCTCAATCATAGCTCTGTGCTGCTCCTTCTGCTGTACCTGAGTCACTCAGACCCACCAGTTCCTCCTCATGTCCCAGCCCAGCCCTGAATCACTTCCAGCTGAGTCCAAACCAGCTGCACTGGACCTGCTGGGAATGCATGGGCAGGACGACGCCTCATCAGACCTCAGACTGGAAACTCCTCCAGAGCTCCAGAGACAGATCCCTTGGCATGCTGGGCACACAGGTACCGTGTGGGGCAGAGGGGCTGTGGGGCAATCAAGTGCACTTTGCCTGGATTGAGTTCAACCATTCTGTTTCCCCTTGGTCAGGATAGAACAGGACAGAGACAAGAAACTCCAGCTCTCTCCTCCATGCTATTTGCTAACTCCCTTGTGGCTCCAAGAATGCTCCACTAGGTGAAAGAAATGGCTGTGCTGTCTCCTCCTCACAGTTGCTGGGGTGCAGGGGATCTCCTGAATCCAACACTGCATTGGGCTATTGTACATAATAATTCAGTGATCTCCACTCAGTGTGTTACAGGGGCACATGCATCTATCTGAGACTGCTCCCTAGAATATGTCTCATAACTCAGGGAGAATTTTCCACTAAAAGACTGGTGGAGGGAGCAAAGACTGCTTGTTTCCCAGCCCCTTCAGCCCCATGAACATGCTCCAATGAAAAAAATCCTCTTTTCCATCCAGTCACAGGGACTGTCCAGTCAGTGGGGGACACTCTTGAGGAATTTTGTCCTGTGGTTTGTGGAGTGTTTTGTCTTCTAGGTTCTGGAAATGCTCCAGTTCACTCCAGCCCATCCTCACTTCATAGGTGGGAAGACTTCCCCTCTCATCTCTTCTCTGTTCTTTCTTCTCCCTCTGCTAGAGACTGCCCCAGCATCTCCCCCATGGTCCCCGATTCCACTGGTACTTGGGATAATGTTGGTGTGCCTGCTTTTCCTGATCACTGCCAGGGTGTATGGTGCTCAGAGTAAGTATTTAATGTGACCTAGAGCTCTTGATATCCTGCTCTGTAAACACTCATGGACTGGTAGGGGGCAGAAGAGTACAGATCACTTGATATCTCTGGAAATGCTGGTAACACAAGATGTTGCAAAAATAGAATTACGTGTTCTGTCTCTTCTCCTTCTTCCTGCACAGCTTCAGTTCAGGAAATGCTTTCTTTAATAGCTTTGATGGTAAGATGTAAAAGTCAGTCATCCAGGCTCATTTCCATATCAGACTTGACTAACTCCAATGGCACCTCTAGTCAAAATTGAACTGTTGCTGCACAGGGGCTTGCCATTGAGAAATCATTCTTTCTGCAAGAGAAAAAATGCTTTTGGATCACCATTTAACAAAGAACCTAACCTCTGTGCAACCCTGTGGCAGCTCCTAATATAAAAGATGCTGCTGTTTTTTTATGTTGTTGCAGTGGCTCAGTTGGGCATAGAGCGGAAAAGCCTCCTCGAGCAGGTGGGATACCTCTCATCTGAGCTGACATCCTGTCAAAATCAAGGCATTCCAGGAACTGTACGGGAGCTGCCTCATGATATAGGTAAATCACAGGGTGGAAGCAGGTGTTGCTGCAGGACTGGTGGAGCCATGTATGTAAGGGTGTTCTGGTAGTGCAGTGTCATTTCTGCTCCCAAAATCACGTTGGCTTTGGTTGAGAGATATCCTTGTGGATGCTGCCATAGTTCCACTGGCAGGAAGTGGAAGATGCTATCTCTAGTGCTTTGGGACACACAGCAGCCCTTGTTCCTGATGGCATCATCCCCAGCACAAGAGTGATACGAGAGTGTGATGAGCTGATGTGGTTTGTGTTATTCCAGGGGAGAAGTGTCCAGCGCGGTGGAGTCACAGTACAAATAGGTCCTACCTTTTCTCTCCTAAAAAGAGACGTTGGGATCAGTGTAAATACTCTTGCAGTTCTCACTCTGCAAGCCTGATCACGATGGACAGCAGAGAAGAGCTGGTGAGTGTGTGTTACCTTTGACGTATCTGTGCAAATCAGGTGAGTGAGTTCAATCTGAAAGGAGTCATGCCCTGGGACTGGGCTTTCTCTAGCCAAGCATTGACTAGGTAATTCGAGGAGTGGTGTCCTGAGTGCTAGGGGGATGTGAATGGGCAAAACACATTGCAGGTCTCTCTGATTGGGTCTGCAGTTGGGTAGGAATCAGTGGGCGCTTTGTACATGCGCATGCTTAATGGTGTTCCTGTGTCCCGTGTGCATCTGTTTTTTTGTGTGTGTGTGATGGATACTACAATGTTACCTGCAGAATTTTTTTGATCATATCTGGCCATAATGGTATGGGTCCTTAGACATGTGCAGGATACTGAGGTTGTCTACAAAGATAATCTCTATACAGACATCTGCAGCAATACTATGTAGGGAACTCCTGGCAACCTGCTGATGTTCTCCATGTGCCTAAGATTTGTCATGTTTTTTTTCCATTTAATTCTGTTCTCATGTAGGATTTCATAATGACTGAGTCATTTCACTATTCTGAAGACCGTGGAAGCACTACATACTACTTCCCATTCTGGACTGGATTGGTGTATGACTCTGTAAGAGGGAAATGGTTCTGGGAGGATGGCACAACTCTCTCCTCTGGCATGTAAGTCTATGTTACTAGGGTGCCACAGCTCTGCACCAAAGTACAGCACTATCACCTGGGTGTGATTCATCATGGGACTGCCTGCCTGCTTGTGCTAGAGGCAAAACAAGCAGGATTTGTGCCTTGGGGTACCTTTATGGGAGAGTGTGGTGAAGGTGCTTGCATCCTACCCATGACAGGGACTCAGAAACTGTCTCTGCCCACTACTGATGCCACTGCAGTGTGGTCTGTCTGCCTCAGGTTTTGATGCTAGGGCACGGACTCTACCAGAGTGTGGGGTGATTTTGATTCCCCTCCTCATTTGGCTTCCAGGGCTGGGGACCCATACCCCCACCGCAACTTACACTACTGATGTGCAGTACAGGAAATGTGAGGGCTATAGGACATCTTCAGCAATGTATTTGGACTAGTTGCCATATCCCTGTAAAGCTTGGTGACTGACTTAGCTCAGTCCCTAGCAACTTCCCTGCATAACAGAGATGCCTCCCTTTGTATGCAATGGGGAGTCTGGTCCTGCCAAAATGCAAGAACCCTCATGCCTGGACTTTCCATGGCAAGGAAATGTGATGGCTGTAGGACATTTTCTGTAATTTATTTGGACTAGTGATTGTATCTGTGTAAAGCCTGGTGACTGCCTTAGCTAATGAGTCCAATTGCACAGGGCTGGAACAGTCATGATAATCACTCACTACCCTAAAATCACTTTTCCCTCCCTAAAACTGTCCATGATAAGGGCCATTCCCTTGGCTCTTGCAGACTGACTTTCCACAAGAAAGGACAGCCATTTGAGATCCTTCAAGGGTTGGCATATCTGAACCACTGGGGGCCTAGGAAAAAGTTTAGTGGGAAGGGGCAAGGCTGGTGGCTTGTATTTGCTGGTTACATGGAAGAGTCATGTGATACAGGAATTAATCTCATGAATAGTTTCTGTGGTTGTGGTATGTATATGGGACTGTGGGGAATGGAGATGTCTCTGGGAGCAACATTTAGTTGTATTAAAGGAAGGACAGAAACTTCAATTCTACAGATTTGATTCCAGGAGGAATTGCTGGGGAGTCAAAGTTTTTCTCAAGTGAATTTGGCCCATACACATGTTTGTGCTGCCTTGTTTAATGTGCTGTGAGGGTGTAGGGATTTTGACCTGGGAAATTCTCCTTTGACACATTTAGCCTTGAGCATCTCTGCCCTTCCTTCTGGGCTATTGCCTCAGTATTCCCTGCTGTCGGTACAACCAGTGTAGACGACTCCTGACCACGTGTCTAGGTGCACTGAGCTGAGGTGGATGGATCTGAATTGTAAATTGTGACTTTACATTCCAGGATTCAGCTCCCAGACCCAAGTCATGCAAATTATTCAGGCGGCGCTTGTGCATATGTCCAGGGTGGGACTGCCAGAACGGGCAGGTGTGAAGAAACTCGATTCTGCATTTGTGAGAAGATGATGGAACCAGCAGGAAAAAATTAAATGCATCGACCCAGAAGACAGGTGGCACAGAAGGGACTGATGAGGGAGATGGCCGTAGCAGACTCGGGATTGTGGGGCTGCAGAAATGAGATGTGTCTACCAGCAAAAAGCCTGCATTCTTGTGCTGCCATTTACCGGGAGAGCAGCAGAGACCTAAACTACATCCCAGGGTTGTGAGACTGCCAGCCTGAAGCACTCTGGGATGCGATGAAATGGAGAGAAACCTCAATTTTTAATGCTCCCTGTTTAATTTCACACGTGTCATTTGACAGCAATCTCTGTCTCCCATAGCATAGCTGCATCTGCTGGAGCTGCAGAGATGGGGTCCTCTGGCTTTTACCACATCCCTGCATCTTATTTTCTAGGGTTTGTCTTGTGTTTGTAGTACATTCACAACCACTCAGGCAAAGAGGTGACTCCCAAGAGGCAATGGTGTTGTGTATGGTTATAGCAGGAAATCAAAAGCTCATGGAAATCAGAGACCTAAAAAAAAAAAAAAAAAAAAAATTTAGCCACAACCTCCTGGATGCAGATGTCTCCTGTTGTATACAAGGAAAAGTCTGGTCTTCCTGAACTGCAGGAGCCTTGAAGGCTGGGTTTCCCACAGCTTTCCTGGGGAGACTCCATGTCCTCTATTTGCTAGATGAATTTCACCTTGGATCTGAAAATAAACCAAATCTTACCACTTTTTGTTCCTCTATATGAGTAATGGGGGTGATGTGCTCAGGCATGAATGTGTGCACTTTGGTGGGTCTGATGGGAGTAGGAAGTGGTTCATGCTCCAAAAGGACCTGTGTGTTGTCCTCAGGCCAGGAGTGCCATTGGAAAGGGGATGGAGGAAATTGCTGCTGGTGGTGGCCTCTAGCCTAGGTCCTCTTGGTCTCTCCCTTGGGCCTGGGGAAAAGCATGTTACTGAGGAAACAGCACTGACCCCAACTCCTGGACAGGGAGCACCTCTCATCTGACATGCTGTGCAGAAACTCAGAGGGGCAGAGGGAGTTCCCACTGAGCCCTGCATGTGGGATACATGCAGGAGAGTCTGTCCCTGCTCTCAGGGATGCCAGTTTCACACTCCCAACCATGTCCAAGGGGAGGGCTCAATACCCAGGACACTGCTGCTTTCAGTACTGGTGATGCTACGCTGAGCTGGTGGAGAGGTCCTGCAAATGTTAAGTCAAAAGTCTGGAACCACACACTTGAACAACGATGGGTACAATTGGCATGCTTTTAGGCATCACAAGCCCTGTGTCCTATTGAAGGGGGTGAGCAGCAAGGTGTCCCATGGATCCTGCCTGGCCCTTCATGAGTCTGCATCCTTTCATCAGTGGTTCCCCGATCCCCAGGCCACCCCATGGGGATTCAGGGCATGGGCTTTCAGGGCAGCCCACGTGAATGAAACCCACAGATATCACTGAAAGTCCATGCAATTGGGAGTCTGTTACAGCCCATAAAAGTCCTGCTTGAGGGATCTCAAATGTTGGTCTGGTTATTTCATAAAACAGACTTTGGCTTACAGGAACACCCTTGTCACACATGCTTTTGTGTAGCTGCTTTACCTTTGTCATTGCCTCCCCAGACTGGGAGCTAGTTCCTGGACCCAGCCCTCGATGGTCACTCACCCTGTACAGGTCCTTTGTCTGTGCATGCTGTGTATAGGATCAGCACATCTCAGAGCAGCGGCCAGGGCTTTGGGTGACCAGGGGACACAGAATGTCCAAGCACCCAGTCTGTGTAGGTTGTCCCCCAACTTGGATTATGTTGCAGTTTCTCCCTGAGGGGGAAAAAAGATGATATCATGGCATCACAAAGCAGGGGTGCTGGAGGCACTTTGCTGCAGGGACTGGCCTCCTGCTTTGGAAGAAAAAGGATGGGAGAGAGTCAGATAAATTTCCATTCAGTTTTGCACTTTTGGGTTTTAGTTGCTAATCTAGCAAGGACTAGTCTTCAGGTAGAGGTAGTACAACTTCTAATCCATCCACCCACCCATCCCAAAATGTAATCCACCTGCTTCTCAATTCAGACATCACTTACAGGTATCTCAATAACATTTCTGAACCTCTCTTCTAAATTATCTAGCTAAGGCCATTTTCAGTCCCATCTCTAGTTCTTTGGGGCACATTGGATCTTTAAAATAGCCTTCTCCCATACCCAGTGAATGGTAGATCCAACATCTCATCTCTTGTCCAAACTTCCTTTTCCCCTTTCCATCATGTACTGCCTCGGAGGGTCTCTGGCCTGATGCTCCAGTGTGAAGAGGCTCCATTGATGCTGGTACCTGGGGGCTGCAGCTGTTCAGTACCTCTCATCATTGAAACATCTGCCTGCCTCAGTCTCCCTCACCTGGCCAGTCACCTGCTAGGGAATCTCAACCAATGAGGTATTGGAATGCAAATGACTCAGAAGGGAGGCTGAGGGTTGGCCGAGGCATCCATGACATCAGAATCATAGAATCATAGAGAATGAGGCTGGGAAGGGACCTCAGGAGGTGATCTAGTCCAGTCCTCTGCTTAACACAGGGCCTTCCTCAACTATGTCATCCAAGCCAAGGGTTTGTCTAGCTGGGGCTTAACAGCCTCCAAGATGGAGATTCTATAACCTCTCTGGGTCACCTGTTCCAGTGCTTTACTACACTCTTAGTAAGCTTTTCCTAATATCTAAACTTAGCTTCCCTTTCTCCAACTTGAAACCATTGTTCTTTTTACTGCCACCACTGAGAACAGTCCAATACATCTTCTTTATAATCACTCTTTAGTAGTTGAAGGCTGTTATTATATCCTGCCTCAGTCTTCTCTTCTCCAAAATAAATCCAGTTCCCTCATTCTCTCCTTAGAAGTCATGTGCCCCAGCCCAATCATTTTCATTGCCCTCCAGGAGACACTGCAATTTGTCCACATCCTTTCTGTAGTGGCGGACCCAAAACTATCACAGTACTCCAGATGTGGCCTCAACAGTGTTGAATAGAGGGGAATAACCTCTTTCCTTGATCTTCTGGCAACACTCCTACTCATGCAACCCAGTATGCTGTTAGCCTTCTTGCCAACAAGGGCTCACTGCTGGCTCGTATTCAGCCTCATGTCCCCTGAAACAGCCAGGACCTTTTTTGCTGAGCTGATGCTTAGCCAGTTGGTCCCCAACCTGTAGCAGTGAATGGGACTGTTTTGTCCTAAATGCAGGAGTTTGCACTAGTCTTTATTGAACCTCATGGGATTTCTTTTGTTCCAATCCTCAGATTTAACCCGGTCCCTATGAATCTTAGCCCCAGTGGATTTACTACTCCACCCAGTTTGGTGTCATCTGCAAACCTGCTAAGGGTGCACGCACTCCATCCCCTCTTCCGGATAGTTGCTTTAGATATCGAAGAAAACTAGTCCAAGGGCTGACCCCTGAGGCACTCCATTTGATACTGGCTGCCAGCTAGACATTGAGCCATTAATTAATAAATAACCCTTTCAGCCTGACAATCCTTTTACTGGATTTAATATTAGATATTACGTAGTGACACTGAATTAATAAATTCTTGAACAGGAACAGTCCATTCTGAGGAGAGTGTTTACTGAACAAAGCAAGTTGCAATTTAAGCCATGCTAAAGAGAACAACAGAAGTACTCTGCCTCAGCTACTATGAAACTACTATGAAACTATGAAGATGAGACACAGCCTAATAAGACATAGTGCCAGCACACACAGCTCGGCCTAACTTAAAATGCAACATAATAAACCAAAAAGACAACGGAAAGCTTTATATAGGTCTTATGTAATCCTGAGGGCAGTGTCTCCTTGCAGCCAGGTATTCAGAAAGTCTGTCTGGGGGATCCACAGATCTTCTTAGGTGATCTTTGCCTGGTGATCTTTGCCTGGTGATCTTTTTATAGGTGAATCTGCATCTCCTTTCAGTCTTGGGTGCCTTGACCGTAACATGCTGTTTATGCCCTTCACATATTGCATACCCCTCATGACTGTCATGTGTTCAGTTTCTCCATCTCCGTCTTTTCTAAGTTATTCCAGTCTCATGCCCCTTGTAGCTTCTGCCTGGAAATATAAATGTAAATCCCAGCTTTCTTACGTCACACCAGCCGAATAAGGAGGTTGGGTGACCCTTCCCTGCTCCCTCAGGTCTGTCAAATAGCTGCCCATGCTTGTGATAACTGTGCAAGGTCTTTGCCAATAATGCAGTCAGTTTTCTATTCATCTTACTGTTCATTTATCCAACCCATACTTCCTTCACTTGTTTGCAAGTGTGTTATGGGAGACCATACTGAAAGCCTTTATAAAGTCAAGGTATATCACATCCACTGGTCTCCCAACATGCAGAGTCAGTCTTCTTGTCAGAGAAGGCAGTCAGATTTGTCAGGCATGATTTGCCCAGGCTGAATCCATGCTGACTGTTGCTAATCACTTTCTCCTCCAAGTGCTTAGGAATGGATTCCTTGAGGACCTGCTCCATGATTTTTTCCAGGGACTGAGGTGTGCCTAATTGATTTGTAGTTCCCCAGATCCTCCTTCTTCTCTTTCTTAAAGATGGGCACTACATTTGCCATTTGCCAATTGTCCAGGACCCCTCCCAAGTGCTATGTGTTTTTAAAGACCATGGCCAGAAGCTCTGCAGTCACACCGGACAATACTGTCAGCACCCTCACGCGCATTGTATCCAAACCCATGGACTTGTACATGGCCAACTTTTCTAAATAGTCCCTCAACTGTTCCTTCCTTTATTCAGGATCCTGAACTCAGTCATTTCATGTTTCCTGCTACCAAAGTTGCCATACATTGTTGAAATCTAGCTATTTGGTGAGCTAGAATATGGCTATTTGTAAGGGGTGCACTGCCATGCTCAGACAGTGCTCGTGCACCCACGTGCACCTGCTACATGTTGCCCCTGCCAGGAACACCCCACTGAAATCTGTGCACGTTGGCTGGGGCCCGGGCCAGCACGGTGGTTATGCTGCTTCTGCCTCTGCCCTGATGCACAACTCTGGTGGGAGCAGGTGGGACACAGTCCCATACAGAGCACCATAGGGGCAGCTGCAGAAAAAAGCATTGCAGAAGGGATCAAAATGAAATCTCCCTGCTCCTGACATGCCCAGTGTTGTAGTAGGTGAGGAACATTTCCTGCAGAGGCTGACTGTGCTGGCTTCCTGCTGCTTGGGGTTTCTGATCATCAGAGAAGCCCCAGCTGCCAGTTCCAACCAGACCCGTGTGTGTGCTAGCACCTACCCGCATCTGTGAGTGCAGAGCAGAATTAAGGAGCAGGCCATGGCCCCTGGCTCTGCGTTACCTTGGCTGGTTGTGCCATGGTTTTACAAGTGCAGGAGTTGGTCTGGGTTTTACTGGCTGAATACAAGGGGAAATGTCTGCCCTTAGCTGCTGTAATAGAAGGGTACTAGGGCCTGGCCTCACACACTCTGCGAGCCAGCTGCTACAAAGTGTTGTGTCATGTTTATGGCTGTTTTAGGGCTCCCCAACACCTGGTAATGCTTTTGTTCCTTCCCACAGCTCAATTCTGCCTCCTTTAGTTCTCTGCATGACTTTCAGCACAGTGATGATTATCTCTCCCCCAGGAACCAGCTCCCTGCTTGCAGATGTGGGGTCAGGGTATGGCCCAGCTTTGCGGCACCTGCGGAAATCTTGGCAATGGCAGCAGCAGAGCCTGGCTGCAGCCCAGCACCAGGCCCTGTGGAGCCTTTTGCTGCTTAGAGCTGAGGGATGATTCCTGCAGGAGGTACAGATCCAATGGATAATGGCAGCAGGGGGTTGGGATCACCTGGGGCTTAATCTGTGTCTGGAAGCCCCATGGTTTGGGGCATTATCTTCCAGTAACAGGCATCACTACCACATCAGTCCCAGTGTCGGCTGCCTCTGCACCACTGCCTACCAGTTAGTCCTGCATCTGCATGAAGGAAGGGCAAATGCTGACCAGGTCTCACCAGCTGAGGAGAAGATCTAGGAGGGTGAGGATCCTCCCCCCATGCATCCATGTGTGGCATCCCAAAGCCCCAGTTCCCAGCACCGAGGGCCTAGGTCAGAAACCCAGCCACTCACAAAGAATAACAAGTATTTCTGGGTTTGTGAAGGAAAGCTTAGCTCCTGACCCTGGGGCCTTCAGTATTAGCCAGAAAATCACACCACTTGTTGGTTTGAAATCTCATAATTTTCATGCAAGCATCAAAAACATTTAACACCTGAGGTACCCAGCCCTGCAAACCTGCACTGCTCACCAGCAAAGCATGTGGTACCTTTGCCTGATTTCCCCTGGGAGAGACTAGTGAGATCTCCGAATGCAAATGACCAGGAGCGGGCGGCTGAGATTGGCTGAGAGAAGCTCTGATGTCATAATGGCACCTGGGAGATGGCTTTAACCACTGAGTCACAATGCCCCGACCCAGGGTGACCAGGGGCAGGGACCCCCACAGGTAGGATGGACGCCAGGATGGATCATGCTGCAGGTGCTTTATGATGACTGAGGGGCTGTGGCCGGAGCTCCTGTGTTGAGCCATACCTGGTAGCTGGACGTGTGCGGCCTAGTTCAGCTCATTACCTGCAGTAGCAGCCAATGTATTTGGTTAGATCTATATTAGCCTGCGCTGACCTTGTGGTCATTGGGCAGGGGACATTTCAGCTGACCGTTATAACCCTGTGCAAAACACGTCATCTTCACTGTATCATTGTCTTTGTTCCTCTTCCATGTTAACTAGCATGCAGTTTCCTTCCTAGCTCTGTCTCTAGGTCCGACTTGTTTTACACATGATCTCCTTTCGTCCACTGTGAACTGAGACCCAAACAATAGATCTTGGGAGACCACATTGTCACTTGTCGTCTAGGCATCAGTGCCCTCAGAACAGGTTAGACAAGGGATTAAATGATGAACCTACTGTGGTGAGCTGTGGCTAGTTACGGTTAGTTTACAGGTCAGGTATGGAGTGAGTCACTGAGAATAGGAGTAGAGGTGGCACTGGTCAGATAGTTAGGTAAACGCTTTAAAGAGCTGGTGAGATGGGCAGATGAAACAGATGAAACGAGAAGCTGGTGGACTGCAGTTGGAAATGGATGGATGTGTACGGTAGCTATATGTAGAGCTGAATTAGAGACTGCCCCAGTGGGTGCTAAAATGGGCTGGTCCATCTGGTGCTTTACAGAATCGTGTTTACCTGGCATACTCGTACTTCTCTTCCCTAATTTGTGCATGCTCAGACATACTCCCCAACTCCATACAATCCCAGGTTGCCTCTATATCAATCCCCACTTTGTCTGTCCAAAGCAGGAGGCCCACCACTTCAGAAGGAGCATGAAGAAATTGCCCTTCTGTAGGACTTCTCACTCTTCAATGTTCAGGCCCCCTCCAATATTTACAGGACTTCTGGAGCATGATCCCTGCAGGGTCCAGCCCACACAGACTTGTCACTAGGGGTGCCTGTGTCCCCTTGTCCCCTGAACAGAGATCTCACACAGCCTCCTGGTGGCATTATGGAATCAGAGCCCCTTGTAGCCGGTTCTCAGGCTCTCTGTCCAGGTTATTTGCATTCTCCTGTCTCAGCACAGGTCTCACAAAGGGGAAATCAGGCTGAGGCTGGCACGTACTTTGCTGCTGGGACGTGCTGAGCCCCTGCAGCCCCACTGCAGTGATTGGATCCTGAGCCCCTGGGAAATGTAGCTTGTGGCGGGCCAGTAGGGGGCGCTCCTGCGTTGAGCCGCCCACCTCCCCGCGCCCGACCACCTTCCAGGCTCCGAGTGCCTCCCTTGGGGTGCCTCCCGTCCGGCCGACCCCTTCCCTGGAGCACACCCGCTAGCCTGGGGTTCCCGCTGCCACCATCCAAGGCTCTGGACTCACTTCTGGCTCTG
>NW_005842445.1:30909-53389 GCF_000455745.1 Alligator sinensis | reverse complement strand
CCCGACCACCTTCCAGGCTCCGAGTGCCTCCCTTTGGGTGCCTCCCGTCCGGCCGACCCCTTCCCTGGAGCACACCCGCTAGCCTGGGGGTCCCGCTGCCACCATCCAAGGCTCTGGACTCACTTCTGGCTCTGTGCACCTTGGAAAACACAGGCCTGATCGTCCAATGGGTGCTAGACCCAGTATAAGCACTTGGGGCACTTCCCCAAGTCAGGGGCTTATTAGGAAGCCTCCCTTAGTCCACAGACCTCAGGGGCCTCCTTGGCATAATTTAGTCCCACCCCTCAATAAGTCTCCACACCGGTCACAAAGGAGAACTTTATTGATTACAGGGGTAGGGCAGAAATAGGGTAAAAGGTAGAGCAATATCATAGAAATCTTACAGGAATATCAAAGGAATCCCATAGAGCAAACCAGGGTGGCTGAGGTAGCCGTTTCAACACGCATCTGAGTTACTGAAGCTAAATATCTGATCGGATCTCTAGTAGGTTACTCACTCGCATCATCCAGAGGTGCTTGTTGTTTCCTCTGGAGCCAGGGCGCTCTTGCAGCATGCGGTGATGAGGAGAGAGCCAGGTTCAGATTCACCTGGCTGGATGACCGCATGGATAATGGCTCCCCTTCTTCCTGGCCCAGGCCTTTTTAAAACCTCCCTGACCTCAGCAGCCGGTCCAATCGAAGCTGCCAATACTGGCTACAAACCGTCCAATCTGCAAAGCATCCCTGGCTACCTGGGCCCGCGCGCAGGGCCGGGTCTTCCCCCCCCTGCCCAGGTGACCAGAGCATCGCCTCCCAGGCGCCAGGCTTTTGTCTGCAGACAAGGAGCGAGATCCCCGCTGTGAGAGATTCAACAGCAGCCTCTCGGGCCGGCTGAGACAGATCTCTGGAGAGGGGCACCGACGGGGGCATTTCTGCCACATAGCTCAGGAAACCCTGCTGGGTAGTGTGGGAGCAGAGGTGTAGGAGGAGGAGTCTGAAAGAGAAAAGGAGGAAGAGAAGAAGATAAAGGGAACTAGAGGGAGTGAAATGAAAAGAGAAGAGTCAGGACTGAAAGGATGGATGGGCCAGTGTCTGGAGTAGAAACCAGGACAGATGGGCGTAGTGGATGGAGACAGGGGCTCAGGGGCTTTGGTGGTTGAGGGTGCTGAGCTATATCAGGCCTCAGAGACGTGGGAACCTGATAAAAGCCTTCCAAGGGAGTGTTAGAGGGCAAGGAAGGGAGGTAGTTGTAACTGGAGAAGACAGCCTCTCATAGGGACATGCACAGGCAGGAGGTGTATGTAGACTGTCAAGGCTGCACCCTGCACATGTTGAGAACAGCCAGACTTGGGTTGAAAGCCATGAGATGTAAACACACCAGAAGGGTGAGTCTGATGTGTCTTCTGTTTTGGTGCCTTCTGGGTCAAGATATCAACTCACCTGTACGCCTCCCAGTGGCAAGTTGCATGTTCTGCTGAGGGACGACTGATCTTCTTACCCACTCCCACAGCTCCAGGAGCTGGGGCTTGAAGGGAGAATCCAGTATGGCTGGACTCTGCTGGTGTCTTCAATAATGAGGACTAAAAATGCTGTAAGGTGTGTGTTGGAAACCCTGTCACTTGGCAGAAAAAACTCACAGGTTGTCTGCTGTTCCTGACCTCAGCTCCTCCTGAAAGGACGTCTGGGGACAACTGCTACATGTGAAGACAGCAGGAGCTGTTTACTTTACAACAAGGTATGCTGGGAACTGTACCTTTAAGAGGCTCTGGGATAGCCTGGTTGGGGACAGTGGTTGTGCTGTGCAGAGGCTCAGTATCTCAGCATCCCCACAGGGGCTTTGCAGTGAGCACTTCAGCCTGGAAACTCTCATACTGTAAAGATAAAAGCCCTGCTCTGTAACAGTGTTAGGGAGGGAGAGCATTTCAGATGAGCAGACAGAGCGTTTCCTGTGGGGTCACAGATGGAGCCGCATCCAGCCAATCATCGCTGTGATCTTTCCTTTTACAGGGACTCAAACAACGGGAGCAGGGCAGATACACCTTCTTGTGTCCAAATTCAGAAGTCCATCATCCTCCGCTTGTGATCTGTGAAGAAAAAGAAAAGGTACGGGGCCTGGAGTCTTTGTATGGGAGGACTAGGGGTGGCTTGAGGGATGGGTTGTTTCCTCCAGAAGGTGAGTGATCCTGTTATACCTTCTGGTTTAAACTGCGCTGCCCAAGGAGCAGAACTGGGTGATTTGGGAAAATGCAAGATGGGGTTGAGTGATTCTGGGAACCATGAGAAACTGCTTGTCAATGTTTTTGCAATGAGTGCATGAATGAGAAGGCTGTGGGATGCAGTAATGTTTGTCAGGGACAGGGAGGAGGAAGCGAGGAGCTGGACTTAGCTGGGGTAGTTGTCACCAGGTAGAAGTTAACGGTCATCTTCTTGTGATATTGATTTAGCCCAGGTTGGGTTGTGGTGTCCTCTCACAAGGACGTGACACAGTATGGGAGATGGGTGATGGGAGATGGGTGAAGCTTCTAATTTGAAAGGAGTTCATGTACCGAAAGAGGGCAACAAGGCTCAGATTCTTTCATTCTCCTTAAAGCACAATGGGCCAGAGCTTGTGCTGGTGTCAGAGCTCCTTGGGCTCCAGTGGAACGATGCTGACTGGCACCAGCAGAAGATCCGGCCTGGTTGTATGAAGGAGCCCCATCTCTGACCAGCCGGAGCAACCTTAGGCAAGCATGGTTTCTCTGTATGCTGCCACAGTGACTACTCCCTCTTCACTGGTAGAGCTCTAGTGCAATTAGTTGAATTACACTTGTCCTCCATAGTCTCCCTGGCATCACAATGTACACATGTGCTGGTATTAGGGCACAGAAAATTAATAACTCCACTGAAATGCATATGTAGATTGTGACAAGGATGGGATGGAGCACAAGGTGCTAAAATGCAGGGGCTGTATGCTGCTCATCTCCACATTATAGCACCCTCGTGCCCCAGCTAGGCCTGATGCTGCACAACACCACCATCCAGAGTTTGGGGCCCTCTAGTAGCCCAGGGTTATTCTGCCCAGCCTCAAAGTGCTGCAGTCCTGCACACACATGGAAATGCTGTGTTAAGGAGCACTTTTCTCTGGCGTGAACTGCGTGGGAGTTTATCACAGCTCATTAATTGCATGTGTAGAGGCACCTAGTATGTTGCAACACTTCTTGAAGGCAATGAGGCTGATATGAAAAGTCATGAGTTGAACTGTGGAAAAGAGATTTTTGCTTTCAAAACAAGATTTCAACATGAGAAATTTGCTTTTTGGTTCCAAAGACTGATTGGAAATGAGGTATGTGCTCTCAATAACTCTGCCTCCGTGCCTCTCCCTGCCCTCCCACAGTGCAATGCTGTTTTGTCCAAACTGACACTAAACAGTCACATTTTGTCACACAATCTTATGGGTTTTTCTGGTGAGAAAATTTTTGAACAACTGCCACTAATACAGGTAATACACATTAAACTATGACGATAACATGTCATAGTGACTCATTAACACACACAAAAAACTTTCTGAACATGTGGTTACTTGGTGAACACCATCCATGCTGTGCACTGAAGGAACCTGGAGACAGTGGTGGGCAAGAGGAAAGTATGCGCTGCTCTAATTCATGATAACTCAGAAGAGCTGAGCTGATTTAGTAGTGTAGGCCACAGTAAGTCTGGTGTCTTCTAACTTCTGAGTGGCTTTGCTAACATTACCCTCCCTGAATGTTGATTTATCTTCTAAAGTGGTTACAGAGTATAACATGCTAGAAAGCTGAGCCCCTCCTAGAGTTATCTCAAAGGATCAGGCTGTTTAGGAAGCTCATCAGTTCCCCAGTGAGTACCACCCAACTGATTCAGCCTTCTCAAACCCAGGGTATAATTTCTCTCTCCCTAGTACTGGACATGAGTGAGCATGCGGTAACCTACTCGGATGTGAAATTTGATCGGTCTAAAAGGAAGAAACCTGGAAAGAAAGGTACAGCACAGAATCAAATATAATTCCAAAAATGATAGTATTGTATTTTTGAGGTAGAAATTCAAAATCACTTTATAAGTATTAACTGTCATCAAATAAACCTGCTTACAATAAAGAAGCAGCCCTCTGACACTTTTGGCCAATGCCCTTCTTCAGGTTGCTTGAGATGTCTCAATTTGTAGCTGTTTAACATTTGAGCAAAAGGACAGCTTCTATTCTTCCCAAGCACCACATAGGACCCAAGGTGCTGTGCAGCTCTGGTGCCCTCCTCATCCCTTCAGTCCTGCTCTTGCACATGAGCAGGTGAGAGCCTGGGCCTTAATCCCTTTGATTCCCAGAAAAAAAGCCTCCAACACTTTTTGACAAGTCAAGTCTGGCTTTTGAAAATCAATCAGTGGGTTACCTCCGGTTGAATCCAACACCTCAGTCGTAAGGGCATTTTCCTAGATAACATGATGGCTGGGGTTACCACTGTATATACTGCTTAGAGTTAAAGCTGTACACTACTGTATATTTCCATGTAGCTGGTAAAAAACATCAGCAGCAAATATCCAAACCTTTGATTTGTCTGAGTAGTGTTTGAGGAGCTCTCAATTCCTCAGTCACATGCCTCTCCAGTGATCACAAAACCAAGTGAGCTCACAGCATCTCTGTATATTCCACTGCCTATAACCCATTCACTGGGACTTCCTCGTTATTGGGCCCTGGATTCTCTTCTGTTTCCCCCCATCTGAGATGCGATATTTCTGGGGGCCCTTTGGCTTTGGCTCCTGCATCTACCTGAGCTGTGACAGCTGTTTTCTGTCTCCCTTTTGAATTACTTTTCTAAATTTTGTCTTCCCTCATGGGATAACAGAGAAACCAGGGACCCTGCTATTACAGGAGGAAACAACAACTTATTCTGAGCTGAAGTTTCAGAACCTGCCTGAGCAGCAGAGAAGCACGAGAGCTGAGGAGAAAGAGGGCAGAGGGACTGGGGGCAGCCCAAGCCCTCGGAGGAGAAATAAAGGTAATGTTATCCTGGTTTCACAAGAGCACTTGGCTTTCACTTTTCCCCATTACTACCATAGACACAAAAAACATGTCACACCCAGGTTGTGAACTATGTACTCAATTGATACTTCCCTTATAGGGCTTCTCACTTGCGTAATACTGTAGCACAGTGCAGCCCTGGAGCTTGTAACCAGCATTTTATTTTTCCTTTACAATCCATAATATATTTCCAATGTGTATTCTTTTTATACTCTTTCTTTCAGAGCATTTAGGGGTTCAGCTTCTCTGTCCAACCAATGAGTCAAAGAAACTTACTTTAGATTTTATAGGAAATCGGAACTTATACTCAGATAATGGCCTCATTGGAATAGCTGGGACTTTAACCCCCCAAACCAGAAAAAAAAATGGTCTCACACTCTGGATGTAAATTAGGCATTTGCTACACCACTGATTCATTCCATATCTCAGAGTACAGAAAAAAAATAATGTAAGAGTTCAGAAAGATCTTTCTTTATTGTTAAAGATAAAGGCCTAAGGAGCTGTCTAGTCCATCTTTCAAAACCTTTGGAGTTTTGTGGTCCAGACCCCCAGGGTCAGAGCCTAAAACATCATGATGACAGCAAACCCAGCTCATGAGGGCTTACTTGCCCTCCTATCCATACTCATAACCAAGTTTCCATAGAGAATGTGCTGCTGGCTTAGGGCATGATCCTATATTTTATACTCAGTATAACAAACACAAATACAGTTTAAGATGAAGCTCATGTCATTTATTCCAATTAAAAACTGTAACAGGGAACTACAAATAAAGAAAGTTTAATCCTTTTGATCAATGATCTCCAAACTGGCTGGGAAATCACCTCTCAGCCTGTTCCATGGAGTGACAGCAGATACTTTGGCTATTGGACATTTTTCCAATGTACCTGCTCCGTGGCTACACCCCATACCAGGACAGTGCTACTCTATACCTAGGATACCAGCTGTATGGCAAGGAAGCTAAATGACATGGTGCACCTGTGCCCCCTAATGCCACAATAAAACGTTAATCACTGGGGCTACTATTAGTAGGTACTTGACTAGAGAGAGTGGCAGTTGGAAGAAATTCTTCAGATATGATACCAAGTGATTATCATAGCTTATTATTATTATTATTGACTACAGAAAGTGGCAGAGTGAGGTGGTTTTCTCCCAGAAGCATTCAATTAAATATTAAAACACACTCTATTTTGAAGGGGTTTTTGAACACATTTCAACTCTTTGTTTGTTCCCTTTACCCTAATATCCAGGCACAGCAGCATGAGCATTCATGAAAAGCAAATTTGGGGCTTATATATATATAATGGAAGGGCAGTTGTGGATGATCGATTTGACTGTAAAAGCCAGTTGGCATTATGCTCAGTATTTGCAAGTCACATGATCTGAACAAAGCATGTTTAGAATACTCATGGCAGCCTGACTGCTCTGCAAATGAAGGGCCTGGTCCACCTAGGAGCACCAATGGTCATTTCCTTTCACATACTGCTCTTTCCCCTGCCACCCCACTCACTGTTTTTCAACAAATGCAGCTGCTTCTAGGAGACATGTTTGAAGGTGCTCACACAAGCCTCTTCCTTCTTTCCCTTGCCAAGTTTGATGAGGTGAATTTTGTGTTTGGCTTATGTCAATACTTGCATTATCTGTTTTTCTTCATCAGATCCTTCAGCTACACCTCTTCAATGGCAGCTTGCCACCCTTGCTCTTGGGATTCTCTGCCTGATTTTATTGATAGTAGCAGGAGTTTTGGGTTACAATGGTAAGTTCATAGAGAAGGAATCACTATGGATCTGATAGGAGTCCTTACAAATATTTGAGGGCAGGCAGCATTTTCTAATGGCTCTAGCAAGAGGCTAACATATGGTATTATTTGCAGCCTGCGTTGGGTCACACTTGATAATAAGGTGGGGAGAGTCTGGTCTGAAAAAACTGAGGTCACAGTTACATTATGGTTTTCACAGCTGGATGCTTCAGTCCCTTTAGCAGACTATATGCAATGTGTGTTGTCACCTGTATGCCTGGCTATTTCTGTTATAAGCCACTAGACCTTCTGCACACGAGGCTATTCTGGGCTAGAGCCTCAGATTACTGTGAATGGGCCTAGTTGTGGTGAACTCCCTGCAGCTAGGTTCATCAGCACAGCAGAGAATTGGCCTGCAGCCCTGAAGCCTGTGTTTAGAAAACAGAAAGTATTTTCATACACTCCAAGTGCTATGTCATATGGGCAAATCTGTGTTGTTTTGTGCAGTGAAAAATACAACTTTAATCATAGATTTTCTAAGCAGAATGTCAGTCCAGCACATCCCCATTTGTGGGTTAGTTTCTTAAGTGAGTACTGGTTTGGAGGTACAAGCTTGGGCTGTGGTGTAGATGTGTGCTGTGGGCAGGCATTATGATACTATTGTTTTGTGAGCTCCTTGATGCTGTGTTGGACTGATATCAGCAGATCTGTGCTAACTGGGGAGAGGTGCTCTGGGCACTTCACTCTGTGCCCAATCACAATGATTCTCCCACCCAAGGTACGTTGAGCTGGGCAGGACCTGGATTTCAACTCTTAAAAAAACAGACCCAAAAGAAACAAAACTAACAAACCCCCCGAAAACAAAGCTTTCGATATTTGGTTAGCCTCAGATGGGAGCACAGCGTCCAAGCCTCCACATTTCTTGCCTCCCTCCAGGTGGGAATACTAGGAACAAGACAGGTTTCCATTGCCAACCGGACCCAGCTCCATGGAGTGTGTAGTCAAAATGGCTGTTTGTGCAGTGGGGCTCAATTTTTAGAAATCCTCATTTTTGCAATAAGAAAAACTGCTCCATGAGAAAATGTTGAGCAGCTGTAAGTGCAAATAGTATTAGTGCAACCGAGGGGTGTGTGACACTGCACAAGACAGAGCATCGGATCTGTGAAACTTCACTACAGCTTTTATTATATATAACAGGCACTGATGTTTCAGTGTGTCAGCCGGGCACAGAGCAGGAAAACCCCGTGATGGAAGGGGACCACCACACCTCTAAGCCAACGTCCTACCAAAAACCCAGCCTGCCGGGAACATTGAGAAAGCAGCCCCAGGACACAGGTAAATCATAGGCTGTTGTCTCCACAGGGCAGGTCTAGTCCTGTATGTGAGGCAACATCACCACCCAAAGATGGACTGGCTTTGGCTGAGGGATATCCTTGGAGATGCGGACATGAGGTCCCGCTGGTGGGGAGTTGTGGAGAAAGGGGGATCCTCCCTGCCTGGGTGTGTCAGGTTCCTGACTCACCCATAAGGCTGTGGGCGCCACTCTCTGCCCTTGTACGCAGTGAAGCAGCTGTTCGTGGAGGGGAACAGTGATCCCCTTTCAGGTGTATGAAACAGAAGGTTCCGCTTCCGTGCACTGGTACATGAGGTGGAGGATCAGAGCGGGTGAAATCCGTTTTGTTCCTGACAGCAACATGCCCGGCACAGGGCAATGGGGAAAGTGATGGGTTGATTTGCGGTGTGTCTTTGTTCCAGGGGAGAAGTGTCCAGTGCTCTGGACTGCCAAGCAGGACAGGTCCTACCTTTTTTCTCCTAAAAGAGGAACTTGGAATCAATGTAATTCCTCCTGCACTTCTCAATCTGCCGAGCTGCTCAAGACAGAGACTAAAGAAGAGTTGGTAAATGAGAGATTTCTTTAATATACGAGTACAACGTGACCATGTGAATGCAGCCAGAATGGAGTCAGGCTCTAGGGCTGCACTTTCTGGCGCAGCTTCAAGTGGGCTGGGGGTGGGGAGGATGGGGAGGATAGGATTCAGTGTGGGGTTTATCTCTATGCACACAGGTGTTTTATTGTATTTCCAGAGTACTGTGTGCATGGGTTTAGCCATGTGTCTGATCCTACAGTATTACCTGCAGTAGGTTTGAGTACTTACCTGGCCAGACTGGCACTAGGTCTTATGGAGGTGCAGGCTGCCCAGTTTTCTGCAAGGGGAATCTCTACATTGAGTCTCATGGTTATACATAGCGCTCTGCTGGTGCTCTCCATGTGTTTGAGACAACTCACTGCCATTCCACCTGATCCTATTGTTGTGCAGAGTTTCATCACCACAAGGTCTTATGAATATGCTGAAGATCGTGGAAGTAGTACATACTACTACCCATTCTGGATTGGATTGTCGTTTGACTTCAGAGAAGGAACGTGGGTCTGGGCGGATGCTTCAGCTCTTTCCTCTGGCTTGTAAGTCTGTGTCACTAGGGCAGTGGTTCCCAACCTTTTGATATCTGGGGCACACATTCTTCCTAGATTAAAATTGGCAGCACGCTTCACTCTTATACCTGAGAAGGTATATGTATGTATCTGTGTCTGTGTGTCTAAGACCTAGGTTAAAAGCACAAAACATATTATAGGTGCCATTCTCCTGCCAGAGGAAATCCCACCAGAAATGAGAGGTACTGTGGAAAAAACGACCTGTTTCCCAGTGTACTACTGTCTGCACCTGCTGACCTCTGATCTGTACCTCAGGGAATAATGTCAGGTTCTGGTGTTGTGGCTGCTTCTGCAGGGTCTTTGAGGCCAGTGATCACCCCCATGTCACGTGGCACCTCCTGCCAGCCCCAGGAGCATTGGAGGGGTAGAGGGGATTAATTTTTCTGCAAAGTGTCTGTCTGCCCTTCTAAATGCAGCAAAGCGCATTGCTCAGAAAAAGGCAGGGGTGTGGGGTGGGCACAGTGGCTGCCTGGTGGTGAGGAAGAGCTGGGGAAGGTAGCACCACCAGTGGCAGTCCACAGAGGACCAGCTGCACGCCCTGTACTCAGCTTTGCGCTGAAGTACAGCACTTGCATCTAGGTGCAATTTCCCCTGGAGCCATAAGGGGCTGACACTGCTGGCAGTGGAGGGTTGGTGCTAGTATCTGAGTGTTTTATCTCAAACACCCCCAGATACTGCTGCCACTATACAGGCTCCTCTCTGTGACTAGTGACCATGTGCAACAGTGCAGGGCTGGAACAGTCATGATACCTCCTCACTGCCCTCAATAGCTTTTCTCTTCCTGAAACTGTCCACTTCAATGCAATTTGCCATGTTTTTGGCAGACCAATATACCATAATAAGGAGTAGCCATTTTATATTGCTTATGAGATGATGGTGTTAGATCATAGATGTGAGAGGTGCATTAGTGGGAACAGGGGAGTTTGCCACATCACAGGTTCATGATGCATAGAAGAGCCATACAGTACATGAATGTATCCGATGCATACCGCCTGAGCTGATGTGATCTGTGAATTGTATGGAAACCTGGGGCCTCTTCTCTCACCCACCTTGGGAACAGAGATTTCCCTGGGTCAGCATGCCGGCACAGGATGGGGAGAAAACAGAATATTTTCCACATTTGATTGCAGGACCAATATCTGGAGGGCTGAAATTGTCTTCACATGAAGTGTGCTGAGGAATCAAAGTTGAGCACACCCTGCCTTGTAAATGTGCCATGAGTGTGCAGGGGTCCTGTGCTGCCTGTTTCTCATCCAACCAATTGTAATGGCTTGAGCTGCAAAGCATCTCTGACCTTCCTTTTGCTGGGTTATGGCATGAGAGCATCCCCTGCAGTCATTGCTGTGAGCAGGGAGAACTCCCAGCTCTGTGTCCTAACACAGGGCTCAGAAGAATAGACCTGACTGTAGCTTGTGGCTTTACCTTCCAGGTTTGTGCTCTCAGATCCCAGTCCTCAGAATTATCCGGGTGGAGCTTGTGCATATTTGCAAGGTAATAAAGTTAAAGCTGGAGGCTGTGGAGACCCTCGATTCTGCATTTGTGAGAAGAAGAAGGAAGCACAAAGTAAATATTAATGTGATTAACCCACCCGAGAGACAATGTGGTTTGGATGGTCAAGGAGATCGCTGCTCCTGAAAGAGGAACGTGGAGCTCAGGAACAGAAATGGATCCAGCAGTTAAAATCCCTGGAAGTTGTGCGGCTGTTTACAGGGAGGACAGCAGGTTCCTAAACTGCATCTTGGGGCAGTTTGACTGCTAACCCCAGGCTGTCTGTGAAATCACATAGACAGAGACAAACCTCAGTCCCTTCCGTCATCTCTTTCAGTTCATGCTTAAGCTAGGTAACAGAAATCTCTCTCCCCCTAAGCCAAGCTGCAAGTGCTAGAGCCAGAAGAGTTGGGACCCTCCGGCCTTCATTACATCCATGCTTGTTTTCTTGACCCTGTGTTGGGCATTCACAGTAGCTTGGCAACCCCTCAGGCAAACAAAAATATCCAAGAACTAATGATGTGTACAGCTGTGCAGGGCATCATAATTGCATGGAAATCACATAGAGAAACACCCACTATCCCCTGGTAACTTCTCATGCCCAAGCACAGATGCCCACTGTTGTGTATAAGGCAGACTCTGTTCTTGCCCAACAGCAGGAGCCCTAAGGACTTAGATTTCCACTGCTATTCTGGGAGGCTCTGTGTCCTCTATCTGCTACCAGAATGGTACCTTGGTTTATAAAATAAAAGATCTCCCACTACGTGTATGTCCCTTTGCTTGAGGAATGGGTGGCTTGTATCAGGAATGGTCAGATGTGCTACTGTGCTCTCTTTAGGGCAGGGGGAGCTGCATACCTTGAAGGGGTCCATGGGGTACAACCAGGTCAGAATTGACATTGGAAAGAGGATGGGTGACTCGGTGTTAGGTGTTGTCCTCTAGATACCAGGCATGGCTCTTGGCCTGTGTCACCCTGGCCTCCCTCTGGGAGAGGAGAAATGCCTGTTGTAGAGAAAATAGCAGTGACCAGGTCTTTGGAGTTGGAGCATCTTCATCCCATGTGCTGTACAGCAGGTGAATGGGGCAAAGGGAGCTTCTGCATGGGGGGTTCAAGAGGAAGGGTCCCACTCAGTGTTGGGGGCAGTTGGATCCCAGTCAGGTATTGTCCCTTTCCTCTGTCCTTCAGTGTAGCATTGGTGCCTAGGATGCTGTGATCAGCTGCTGCTGCTGCTGCTGGTGTGGTTTGCCTGCCTCTTTGGACCATTTTGTATGTGGGCTCAGGCCCATCAAGTTACATAAGGCCGCCCCTTGGTAGTACTGAGAGACAAAATGTCCCAGTGATTATCGGGGAAAAAATGCCAAAAAGGGAAGTGCATGTAGGTCATAGGGTCAAAACAAGGGCACCCTTGGGGTCACTGAGCAGAACACAACAGAGAGCACCCATAAACTCTAAAACACAGCTAGGGAGCTGGCGGCTACTGCCCAGTGGAGCTGTTCCTGGAGAACAGACCATAGGAAACCCAGGAAAATGGCCCCACAGTCCCCGGGGAAGCTCCCAGCCAGAACATCCTTCCTGGTGATGTGAATAGGCTACTTGCCCAGGGGGAGGAGGAGGTGAACCAGGAGGTGCTGTGCTTTGGTGGGGCCATGGATGGGGAGTGAATACATAAAGAAGTGAGGGAAAAGTGCCACCAGACCTTCAACAAGAGACTGTGGAGGAGGAGATTCAGGGGCTGCAAGCTGGTGCACTCCAGGAACATGTGCATCAGGCTGAGTCTTTCTGGAGCGTGAATGCTGAAAGGAAGATGAGGAGAGATCATGATGGATGGACGGGGCCTCTTTCCACAGATCCTTCCACTCCCCAGCAGTGTTCAACTGGAGGTCAGGCCCTGAGAGTGTTATGTCAAAGGCTTGTGACCAATATGTTTCAACACAGATGTTTACAGTTCAGCATCCAACCAGGAATTCAGAGATCCATGTCACTGTGGCCCTTCCCAAATGTCCCATATATCCCATCATGTCATCCAGGCCAGTCCCTGCCCAGTGGGGAAAGCTGTTTTGGCTATGTTGAGATCAGGAGTCTGGACCTCCCCCTGGCAGTTGGGAGGAGCAGGGCAGGAGAAGCCATGGACTAGGTTGCTCTTGTCAGGAACAATATGCTCCTGCTGGGGGCACATATGTAGATGTGCACCCTGGAGTGCTTTAATGAACCTGTATTTTCTCTGAAGAAGATTCAGGTGCATTAATTACATGTGTACACATGCCTATGGCCTGTTATTGTCAGTCAATGTGCCAACTCCATCTATCCCATCTGGGCATTTGTAAAGAGTGCAGACTTCCTGGCCCTGGGGCAGGGGGCTGGACTTGATGATCTTCGAGGTCCCTTCCAGCCCTAACGTCTAGGAAATCTTTGAAATCTATGAAGTCCTATGCTCTTTGCAGGACATCGCATTTCCACAGCAAGCAATTCTGGGGACCAAGGAGAAATCAGAGTCTGTGCTCCACACCCCTCAAAGCTCCACTAGACCCAGGTCTCCTTGTTTAGAAAGCAGCACCTTGGAGGCGGTTGAGGAGGTTGTGGAGGCTCAGGCAAGTGGCTCAGCTGAGGCAGCTCCTCTTGGTGTTGTGCCTCAGCCTGTTGAGGAGCGGGATAAGGCAGGATCCCCACCCTCAACCCAGAAGTGGGGAAGTCCCCTGTTTGCTCCAAAGCCTCCACCTCTGCAAAGCAGAGGCAGGCTACCCTGGAGCAATGGGGGAAACCTGCAGACAGACGGGAGCACATTCCGAAGGTGAGCGAGATCACCCAGACCATTGTGGAGACGTTTGCTCTGGATAGCCAGCGCTTCTCCTTAGTTGAGCAGCCAGGGTTCAGGTGGCTCATGACACTCATGGACGCATCTTACCAAGTGCCCGCACATGCCATTTTTAGCAAGATGGTGGTGCCCTCCCTGTATGAAGCATGCAGGGAGTACTTGAGGGAGGAGCTGTGCAAGGCAGGGCCGCAGGTAGCCTTACGCTTCACCTCCGACATCTGGAGCAGCTGAGGTGGTGATCGCACCTACCTCTCCCTCACAGGGCACTCATGTGATCAGTCAGGCTGTTGGTGGGCTCTCCTCCAAGCTGAGGTGCTGGATAAGTCCCACATGGCAAGGGAGATCATGGTTGTCCATGAACCACATTGTTTCATGGTCACTGACAATGGGGCCAAGATGGTAAAGACTGTCCATGATGCCAACTTTGTTGACATCCACTGTGTGGCACACAGGCTGCACCTAATAGTAAGAGGGGAACAGGGCTGCCAGTGATGGCACCGCCACCACTAACACTACAAGCCAGCTCATTTCAAAATGCAGGAAGGTTGTGGGTTACTTCCACTGGAACATCAAGCTGGGCAAGATGCTGCAGGAGAAGCAGGCATAGCTGAGCATCCCACGGCACAAAACTGTGCAGGATGTGGAGACTCGGTGGAACTCCACATATCTGGTGCTTGAAAGGCTGGTAGAGCAATAGACAGCCATCCATGATATGGCCTTGCTTGGGGATACTGGGATCAGCAGCCCCCCTTACAGAGCTGAATGAGGAACCATTTCCTAGATCTTGGCGTTGCTCAAGCCCTTCCTTAAGGCCACCAAGACCCTCAGTGCTGGTGATGCCCTACTTAGCCAGGTGATCCCCATAGTGAGGGAACTGGAGAACCAAATAGAGACGTCCCGGGGGATCAATGTTCTTGGCGGGGCCAGCCCATTGCCACCAGACAGACAGGCACTGGTGAGGTGGCTGAAGGAGGGTATCAGGAGACAGCTGGATCCCTTGTGTTCCAGTAAGGTCCACATGCTGGTGTACATGTGCACCTCTGGGGTGAGGAGGAGCATGTGCACTGGCAGCCCCCAAACCCTCGATCACTGGATGCAAGTGCTGTTCAACAGAGTCAGGGAGGCAGAAAGGCAGAGGTGAGGGGATATGGAAGAGGGGGATCCACTTCCTGTGCCAGCACTCCCAGCACCAACACTGGCACCAGTACCAGCTAGTTTCCATCACGCCAGCCACTGCCATTGTGAGCCATGGGCATGGCTTCAATGATGGGGTTCAAATGCACCAGACCCCAGCCTTGGGTGGCTACCTATCTCACTGAGGATGTGGAGGCACTGAACTGGGACCACTTGGCCTACTGCGCAATCTGAAGCCAGATGTGGCAGGATCTGGCCACAGTTGCCTGGCAACACCTGTCCTGTCCTCCAACTGGTGTTCCAAGCTAGAGGGCATTCAGCATTGCTGGGGGTGTTGTGACATTCCACTGCATCGGCTTGTATCCTGGTTTGGTGGAGAAGCTGGTGTTCTTGAAAGTGAAACTCCCTCTGCTGGGGTTCCCCAAGCTCCACCTGCAAATGGACTGAGTGCCACCCTCCTCACTCTGTCTACACCAATTTTCTTTTTTCATTTTTTATAAACCATAAATGCTCAGCTGTCAGCTGGGGGCTCACGGAAAGAGCATGTCCCAGCTGAGTTCACTCCCCTGACAGGATGAACTTGGAGGTATGAGCTGGGGCTTTGGGGAAGAAGGAGGCCCCAGGTCCTGGGTATGACCACTAAAACTGCTCCCTGCCAGGGTAGGAAGGCCTGGTGGGACTGCTGGTGGTGCGGCAGCCCCCTAAAGGCCCGGACCAATGATCCCCTGGTGAAAGACTGTAGGAGGTGCCATAACCTCCAGCTAACACATGCATGAACACAGTCTTGGCTGGGGAAAGCTCAGACCTGTCACGTCTTTGACAGGCCTGAGGCTTGCTGGTTGCAGTGGAATTGTGAGGCTCCAGGTGAGTCAGTTTAGCTGCCTGGGATGCCAGCTTTTGGGTGCAAAAACCCTTTGTCAGGCTAAGGAAGCATGTGCAGTTGATGTGTCCCCTGGTCCTGGAGGGAAGAAATAGTAAAAAAGCCAGAGGCTGTCCTGCTCACAATGCAGGCAAGAAATCCAGTCACTGAAAATGGAAATGGAGGCCTCAGGGGGTGAGGTAGAGGCTGGCATGTTGTGGGGTGGGGACATGGAGAGGGATGTAGCAGTGCAGGTAAAATGTCAGAGGTTCCTGGAGAGCCGGATGTCCGGCAGGTCACAGTGTGTCAGAATTCCACTGTCTAATCTATACTGAGTCCACTAGTTTCTGTACCTAGGAGGCTGATGACGTGAAGTTCATAGCCCCAGAAAAGTGGTTTGTAAATTCTTCCCTCTCAGGATCAGGCCTGAGAGACTGGAGGCAGAGTGTTTTTTTTTAATGAGGAATGTACCCACACAGGTACTTGGGTATTACTGTCTTTGATGAATTCTGGTGTGCAGTTTGCAGCAGTAAGGCAGGTTTTGTGTTTTGAGTTGTAGGAAGTTGGCTTCAGTTTTGGTGATGAGGTTAGGTACTTGTTTGAATATACAAACCACTTTTTAGAGCTGGGCCTATAAACCGCACTTCATCAGCCTCCTAGGTAGTAGGTACAGAAACTCATGGACTCAATATACACAGTGGAATTCTGACGCGCTACCACCTCCCGGACATCTGACTCCCCAGGTACCTCTGCAATTTTAACAGCGCTGCTACATCCCCCTCCTTCAGGGTACCAGAGTGTGGGTTGATTCTGATTTCCCTCCTCACTTGGCTTCTAGGGTTGTTGCCCCACTCCCCAACCCCAAGTAACACTATTGATGTGCAGTACAGGAAATGTGAGGGGTAAAGGACATCTTCAGCAATGTATTAGGACTAGTTGCCATATGCCAGTAAAGCTTGGTGACTAACTTAGCTCGATCCCTAATGACTTGCCCTGCATAACAGAGATGCCTCCCTTTGTATACAATGGGGTGTCTGGTCCTGCCAAGCTGCAGGAATCTTCATGGCTAGAAATGTGATGGCTCTAGGACATCTGCAGCAATTAACTTGGACTAGTGACTGTATCTATGTAAAGCCTGGTGACTGCCTTAGCTAATGAGCTCAATTGCAGAGGGTGGGACATACTCATGACAGCCACTCTCTGCCCTGAAATCACTTTTCTCTCCCTACAACTGTCCATGGTAAAGGCCATTCCCATGGCTCTGGCAGACTGACTTCTACAAGAAAGGGCAGCTATTTGAGGTACCTCAAGGGTTGGCAGATTTGAACCACTGGAGGCCTAGGATATAGGTTAGTGGGAATTGGGAAGGCTGGTGGATTGTAAGTGCAGGTTACATGGAAGAGCCATTTGATACAGGAATTTATATCATGGATAGTTTCTGTGCTTATGGTGTGTATATGGTACTGTGGGGAATGGAGACATCTCTGGGAGAAACATTTCGTTGTAGGAAAGAAGGAACAGAAACCTCCATTCTACTGATTTGATTCCAGGAGGACTTGCTTGGGACTCCAAGTTTTTCTCAAGTGAGGTTTGGCCCATACGCATGTTTGTGCTGCCTTGTACTATGTGCTGTGAGGCTGTAGGGATCCTGCCCTGGGAAATTCTCCTCTGACACATGTAGTTTTGAGCATCTCTGCCCTTCCTTCTAGGCTATTGCCTCAGTGTCCCCTGCTGTCCGTACAACCAGTGCAGAGAACTCCTGACCATGTGTCCTGGTGTACTGAGCTGAGATGGATGGACCTGAACTGTAAATTGTGACTTCACATTCCAGGATTCAGCTCCTGGACCCAAGTCATGCAAGATATTCAGGTGATGCTTGTGCATATGTCCAGGGTGGGACAGCTAGGATGGGCAGGTGTGAAGAATCTCAATTCTGTATTTGTGAGAAGATGATGGAACCAGCAGGAAAGAATTAAATGCATGGACCCAGAAGACAGGTGGCACAGAAGGGACTGATGAGGGAGATGGCTGTAGCAGACTCGGGATTGTGGGGCTGCAGAAATGAGATGTGTCTACCAGCAAAAAGCCTGCAATCTTGTGCTACAGGGAGAGCAGCAGAGACCTAAACTACATCCCAGGGCTTTGGAACTGCCAGCCTGCAGCACTCTGGGATGCTACACAGATGCAGAGAAACCTCAATTTTTAATGCTTCCTTTTTCATTTCACATGTGTCATTTGACAGGAATCTCTGTCCCTCACAGCATAGCTGCCTCTGCTGAAGCCACCAGGGATGGCGTTCTCTTATTTCTTACACATCCCTGCATCTTATTTTCTAGGCTTTCTGTTGTGTTTGTAGTACATTCACAACCACTCAGGCAAAGAGGCAGTTCCCAAGAGGGTATGGTGTTGTATATGGCTATAGCAGGAAATCAGCAGTTCATGGAAATCAGAGACCAAAACAAAAGCCACAACCTGCTGGATGCAGATTCCTTCTGTTGTTTAAAAGGAAGAGTCTGGTCTTGCTGAACTTCAGGAGCCGTGAAGGCTGGGTTTTCCAAAGATCCCTTTTGGAGATTCCATGTCTTGTATTTGTTACAGGAATTTCACCTCGGATCTGAAAATCAACCAACTCCCACCACTGTTTGTTCTTCTATATGAGAAATGGAGTGAGGTTTTCAGGCCTGAGTAGTGCACTTTGATGGGTCTCATGGGAGTAGGAAGTGGTCCATGCTCCAAAGGGACCCGCGGGATGTCCACAGGCCAGGAGTGCCATTGGAAAGGGAATGGAGGAAGTTGTGGCCAGTGGTGGCCTCTAGCCTATGCCATCTTGGTCTCCCTCTTGGGCCTGGGAAAAAGCATGTTACTGAGGAACCAGCAGTGACCCTGTCTCCTGGACAGGGAGCACCTCTCATCTGATATGCTGTGCAGCAACTCAGTGGGGCAGAGGGAGTTCCTGCAGAGCCCTGCATGTGGGATACAAGAGTCTGCCCCTGCTCTGAGTGGGGTGGATGCCACTTTCACGCTGTCCCCCCCCCAACCATATCCAATGGGAGCGTTCAATACCCAGGACCCTGCTGGTTCCGGAGAACTAGCTCTTGGACCCACACCTAGATGGTCACTCACCCTGTGCAGGACCCATGTCTGCAGGGAGAGGTAGCACAACTTCTAGTCCATCCACCCACCCATTCCAAAATCTAACGCACCTGCTTCTTGATTCAGACATAGCTTACAGGTATCTCAATAACCTTTCTGAACCTCTCTTCTAAACTATTTAGCTAATGCCATTTCAGTCTCATCTCCAGTTCTTTGGGACATGCATGATCTTTAAAATACCCTTCTCCCACACCCAGCGAATGGTAGATCCAATATCTCATCTCTTGTCTAATCTTCCTTTTCCCCTTTCCATCCTGCGCTGCCTCAGAGGGTCTCTGGGCCTGATGCTCCAGTGTGAAGAGGCTCCATTGATGCTGATACCTGGGGGCTGCAGGTGCTCAGCACCTCTCATCATTGAACCATCTGCTTGCCTCAGTCTCCCTGACTTAGCCAGTCTCCTACTAGGGAATCTCAGCCAATGAGGTATTGGAATCCAAATGACTCAGAAGGGAGGCTGAGGGTTGGCCGAGGCATCCGTGACATCAGAATCATAGAATCATAGAGAATGAGGCTGGGAAGGAAACTCAGGAGGTGATCTAGTCCAGTCCTCTGCTTAACACAGGGCCTTCCTCTACTATGTCATCCAAGTCAAGGCTTTGTCTAGCTGGGGCTTAACAGCCTCCAAGATGGAGATTCTATAACCTCTCTGGGTCACCTGTTCCAGTGCTTTACTACCCTCTTAGTAAGTTTTTCTTAATATCTAAACTCAGGTTCCCTTTCTGCAACTTGAAACCATTGTTCCTTTTACTGCCACCATTGAGAACAGTCTAGCTCCATCTTCTTTGTCACTCTTCATCTAGTTGAAGGCTGTTATTATATCCTGCCTCCGTTCTTGTCTTCTCCATTTGATACTGGCTGCTAGCTAGGCATCGAGCCATTGACTAGTACTGTTAAAGCCTGATGGTCCTTTTACCAGACTTAATATTAGATGTTACGTAGTGAAATTGAATTAATAATTTTTTGAACATTATTAAATTATTGAATTATTAAATTGAATTAATAAATTCTTGAACAGCAACAGTGCATTCTGAGGAGAGTGTTTACTGAACAAGGAATTTGAAATTTAAGGCATCCTAAAAAGAACAAGAGAAGTACTTTGGAGCAGGAGGCTGAGATTGGCTGAGAGCAGTTCTGATGTCATAACGGCACCTGGGAGATGGCCATAGGACCAGCTGCAGAAAAAGCATTGCAGAAGGGATCAAAATGAAATCTCCCTGCTCCTGACATGCCCAGTGTTACAGTAGGTGAGGAACATTTCCTGCAGAGGCTGACTGTGCTGGCTTCCTGCTGCTTGGGGTCTCTCATTATCAGAGAAGCCTCAGCTGCCAGTTCCAAAGAGACGCATGTATGTGCGAGCACCTACCCACATCTGTGAGTGCAGAGCAGAATTAAGGAGTGGGCCACGGTCCCTTAATTCTCTACATTACCTTGGCTGGTTGTGCCATGAGTTGTATGAGTACAGGAGCTAGTCTGGGTTTTACCGGCTGAATACAAGGGGAAATGTCTGTCCCTAGGTGCTGTAAGAGAAAGGAACTGGGGCCTGGGCTCACACACTCTGCAAGTCAGCTGCTACAGAAGTTTGCTGTGGTGGGGTCAGGGTAGGGCCCAGCTTTGCGGCACCTATGGGAATCTTGGCATTGGCAGCAGCAGAGCCTGGCTGCAGCCCAGCACCAGGCCCTGTGGAGCCTTTTCCTGCTCAGAGCTGAAGGATGGGAGGTACAGATCCAACAGATAATGGCAGCAGGGGGTGGGATCACCTGGGGCTTAATCCACGGCTGGGAGTACCATGGTTTGGGGTGTTATCTTCCAGTAATGGGCAGCACTACCACATCAGTCTCAGGCTCAGCTGCCCTTGCACCACTGCCCAACTGTTAGTTCTGTATCTGCATGAAGGAAGGGCAAATGTTGACCAGGCCTCACAAGCTGAGGAGATCTAGGTGGGTGAGGATCCCCTCCCCCCATGCATCCATATGTGGCTGGTCCTGGAGCATCTTGAAGCCCTGGCTCCAAGCACCGAGGGTCTAGGTCAGAAACTGAATAAGGAATAATAAGTATTTCTGGGTTTTTGAAAGAAAGCTTAGCTCCTGACCCTGGGGCCTTCAGTACTGGCCAGAAAATCAAAATCACTGGTTTGAAATCTCATCATTTTCATGCAAGCCTCAAAAACCTTTAACACCTGAGGTATCCAGCCCTGCAAGCCTGCCCCCCTCACCAGCAAAGCATGTGGTGCCTAAGCCGGACTGGGAGAGACTAGCGAGCTCTCCGAATGCAAATGACCAGGAGCGGGTGGCTGAGATTGGCTGAGAGCAGTTATGATGTCATAACGGCACCTGGGAGATGGCTTTAACCACTGAGTCACAATGCCCCGACCCAGGGTGACCAGGGGCAGGGACCCCCACAGGTAGGATGGACGCCAGGATGGATCATGCTGCAGGTGCTTTATGATGACTGAGGGGCTATGGCTGGAACTCCTGTTCGGAGCCATACCTGGTAGCTGGACGTGTGTAGCCTAGTTCAGCTCATTACCCGCAGTAGCAGCCGTTGTATTCAGTTAGAGCTATATTAGCCTGCGCTGACCTTGTGGTCACTGGGCAGGGGACATTTCAGCTGAATGTTACAACCCTGTGCAAAACACATCATCTTCACTGCATCATTGTCTTTGTTCCTCTTCCATGTTAACTAGCATGCAGTTTCCTTCCTTGCTCTGTCTCTAGGTCTGACTTGTTTTACACATGATCTCCTTTCGTCCACTGTAAACTGAGACCTAAACAATAGTTGTTGGGAGACCACATTGTCACTTGTCGTCTAGGCATCAGTGCCCTCAGAACAGGTTAGACAAGGGATTAAATGATGAACCTACTGTGGCAAATTGTGGCTGGCTATGGTTAGTTTACAGGTCAGGTATGGAGGGAGACCCTGAAGATAGGAGTAGAGGTGGCACTGTTCAGATAATTTAGATAAAATGCTTTAAAGAGGTGGTGAGATGGGTAGATAAGAGCGATGAATGGAGAAGCTGGTGGATTGTAGTTGGGAATGGATGGATGTGGACACTATATGTAGAGCTGAATTAGAGACTGCAACCAGTAGCTGCTGAAATGGGAGTGTCCATCTGGTACATTAGAGAATTGCTTTTACCTGGCATACTTATACATCTCTTCCTTAGTTTCTCCATTGTGAGAGATACTCCCCACCTACCTCCAACTCCAGACTACTTCTGTATCTACCCCCTCTTTGTCTGTCCAAAGCAGGAGGCCCAGACCCTTCAGAAGGAGCATCAAGAAACTGCCCTTCTGTAGGACTTCTCACTCTTCAATGTTCAGGCCCCCTCCTCCAATATTTACAGGACTTCTGGAGCATGATCCCCGCAGGGTCCAGCCCACACAGACTTGTCACTAGGGGTGTCTGTGTCCCCTTGTGGTAAAAATACACCATGACCTAGACTTCTCTTGAGTAATAACCGTATGAGCCCCTCATGATCCCTTGTGTAAGAAGCACGAGGCCTAACGACTGAGTTGTGGGTTTCTTTTCCTTCTTGCTTGCTCTGCATTTTATAGCCATACTTGCATAATGCCCTGAAGTTACATTAAGGTATAAGATTACTACCAGACACTAACTTTGCCGTAGTTCCCCTTTTCTTCTGCGCATGCGACAGAACTTTTTGCCGCAGTTCTGCTTTTGAAATACGCATGCACGAAACTTGATAGGGGATACTAACCAATAGCAAACTAATCCTCGCCCCTAAGATAAGACGTAACACCCAGGAAATTGTGGTGCTGCCAATAGTTGTATGACACGCTGTAAC
>NW_005842445.1:0-23347 GCF_000455745.1 Alligator sinensis | reverse complement strand
TTGTGGTAAAAATACACCATGACCTAGACTTCTCTTGAGTAATAACCGTATGAGCCCCTCATGATCCCTTGTGTAAGAAGCACGAGGCCTAACGACTGAGTTGTGGGTTTCTTTTCCTTCTTGCTTGCTCTGCATTTTATAGCCATACTTGCATAATGCCCTGAAGTTACATTAAGGTATAAGATTACTACCAGACACTAACTTTGCCGTAGTTCCCCTTTTCTTCTGCGCATGCGACAGAACTTTTTGCCGCAGTTCTGCTTTTGAAATACGCATGCACGAAACTTGATAGGGGATACTAACCAATAGCAAACTAATCCTCGCCCCTAAGATAAGACGTAACACCCAGGAAATTGTGGTGCTGCCAATAGTTGTATGACACGCTGTAACCCTTTGTCTATGTGAACTATAAAAATGAAATCTCAAGAAAAGATCGGGGCCATCAGTGATTAGAGCATCAGCTCCTCTGTTGGCATTGCTTGCGCAACCAATAAACCCATGATAAACTCACCGTGTGTGTGACTCTCTCCTGAAGGTAAAATTGGCCTAGCCTCCAGGGGCACGAATCTAGCCGTTTGGGCAACACCCTTGTCCCCTGAACACAAAGCTCACAAAGCTTCCTGGTGGCATTATAGAATCAGAGCCCCTTGTAGCCGGTTCTCAGGCTTTCTCTCCACATTATTTGCATTCTCCTGTCTCAGCACAGGTCTCACAAAGGGAAAATCAGGCTGAGGATGGCATGTGCTCTGCTGCTGGGAAGTGCTGAGGCCCTGCAGCCCCACTGCAGTGATTGGATCCTGAGCCCCTAGGAAATGTAGCTCAGGAAACCCTGTTGGGTAGTGTGGGAGCAGAGGTGCAAGAAGAGAAGGAGTCTGAAAGAGAAAAGGAGGAAGAGAAGAAGATAAAGGGAGCTAGAGGGAGTGAAATGAAAAGAGAAGAATCAGGACTGGAGGGATGGATAGGCCAGTGCCTGGAGTAGAAACCAGGACAGATGGGTGTAGTGGATGGAGACAGGGGCTCAGGGGCTTTGGTGGCTGAGGGTGCTGAGCTATATCAGGCCTCAGAGAGGTCGTAGCACTTGGGAACCTGAGAAGAGCCTTCCAAGGGAGTGCTAGAGGGCGAGGAGGGGAGGTAGTTGTATCTGAAGAAGACATTCCCTTGTAGGGACATGCCTATATAGAAGATGTATGCAGGCTGTCACGGCTGCATACTGCACCTGTTGAGAGCAGCCAGACTGGGTTGAAAGCCATGAGATGTAAACACACCAGAAGGGTGAGTCTGATGTGTCTTTTCTTTTGGTGCCTTCTGGATCAAGATATCAGCTCACCTGTACGCCTCCCAGTGTCGAGTTGCATGTTCTGCTGAGGGACGACTGATCCTCTTACCCACTTCCACAGCTCCAGGAGCTGGGGCTTGAAGGGAGAATCCAGTATGGCTGGACTCTGCATGTGTCTCTGGTAATCTGGACTACAAATGCTGTAAAGAGTGTGATTGAAACTTGGCAGAAAAAACCCATGGGTTAGCTCCTGTTTCTGACTTCTCAGCTCCTCCTGAAAGGACATCTGGGGACAACTGCTACATGTGAAGACAGGAGGACTTTTTTACCTTCCAGCAAGGTATGCAGGGACCTGTACCTTTAAGAGGCTCTGGGATAACCTGGTTGGGGACAGTGGTTGTGCTGTGCAGAGGCTCAGTATCTCAGCATCCCCACAGGGGCTTTGCAGTGAGCACTTCAGCCTGGAAACTTTCTGATACTGTAAAGATAAAAGTCTATCTCTGTAACAGTGTTAGGGAGGGAGAGCATTTCAGATGAGCAAAACAGCGTTTCCTGTGAGGTCACAGATGGAGCCGCATCCAGCCAATCATCGCTGTGCTCTTTCCTCTTACAGGGACTCATCAACGGCAGCAGGGCAGATGCACGTTCTTGTGTTCAAATTCAGAAGCCCACCATCCTCTGCTTGTGAACTGTGAAGAAAAAGAAAAGGTACGGGGGCTTGATTCTTTCAATAGGAGAACTAGGTGGGGCTTGAGGGGTGGTTTGTTTCCTCCAGAACATGACTATCCTGTTATACCTTCTGGTTTAGACTGTGCTGCCCAAGGAGCAGAACTGGGTGATTTGGGAAAACACTAGGTGAGGTGGAGTGGTTCCGGGGACCAAGAGAAACTGCTTGTCAATGTGTTTGCAATGCATGTATGGATGGGAAGTTTGTGGGGTGTGTAAATGTTTGTCAGGGGCAGGGAGGAGGAAGCATGGAGATGGACTGAGCTGCAGGTAGTTGTCACCAGGTAGAAGTTAATGGTTATATTCTTGTGAGGATGAGGCATCACAAGCCTCCTGGGCTGTTACCTTTCACAGCCCAGGTTGGTTTGTCATGCCCTCTCACAAGGACGTGATGGAGCATGGGAGATGGGTGAAGCTTCTGATCTGAAAGGAGTTCATGTCCCCAAAGAGGGTGACAAGGCTCAGATTCTTTCACTCTCCTTAAAGCACAATGGGCCAGACCTCCTGCTGGTGTCAGAGCTCCTTGGGCTCCAGTGGAACAATGCCGATTTGCATCAGCAGAGGATCCGGCCTGGTTGTATGAAGGAGCCCCATCCCTGACCAGCTGGACCAACCTCAGGCAAGCACGTTCTCCCTGTATGCTGCCACACTGACAGCTCCCTCTTATCTGGTGCAAGCTAGGCAGAGATCTCGTGTAATTAGTTGAATTACACTTGTCCTCCGCAGTTTCCCTGGCATAATAGCTATAGGAAAGGGAGGTATATTTGGCTCAAACCATGAGTAATAACTTTAGCCTTGAAGGCCAGTGAAGCTCAATGATCAGTTCTAGGGTCCTTATATATTGGATCCAGCCAACAGCAGTGGGTGCACCTACACGTGCACTTCACTGCAGATTTGACTAATTAGCTCCACAGAAAAGCATCACAGTCTACGCATGTGCCGGTATTACAGCACAGTAAATTCATAACTCCACGGAAATGCACATGTAGACAATGACAGGGATGGGATGGGGCACAAGGTGCTAAAATGCAGGGGCTGTATGCTGTCTGTCCCCACATTATAGCACCCTCGTGCCCCAGCCAGGCCTGATGCCACACAATACCATCATCCAGAGTTTGGGGCCCTCTAGTAGCCCAGGGTTATTCTGCCCAGCCTTAAAGTGCTGCAGGCCTGGCAACACATGGAAATGCTGTGTTAATGAACAGTTTTCTCTGGCGTGAACTGTATTGGAGTTTATCACACTGCATTAATTGCATGTGTAGAGGCACCTAGTATGTTGCAACACTTCTTGAAGGCAATGAGTAGGCTGATATGAAAAGTCATGAGTTGAACAGTGGAAGAGAGAATTTTGCTTTCAAAACAAGATTTCAACATGAGAAATGTGCTTTTTGGACTATGACGATAACATGTCATAGTGACTCATTAACACACACAAAGAATTTTCTGAACACATGGTTACTTGGTGAACACCATCCATGCTGTGCACTGAAGGAACCTGGAGACAGGGGTAGGCAAGAGGAAAGTATGCGCTGCTCTAATTCATGATAACTCAGAAGAGCTGAGCTGATTTAATAGTGTAGGCCACAGTAAGTCTGGTGTCTTCTAACTTCTGAGTGACTTTGCAGACATTATCTTCCCTGAATGTTGATTTATCTTCTAAAGTGGTTACAGAGTATAACATGCTAGAAAGCTGAGCCCCTCCTAGAGTTATCTCAAAGGATCAGGCTGTTTAGGAAGCTTAGCAGTTCCCCAGTGAGTACCACCCAACTGATTCAGCCTTCTCAAACCCAGGGTATAATTTCTCTCTCCCTAGTACTGGACATGAGTGAGCATGCGGTAACCTACTTGGATGTGAAATTTGATCGGTCTAAAAGGAAGAAACCTGGAAAGAAAGGTACAGCACAGAATCAAATATAATTCAAAAAATGATATATTGTATTTTTGAGGTAGAAATTCAAAATCATTATTATAAGTATTAACTGTCATCAAATAAACCTGCTTACAAAAAAGAAGCAGACCTCTGACACTTTTGGCCAAGGCCCTTCTTCAGGTTGCTTGAGATGTCTCAATTTGTAGCTGTTTAACATTTGAGCAAAAGGACAGCTTCTATTCTTCCCAAGCACCACATAGGACCCAAGGTGCTGTGCAGCTCTGGTGCCCTCCTCATCCCTTCAGTCCTGCTCTTGCACATGAGCAGGTGAGAGCCTGGGCCTTAATCCCTTTGATTCCCCAGAAAAAAGCCTCCATCACTTTTTGACAAGTCAAGTCTGGCTTTTGAAAATCAATCAGTGGGTTACCTCCGGTTGAATCCAACACCTCAGTCGTAAGGGCATTTTCCTAGATAATATGATGGCTGGGGTTACCACTGTATATACTGCTTAGAGTTAAAGCTGTACACTACTGTATATTTCCATGTAGCTGGTAAAAAACATCAGCAGCAAATATCCAAACCTTTGATTTGTCTGAGTAGTGTTTGAGGAGCTCTCAATTCCTCAGTCACATGCCTCTCCAGTGATCACAAAACCAAGTGAGCTCACAGCATCTCTGTATATTCCACTGCCTATAACCCATTCACTGGGACTTCCTCGTCATTGGGCCCTGGATTCTCTTCTGTTTCCCCCCATCTGAGATGCGATATTTCTGGGGGCCCTTTGGCTTTGGCTCCTGCATCTACCTGAGCTGTGACAGCTGTTTCCTGTCTCCCTTTTGAATTACTTTTCTATATATTGTCTTCCCTCATGGGATAAGAGACAAACCAGGGACCCTGCTATAGGCATCTTGTTCATGGCCGTATTGTTTTGTGAGCCCCCATAAATTCTTGTCTAAACCGTTTGTTCCTATTACCTCACCAGCGATACAGGATGATATGACAACTTATTCTGAGCTGAAGTTTCAGAACCTGCCTGAGCAGGAGAGAAGCACGAGAGCTCAGGAGACAGAGGGCAGAGGGACTGGAGACAGCCCAAGCCCTCGGAGGAGAAATAAAGGTAATATTGTCATGGTTTGACAAGAGTACTTGGCTTTCATCTGCCCCCATTACCACCATAGACACAAAAAACATGTCACACCCAGGTTGTGCACTATGTACTCAATCCAACTGCTGCATGTTACTTCCCCCATGGGGCTTCTCACTTGAGTAATACTGTTGCACAGTGCAGCCCTGAAGCTTGTAACCAGCATTTTATTTTTCCTTTATCATCCATTATATGGTTCCAATGCTCATTTCATTTATTCCAATTAAATACTGTACCAGGAAACTACCAATTAAGAAATGTTAATTCTTTTCCTCCATGTTCTCCAAAGTGTCTGGAAAATCACCTCTCAGCCTGCCTCAGGGAGTCACAGAAGGTACTTTGGCCATTGGACATTTTCCCAATGTATCTGCTCCTTGGCTACCTCCCACTGCCAGGACAGTGCTACTTTGTACCTAGGGTTCCAGCTGTAAGGAAAGGCCACTAAATATTATGGTGTACCAGCTGTAGGGCAAGGTAGCTAAGTATCATGGTGTATGTACCTCTGCCCCCTAGTGCCACAATGAAATGTTAATCACTGGAGCTACTAATAGTTGGTACTTGAACACAGAGAGTGACAGTGGGAAGAATTGCTTCAGATATGATACTAAGTGTTGAACTGGCAGATTGAGGTAGTTTTCTCCCAGGAGCATTCAATTAAATGCTAAAAAACACTTTATTTTGAGCACATTTTAACTCTTTTTTGTTCCCTTTACACTAATATCCAGGCACAGTGCCTGAGCATTCATGAAAAGCAAATTTGGGGCTTATGTATATATATAACGGAAACCTGGTTGTGGATGATCCAATTGACTGTAAAATCCAGTTGGCATGATGCTCAGTATTTTCATGTTTTGTGATCTGAACAGACCATATTTAGAATATTTATGTCAGCCTGACTGCTCTGCAAATGAAGAGTTATGCATTCCAGATTTTGCAGATGATATGCATGCAATAGTGATGACACCCTAGCATTGTCCAGCATGCTCACAAACAGGAGAGAGACATAAGCAGACGCAGCTCCTAAGCATTTGTCTGATATATTCTTTTCCTTGTAGCATTGCCCTGGATTGCTGTGCCAGTCAGTTGTTTATCTCTTGCTGATCTTGCACCATCTGTTTCCATGACTGTACACACGAGACTTCAAACATGTTTTTCCCCAAAAGAGCTCTGCTATTTGCAAGACACTTTCCTAAGACCTGGTCGATCTCAAGGCACCAATGGTCATTTCCTTTCACATACTGCTCTTTCCCCTGCCACCCCACTCACTGTTTTTCAGTCACCCCACTCACTGTTTTTCAACAAGTGCAGCTGTTTCTAGGAGACATGTTTAAAGATGCCCACATAAGCCTCTTCCTTCTTTCCCTTGCCAAGTTATTTCAAGGTTGATGCAGGGCATTCTGTGTTTGACTGATGTCAATACTTGCATTATTTTTATTTCTTCACCAGATCCTTCAGCTACACCTCTTCGATGGCAGCTTGCCACCCTTGTTCTTGGGATTCTCTGCCTGATTTTATTGACAGCAACAGCAGTTTTGGGGTACAATGGTAAGTTCATACAGAAGGAATCACTATGGATCTGAGAGGAGTCCTTGCAAAACTCTTGAGGGCAGGAAGTGTTTTCTAATGGATCTCAGAAGAGGCTAACATATGGTATTACTTGCAGTATTATGTCACTCAAATACTAGATGTGTTTGTGGGCTGTGTTCAGTATTAAGCAGTGTTTAGGACATGGTAAATGAGTTTAGTTCTGGCCTGTAAGATGAACTGCACAGAAGCCAGGGAAACAGAGATCAGCCTCTTCCTTTATGCAGTTCAGCTGCCCCCTGCACATCATATTGATGCAATTCTCTAGTTTTGTAGTGTCTGCTTTTGCACCAACATTATACTGACCACATCTGAGCAGTTACCATCTCTATTACAAAACACACTTCTAGGCTGCTTTTATATGGAAGTCTCTGAGTTGGACCCAGAGCACAAGCAGCCCACTCACAATTCAAGTGGAGACTCTCCCATAACTACTGATGTCTTCTTAAATCCAAAGCCCAGTAGCACCGCAAGAGCAGCTTGATGCAGTGTATAAATTTCATTACCATTGCAACCTGCGTTGGGTCACACTTGATAGTAACAGAGTGAGTCTGGTCTGAAAACACTGAGGTCACAGTTCCATTATGGTTTTCACTGCTGGTTTCTTCAGCCCCTTTAGCAGACTATATGCTATGTGTGTTGGCTCCTGTATACCTGTCTATTTCTGTTATAAGCCACTAGAGCTTCTACACATGTGGCTATTCTGGGCTGGAGCCTCAGATTAGCATGAAAGGTCCTAGCTGTGGTGAGCTCCCTGCAGCTAAGTTCATCAACGCAGCAGAGAATTGGCCTGCAGCCCTGAAGCCCATGTTTGGAAAATAGGAAGTATTTTCATACACTCCAAGTGCTATGTCATATGGGCAAATCTGTGTTGTTTTGTGCAGTGAAAAATACAACTTTAGTCATAGATTTTGTAAGCAGATTGTTAGCCCGGCAGATCCCCATCTGTGGGTTGCTTCCTTAAGTGAGCATTGTTTTGAAGATACGAGCTTGGGCTGTGGTGCAGACAGGTGATACTATTGATTTGTGAACCCCTTGATGCTGTGTGGGATTGACATCAGCAGATCTGTGCTAACTGGGACAGGTGCTCTAGGCACTTTACTCTGTGCCCAGTCATAATGCTTTTGCCACCCAAAGTAGGTTGAGCTGGGCAGGACCTGGATTTCAGCTCTTAAAACAACAACGTTCCCCCCCAAAACAACTCCAAGCCCCTCCCCCCCACCCCCAAAACAAAGCTTTTGATATTTGGTTAGCCCCAGATGGGAGCGCAGAACCCGAGCCTCCACGTTTCTTACCAAAATGCAATCCCTCTGCTTTCTGTTTTCATAGATTTCATAGACATTAGGGCTGGAAGGGACCTCGGAAGATCATCGAGTCCAGCCCCCTGCCCAAAGGGCAGGAAGTCACCTGGGGTCATAGGATCCCAGCAACATAAGCATCCAGTTTGCTCTTGAAGGTGTTCAATGTAGGCGCTTGAACCACCTCCGGTGGCAGGCTGTTCCAGACCTTGGGGGCTTGGACAGTAAAGAAATTCTTCCTTATGTCCAGCCTGAAATGGTCTTGTAGTTGTTTATGACCGTTCGACCTAGTTGTCATCCCTTGGGGCTCTCTGGTGAACAACGTTCCCCCCGATACTGGTGGTCACCCCTGATAAACTTATAGGTGGCCATCAGATCACCCCTGAGCCTGCGCGTTTCCAAGCTAAAGAGCCCCAGGGCGAGCTTGAAAGCCACCAGAGGCCCAGCTCCAAGGTAGCCCTGCAAGGAAGTTGTGGTGGAGACCAACTCCCTTGCCTCCCTCCAGGTGGGCATCCTAGGAACAAGACAGGTTTCCATTGCCAACTGGACCCAGCTCCATGGAGCGTGTAGTCAAAATGACTGTTTGTGCACTGGGGCTCAATTCTGAGAAATCTTCATCTTTGCAATAAGAAAAAGTGCTCCACCAGAAAATGTCCAGGAGCTGTAAGTGCAAACAGTATTAGTGCAACCAAGGGGTGTGTGACACTGCACAAGAGAGAGCATCAGATCTGTGAAACTCCTCTGCAGCCTTTATTATGAATAACAGGCACTGATGTGGTGTTTTGATGTTTCAGTGTGTCAGCCGGGCACAGAGCAGGAAAGCCCTGTGAAGGAAGGGGAGCAGCGCACCTCTCAGCCAACATCCTACCAAAAACCCAGCCTGCAGGGAACATCAATAATGCAGCCCCAGGACACAGGTAAATCATAGGCTGTTGTCTCCACAGTGCAGGTCCAGTCCTGTACATGATGCAACATCACCACCCAAAGATGGACTGGCCTTGGCTGAGGGATATCCTTGGAGATGCGGCCATGAGGTCCTGCTGGTGGGGAGCTGTGGAGAAAGGGGGATCGTCTCTGTCTGGGCGTGTCAGGCTCCTGACTCACCCATAAGGCTGTGGGCGCCACTCTCTGCCGTTGTACTCAGTGAAGCAGCTATTTTTGGAGGGGAAGACCAATCCCCTTTCAGGTGTATGAAACAGAAGGTTCCCCTCCAATGCACTGTAGGGCCCATAAGGTACATGAGGTGGAGGATCAGAGTGGGTAAAATCGTTTTGTTCCTGACAGCAACATGCCCGGCACAGGGCAATAGGGGAAGTGGTGGGTTGATTTGTGGTGTGTCTTTGTTCCAGGGGAGAAGTGTGCAGCACTCTGGACAGCCAAGCAGGACAAGTCCTACCTGTTTGCTCCTCAAAGAGGAACTTGGGAGCAATGTAATTCATCCTGCGCTTCTCAATCTGCTGAGCTGCTCAAGATAGAGAGTAAAAAAGAGTTGGTAAATGAGTGTTTCCTTCAATGTATCAGTACAATGTGGCCGTACGAATGCAGCTAGGCAGGAGTCAGGCTCTGGGGCTCTGCTTTCTGGTACAGCTTCAGTGGGGCTGGGGGTGGGGAGGATTGGGAGCATAGGATTCAGTGAGGGATTTATCTCTATGCACACAGGTGCTTTTCTGTATTTCCAAAGTGCTGTGTGCTTGGGTTGAGCCATGTGTCTGATCCTACAGTATTACCCGCAGTAGGTTTGAGTATTTATCTGGTCAGGCTGGCCCTGGGTCTTATGCAGGTACAGGCTACTCAGTTTTCTACAGGGGGGAATCTCAGCATTGAGGCTCATGGTTATAGTATTGTGCTCTCTGGTGCTCTCCATGTATTTTAGATAACTCACTGCCATTCCATCTGATCCTGTTGTTGTGCAGAGTTTCTTAACCACAAGGTCTTTTGAATATGCTGAAGATCGTGGAAGCAGCCTATACTACTACCCATTCTGGATTGGATTGTTGTTTGACTCAAGAAAGGCAAAGTGGGTCTGGGCGGATGATTCAGCTCTTTCCTCTGGCCTGTAAGTCTGTGTCACTAGGGCAGTGGTTCCCAAACTTTTGATATGTGGCACACGCATTCGTTATTAAAAATGGTAGTGCACTTCACTCTTATACCTGAGAAGGTATATGTGTGTGTGTGTGTGTGTGTGTGTGTGTGTGTGTGTGTGAGTGTGTGTGTGTGTAAGACCAAGGTTCAAAACACAAAACGTAACAGATGCCATTCCTCTGCCAGAGGAAATTACACCAGAAATGAGAGATACTGTGGAAAAAAACCAACCTGTTTCCCAGTTTTCTACTGTCTCCACCTGCTGACTGCTAGTCTGTACCTCAGCGGGTAAGGTCAGCTTCTGCTGTTGTGACTGCTCCTGCAGGGTTTTTGAGGCCAGCAACCACCCCCATGGTACGCCTCCTGCCATCCCCAGGAGCACTGGAGGGGTGGAGGGGATTAATCGTTCTGCAAAATGTCTGCCTGCCCTTCTAAGTGCAGCAAAGAGCACTGCTCAGAAAAAGGCAGAGCTGTGGGGTGGGCACGATGGCTGCCTAGTGCTGAGGAAGGGCCGGGGAAGGCAGCACCACCAGTGGTAGCCAACAGAGGAGCAGCTCCAGGCACTGCTGCTGTAGTTGTACTCAGCTCTGCACTGAAATGCAGCATTTGCATCTAGGTGTAATTTCCCCTGCCTCTTTCTCATCAAACCAGTCGTAATGGCTTGAGCTGCAAAACACCTCTAACCTTCCTTTTTCTGGGTCACGGCTTGAGAGCATCCCCTGCAGTCAGTGCTGGGAGCAGGGAGAACTCCCAGCTCTATGTCCTAACACAGGGCTCAGAAGAATAGACCTGACTGTAGCTTGTGGCTTTGCCTTCCAGGTTTGTGCTCTCAGTTCCCAGTCCTCAGAATTATCCAGGTGGAGCTTGTGCATATTTGCAAGGTGATAAAGTGAAACCTGGAGGCTGTGGAGAAAATCAATTCTGCATTTGTAAGAAGAAGAAGGAGGCACAAATTAAAAATAAAGTTGATTAACCCACCAGAGAGACAATGTGGTTGAGGATGGTCAAGGAGATCGCTGCACATGAAAGAGGAGCTCGAAGCTCAGGAATGGAAATGGATCCAGCAGTTAAAATCCCTGGAAGTTGTGCAGCTGTTTACAGGGAGGACAGCAGGGTCCTAAACTGCATCTTGGAGCAGTTCGACTGCTAACCCCAGGCTGTCTGTGAAGTCACATAGACAGAGACAAACCTCAGCCCCTTCCGTCATCTCTTTCAGTTCATGCTTTTGCCAGGTAACAGCAATCTCTCCCCTTAAGCCAAGCTGCAACTGCCAGAGCCAGAAGAGATGGGACCCTCCTACCTTCATTACATTCATGCTGCTTCTTTTGTTGACTGTGTTGGGATTTCACAGTAGCTTGGCAACCCCTCAGGCAAACAGAAAGATCCAAGAACTAATGATGTGTACAGCTGTGCAGGGCATCATAATCCCATGGAAATCAGAGATAGAGAAACACCCATGATCCCCCGGTGATTGCTCATGCCCAGGCACAGATGCCCACTCTTGTGTACAAGGCAGGCTCTGGTCGTGCCCAACAGCAGGAACCCTAAGGGCTTAGGTTTCCACCGCTATTCTGCGAGGCTCTGTGTCCTCTATCTGCTAGAAGAATGTTACCTTCGTTCGGAAAATAAACCATCTCCCACCACTTGTATGTCCCTTTGCTTGAGGAATAGATGGCTTGTATCAGGAATGGTCATATGTGCTATTTTGGTCTCTTTAGGGCAGGGGAGGTCCATATCGAAAAAGGGTGAACTCAGGTTGGGATTGCCTTTGGAAGGAGGATGGGTGGCTCAGTGTCAAGCGTTGTCCTGTAGACACAAGGCATGGCTGCTGGCCTGTCACCGTTGCTTCCCCACTGGGGGGGGATATGCATGTTTCAGAGAAAACAGCAGTGACCAGGTCTTTTGGGTTGGAGCAGCTTGATCCCATGAGCTGTGCAGCAGGTGAGTGGGGCAAAGGGAGTTCCTGCTCAGTCCTGTACAGGGGTTCAAGAGGAAGGGTCTCAGCCTGTGTTGGGGGTAGTTGGATCCCAGGCAGACATTGTCCCTGTGCTCTTGTCTTTCAGTGTAGTTTTGGTGCCTAGGATGCTGCTGGTCAGGTGCTCGGGATGCTGGTGCTGTGTCTTTCAGGCTGTATTTGGACTGTTTTGTATGTGGGTTCAAGCTCACCAAGTTACATAAGGTCACCACTTGGGGGCGGTAAGAGACAAAAGGTCCAACTGATTATGGGGGATGAAAACAGGAAGTCCAAGTGGGTGAAATGGTCAAAACAAGTGTACCCTTGGGGGACATAGAGCAGAGCACCTCAGACAGCACCCACTGACTCTAAAATGCAGCTGGAGAGTCAGCACCTTCTGCCCAGTGGTGCTCTGCCTGGAGAATGGAGCATAGAAAACCAAGAAAAATGGTCCCATGGTCCCCAGAGCCTTGTCCTGGTGATGTGAATAGCCAATAGCCCTTCAAATGTCCTATAGATCCCAGCATCTATAGGGGATGACTGGCAGCAGCGGGAAGGCATCGCACATGTTGGGGAGGGCCCAGTGTACCTGGAGGTAGCTTTCCAGGGTGGCTGCCAACTCCATCAGGAGGGTGGCCCTAATGGCCCACAGAAATCGGCCTATGGTGCAGATGGAGTGCAGGGTCAGCCAGGCAGCCAGGGCCTCAGCCGAAAGCCAGCCCAACTGAGCAGGGTCCAGGCAGTGCCCCGCACAGGTGGTGTGTGCCTTGATGAGGGTGGGCATGGGGCTGGTGGAGGCTAGACTTGGCATCGCATGCTGCAGTGCTGGGTTGAAGCACCTGTGGGAGCTGCAGGCACCTGGCCTGGGAACAAAGGTGGAAGGCAGTCTGCCAGGCCTGAACCATGCTGCGGTAAAATGAGGAGAGGACTGCCCCGTTCAGGAAGGTGAGGTCTGGAATGAACAGCTCCCAGTCAAAGTCGAGGCCCCCTACTCGGTGCAGGAACTGGTATGCCAGCTGCCACCATGGGAGGTGGCCCTTGTCATACAGGAGCCACTGGAGGGCTTGCAGGTGGTAGGCCGCCAGGTCAATCAGGCCCTGGCCCCCCTCGGTGGTGGGCAGGTAGAGGGCAGCTTGCAGGAGCCAGTGCTGTTCACCCCAAAAGAAGTCCAGCAGGATCTGCTGCAGTCTCTCAAACAGCTCCAGCAGAGGGTCCAGCACAGCGTACTGGTGCCACAGGGTCGCTGCTGCCAGGTACTCAGCGATGAGGACCCAGACACAGTAGGCCTCCAACCCCTCTGCCAGGTCCTCCCAGCTGCGGGCTGCAAAGGCCGGTGGCCTCAGGAACACCCCCAGGGTTTTGAGGCCTACCTGGTGCCAGGTGACACCCCCCGGCAAGTCCGGGGTAGGGTGTGCCAGCCCACACCCCAAGCAGGAGGGTGTCGCTTTTGCCCCAGTTGATGTGGGCTGATGAAACGAGCTTGTAGGTGCGTTGGCAGTCCACCAGGTCCCGCACGTCTTCCTGGTCTGTCACATTGTTCGCGTACACCATCAGCCACATCGGTGGGGGGGGTTGGGCCTGATGCAGGTGGAAGGGCTAAGCCGGTCAGGCCATGTTTCAGAACGTGCAGCAGCAGTTCGATGGCTAGGGTGTAAAGCATGCCCGACAGGGGGCAGCCCTGGCGGATGCCCCAACGCATGGGGAATGGGGTGCACAGCACACCACTCACCTTCAACAGGCTGGAGGCATCATGTTACAGGACCCGGTGTGCCGTGATGAAAAGAGGCCCAAAGCCAAAAGCCCCAAGGGTGCCAAGCAGGTACCAGTGGTCCACATGATCGAAGGCCTTCTCCTGGTCCAGAGAGACCAGGCTGATATCCAGGCCAAAACGCTCCGCAGCCGTGAGCAGGTCATGCAGCAGAAACAGGTTGTCCTGGATGGTCCTGCCTGGCATACCATAGCTCTGCTTGGGTCCCATGACAGAGGCCATTCGGTGCGGAGACGGTTTGCCAGGGCCTTTGCCAGGATCTTATAGTTGGCGTACAGAAGGGAGACGGGCCACCAGTTCTTAAGGCAGCCGAGGTCCCCCTTCTTGGGCAGCAAGTCGAGCACTGTCCACCAGCACCTGCTCGGCAGGGTCCCATCGGCGAGGCTCTTGTGGAAGATACAGAGGAGGCTGGACCCAGGGAGGGGCCAGAAGGCTTTGTAAAATTCCATGGGCAGTCCATCAAGGCCTGGGAACCTGCCTGAGGCAAGCCCCCCCGCAGCAGCCTCCAGCTCTGCCAGGGAGAGTTTGCACTCCAGGGTCTCGACCTGCAAAGTGCAGAGGTGCAGCAGGTCCTTAGGCAGCTGTTGAGTGGCCTCTGGACATGTGGAACAAGTCCTGATATAAGGTGATGGTGTGCCCCCACACCTCGCCCAGGTCCGTGAGCAGCCGTCCCTCTGGGGTCTTGAGATGGTGCAAGGCCTTCGCTGCAGCCCACCGCCTCTCCAGGCCAGAGAAGAAGTGGGTTAGGGCGTTGACCTCTGCCAGCTCCTGGCAGCGAGCATTCACCCTTGCACAGCAGGCCACACCCTCTGCCAGCTCCCACAGGCATTTCTTGTGGGACTGGAGGCTTTTGAGGAGTACTGCGCTGTTGTCGGCACAGAGCAGGTCCACCTTGAGCTCTGCCACGTCCTCGTCTACCTCCTGGGTGCAGTGGCACATTTCTCTCGCTGCCAGCTGGAATACTGCTGGCAGAATGCCCGGACCTGGATCTTCCCCACATCCCACCACAGCCGCCAAGAGGAGCAGTCTGCTTGCATAGCCTCCCAGCTCCTCCAGAGGTTGAAGCAGTCCCAGAAGTGGGCTTCATGCATCAGGCTGATGTTGAGGCACCAGTAAGAGGCCTGCGTGTGCACCTTGCTGGGCAGGCTGAGTTTACAGCAGTCCAGGGCATGGTCCGAGAGGCCAGATGGAATAATGCACCTGCTGCGCAGTAGTGGCAGATGGTGCCGGGCGATGTAGAGGTGGTCGATGTGGGCCATGGTGATCCCACTGGTGCTCATCTTTGCCCAGGTGTATTGGCGCGTGTCAGCATGCGATACCTACCAGGCATTGACGAGGTCCACCACCTCTAGCATGGCCTGCAGCTTGCAGGCCAAAGGCAGGTGCGCTTCTGTCCCCGTCCAGTCTAGCCACGAGTTGATGGTACAGTTGAAGTCTCCGCCCATGAGAAGCAGGTCATCGCTGTCACTGGCATCACGCAGGAGATCGCCCAGAGTCTCTAAGAAGGCTACCCTCTCCCTCCCCTTGGTGGGTGCATAGACGTTTATGAGGAGCACGCTCTGGTGTGCCAGAGTGACATGGATGGTCAGCAGCCAGCCAGGGATGACCTCTTGCACCACCGCTGAGTCATACTGCAGCTGCAGTGAGAGGAGGGTCACCACCCTGGCACTGAGGTTGGTACCACTGCTCAGAAACAGGTGGCCTGATGCCTGACACCAGAGAGGCTAGCACTCCATCTCCCCCCCGCTGCTCATGAATGCCACGGGGTGGGATGGGGGCGAGGGGTTGCCAGACTCCTCTGGCACCCCCCGTGCCAATGGGACATCCTCAGTTGTGGCCTGAGGCGGTGGAGTTGCTGGGCGGGGGCAGCCAGGGTAGGGTCAGGCTCCCTGGCTACATTCTATCTGGCACTGGCAGAGGAGCTCCCTAAAGGGGCTGGGGTTGGAGCTCCCTAAAGGGGAGGTGACTGTAAACCCTTTCTGTCTCATGACCTCTGAGGTCTTGCCTCTGCACACACCTACGCTTAGAGTCCACCACCCCGCAGGATGTACGACTCTTCATTGTGGTCCTGAACCCCGGCCACTGCTCACTGCTGTGGAGACATGCAGGTAATGGTATCCCTTCTGCAGGGCCCCAGGGTTGTTATTGCTTTAAGAGAACACCAGAGTGGGCAGGATTCAGCTGTCCTGTGCTGGAAGGGGGAGAATTTAGTCCCAGGGACTAGGGTCAGTTTTGGGAGTGGACTACAGGTGAAGGGAACTGTGTTCAGTTGAAGGACAGGCTACCTGAATGTGCATGGAAAGGCTGGATTTTAGCCTGCCCTTGGATGGTTGGAGTCAGAACTGCCATGCAACAGTGATGCTCCCTGCCACTCACTGAGGGAGCTGTAACCTCAGAAAGCAAAACGGTGGGCACAGGACAGACACCGGCACATATCTCAGGTTGTGCTTGTATGTAGTGGGAGTGGAGAAATTTTGGAGGGAGTGAAATCAATGCTGAGGGTAAGGTTAGAGATTTTGCTTTATAGTCTGTAGTGGCTGCTCACCTCAGAGATGGGGCACTGGCTATGGAGGTGACTGCAACACTCGTGAGAGCATTGAACTGCCAGGTGATCATCGCAGCCATCTGGGAATATTCTCAGAGATCTTCTCAGGCTCTTCTGACCCTTGAGAGTCTCCAGGTTCCTGCCACAGCAGGGGGACTTTTTCTCCCCTTCTTCTTCTTCTTCTCTCTCTCTCTCTCTCTCTCCCCATTTGTATGTTGTGGAATATCTGGAAATATTGTCCTGGATTGCCTTAATGTACAATGGAAGCATGTTGTGGCACCGTGACAGTTCTCTCATGGCACATAATTGTTTCCATCCCAAACATAGCTCTGTGATGCTTCTCTTGCTTCATCTGAGTCACTCAGACCCACCAGTTTCTAGACACATCCCAGCCCAGCCCTGAATCACTTCCATCTGAATTTAAATCTGCCCAGGACATGCTGGGAATGCATGGGCAGGAGGACGCTTCACCACCATCAGAATTCAGACTGGAAACTCCTCCAGAGCACCAGAGACAGATCCCTTGGCGTGCTGGGCACACAGGTACTGTGTGGGGCAGAGGGGCTGTGGGGCAATCAAGTGCACTTGGCTTGGAAGAGAGCTCAGTCATTGCAATTCCCCTCTGCCACGACAACATGATAGAACAAGATACCCCAGCTCTCCCCTCTGTGCGGTTCCTTCTCTCCCTTGTGCCTCCAAGATTACTCTGGTAGGTGAAGGAAATGGCCATGGTCACTCCTCCTCACAGTCCTGCCAGGGCACAGGGGATCTCCTGAATCTTCACACTGCATTGGTCTGTCTACGTAATAATCTGGTGATTACTACCCCATGTGTTACAGGGTTACATGCATTTACCCGGGACTGCTCCCTGGACTTGGTCTCCTAACTCAGGGAGAGTTTTCCACTGGGAGTTAGGGCTGGGGAAGGGAGCAAAGACCGCTTGTCTTCCAGCCCCAGCAGCCTCATGCAATACTTCTACCAAAACATCCACTTTGCTGTTCAGTCATAATGACTGTCCAGTCAGTGCAGGACAATTTGGAGGAGTTTTGACCTGTGGTTTGTAGAGCGTTGTTGCTTATAGCTTCTGGAAATGCTCCAGTGCACTCCAACTTCATAGGTGGGAAGATTTCCCATTTCATCGCTTCTCTGTTCTTTCTTCTCCCTCTGCTAGAGCCTGCCCCAGCATCCCCGCCATGGTCCCCCATTCCACTGGTCCTTGGGATAATGTTGCTGTGCCTGCTTTTCCTGATCACTGCCAGGATCTATGGTGCCCAGAGTAAGTATGTAATGGGACCCCAAGCTCCCCATATCCTGCTGTCAAGTTATAGAGAGTGGTAGGGGTTAGATAAGTAGAAATTAGCTGATATGGAAATGCTGGTGACACAAAATGTCTCAAAAAAAGAAGCAGGAAATTTTCTGTCTCTGGTACATCCAGTTACACAGCTTCAGTTCAGGAAATGTTTTCTTTTACAGTTACGATGATAAGGTGTAAAAGAAACAAAGTGAAATCTGATCCCTCGGGTCAATTTGATTCCCTGGAGAATTCAAATAGCTCAGGCATTGAAAGTGTCCTAGGCGGGAAAAGAATCTGAGGAGGAGACTAGAACTGTAATGAAACCCCATGGAGATTCACTGAGACAGAGGTGAACATGGGCCATTTAATAAGGAGGTTTAGAAGCAGAATATTTCAGGTCTTCAGAAATTGTAAACTTATGCAATGTTCCTAAGGGGGTTTTACACGTTACACTTACTGTGCTGGTTAACCATATTTAAAATGCTAGCATCTGAGTATTGAAGCAGGGTAACGTTTGCTTAGTGTCCCCATAATGTAGCAAACTTAGGCCGTTTCAAGTGAGGATTATTTCTCAAGCATATTAAGTAACACGAGTTATATTAACATGGGGTTGTTCCATGGAGATAAGACAATCAATTATGGTTTTAGGGATAGGATGCACAATCCACTGGCTGTGGTGGGTCCTTGGGCTGAGACTGAAAATTCAGTTGATTTCCAGTATCAGTCCTTGGAGTGCACAGGAGGTGGATCAAGACTCTGGGTATGCCTACATGTGCATTCACTGTGCATTAAATTTATTCGGGCTTAGTAAGTTACTGTGCAGTATGTGGAAAAAGGCCAGTGTCTACACATCCAGGTGTAAAGAGCGTTAATGCTGTGTGTGCTTTGACTTGGGACTAAAGTTAGTCCCATCAGTCCAGACACACAGTGTTACTGTGCAGTAAGGCCTCTATACATGTATTACTATGCAGTAACTAATCGGGTGTAAATTTGCTACCTGCATCATGCAGGTAGCAAATTTACACTTAAGTCAGCATAAGTTGCCATAGTTACTACACAGTACAGGTGTGCGTGTGTAGCTGTGTACTTGTACTGCACAGTAATTTTTGGTTACTGTGCAGTAAATGTGCACATGTAGATGTGCTCAATGAGTATTAATGTGCAACTTAGGAAAATGCCAAAGTCTTATCAGTGCTTACTAGGACCTCAACATAGCATATGGTGAGTGACAAAGCCCAAGTATCACAGAAGAAAAGGAGGAGGAGAAGCTTTGGGTTATTTTTACAAGTTAGTCAAACCTTTTGTATTTAACATAAGGATGATGATAGAATTCTTTTATACTGAAGGGAACAAAGACATCAAGACAGTTTTCACTAGAATGAGGAATTAGAAACACTTTGCATTGTGACCAGTCACAATGGTTCTGCCAACCAAGGTAGGTTGAGGTGGGCAAGACCTGCATGTCAGTTCTTAAAAAAAAGCCAAAACAAAGCTTTTGTTATGTGCTTAGCCCCATATGGGAGCAGAGAGCCTGAGCCACAACATTTCTTTCCAAAATGCAATCCCTCAGCTTTCTGTTTTGGGGATGAAAGCCACCAGAGGCCCAGCTCCAAGGTAGTCCTGCAAGGAAGTTGTGGTGGAGCCCGTCTCCTTTGCCTCCCTCCAGGTGGGCATCCTCGGAACAAGACAGGTTTCCATTGCCAGCCAGAACCAGCTCCATGGAGTTCATAGTCAAAATTGTTGTTTGTGCACTGGGGCTCAGTTCTGAGAAATCCTTATTTTTGCAATAAGAAAAAGTGCTCCACCCAAAATTGTCCAGCAGCTGTAAGTTCAAACAGTATTAGTGCAACCGAGGCGTGTGTGACACTGCACAAGAGAGAGCGTCGGATCTGTGAAAGTTTTCTGCAGCCTTTATTATGAATAACAGGCACTGATGTGCTGTTTTGATGTTTCAGTGTGTCAGCCAGGCAGAAAGCAGGAAAACCCCGTGATGGTAGGGGAGCACCACATCTCTAAGCCAATGTCCTACCAAAAACCCAGCCTGCCGGGAACATTGAGAAAGCAGCCCCAGGACTCTGGTAAATCATAGGCTGTTGTCTCTACAGGGCAGGTCCAGTCCTGTACATGAGGCAACATCACTACCCAAAGATGGACTGGCCTTGGCTGAGGGATATCCCTGGAGATGCAGCCATGAGGTCCTGCTGGTGGGGAGCTGTGGAGAAAGAGGGATCCTTTCTGTCTGGGCGTGTCAGGCTCCTGACTCACCAATAAGGCTGTGGGCGCCACTCTATGCCCTTGTACGCAGAGAAGCAGCTATTCTTGGAGGGGAAGACCGATCCCCTTTCAGATGCATGAAACAGAAGGTTCCCCTCCAATGCACTGTAGGGCCCATGAGGTACATGAGGTGGAGGATCAGAGCGGGTGAAATCCATTTTTTTCCTGACAGCAACATGCCCGGCACAGGGCAATGGGGAAAGTGATGGGTTGATTTGTGGTGTGTCTTTGTTCCAGGGGAGAAGTGTCCAGTGCTCTGGATTGCCAAGCAGGACAGGTCCTACCTTTTTTCTCCTAAAAGAGGAACTTGGAATCAATGTAATTCCTCCTGCACTTCTCAATCTGCCGAGCTGCTCAAGACAGAGACTAAAGAAGAGTTGGTAAATGAGAGATTTCTTTAATATACGAGTACAATATGACCATGTGAGTGCAGCCAGGAAGGAGTCAGGCTCTAGGGCTGCACTTTCTGGCACAGCTTCAAGTGGGCTGGGGGTAGGGAGGATGGGGAGGATAGGATTCAGTGAGGGGTTTATCTCTATGCACACAGGTGTTTTATTATATTTCCAGAGTACTGTGTGCATGGGTTTAGCCATGTGTCTGATCCTACAGTATTAGCTGCAGTAGGTTTGAGAACTTACCTGGCCAGCTTGACCGTGGGTCTTATGCAGGTACAGGCTACCCAGTTTTCTACAGGGGGGATTTCTGCACTGAGTCTCATGGCTATAGCATACGCTCTGCTGGTCCTCTCCATGTGTTTGAGATAACTCATTGCCATTCCATCTGATCCTATTGTTGTGCAGATTTTCTTAACTGCAAGGTCTTATGAATATGCTGAAGATCGTGGAAGCAGCGTATACTACTACCCATTCTGGATTGGATTGATGTTTGACTCCAGAAAGGCAAAGTGGGTCTGGGCGGATGCTTCAGCTCTTTCCTCTGGCCTGTAAGTCTGTGTCACTACGGCAGTGGTTCCCAAACTTTTGATATCTGGCGCACACATTTTTCCTAGATTAAATTTGGCAGCACATTTCACTCTTATACCTGAGAAAGTGTATTTATGTATCTGTGTGTGTGTGTGTGGGGGTGGGTGGGGGGGGTGGGTGTGTGTCTAAGATCCAGGGGTTTAGGTTGTAGCCGTGTTGGTCTAAGGATATAGGAAGACAAGGTTCCTTGGGTGAATTTGATATCTTTTATTAGACCAACCCAAATGGTTGGAGAATAGTTATTAAGCAAGCTTTTGGGTTCAAAAACCCTTCGTCAGGCTCAGGAAGCTGCAGCAGTTGGTGTGTGCTCTTCCTGGATGGAATGAAAAGTAAAGAAGCCAGGGGCTGGGCTGGGCTGGGCTGGGGAGTCAGTTGCCAGGCAGACTGTAATGTATCAAAAATCCAATGTCTCTGTTTAGTCCCTGATCTCTAGTATCCAGGAGGTTGATGAAATGGAGCTCATAGGCTCGTCTCAGGGATGTGTTGTGTAAATTTCCCTTGAGGATCAGGACTGAGAGATTGGAGAGAGAGTGGCCCTCCTGTGAGAAATGTGCCCCCACTGGTAATTGAGTGTTTCTGTCTTTAGTCTGTCTTGTCTGTCTAAGATCCAGGTTCAAAACACAAAACATATAACAGATGCTATTCTCCTGCCAGAGGAAATCACACCAGAAATGAGAGGTACAGTTGAAAGAAACCAACCCGTTTCCCAGTTTTGTGCCGTCTGCACCTGATGACCCCTGGTCTGTACCTCAGGGGATAAGGTCAGCTTTTGGAGTTGTGTCTGCTCATGCAGGGTTTTCCAGGCCAGCACCCACCCCCAGTGCACGTGGCATCTTCTGGCATCCACAGGAGCATTGGTCGGGTGGAGGGGATTAATAGTTTAGCAAAATGTCTGCCTGCCCTTCTATGTGCAGCAAACTACACTGCTCAGGAAAGGGCAGGATTATGGGGTGGGCACAGTGGCTGCCTAGTGATGAGGCAGGACTGGGGAAGGTAGCACCACCAGTGGAAGTTCACAGATGAGCAGCTCCAGGCACTGCATGTGTAGCTGTACTCAGCTCTGCAATGAAGTGCAGTATTTGCACCTAGATGTAATTTGCCCTGGAGCCATAAGGAACTAACACTGCTGGCAGGAGAGGGTTTGTGCTATTAGCTCATTGTTGTATCGCAAAGACCCCCAGATGCTGTTGCCACTGTACAAAGGAGGCAGAGAAAACAAAATATTTTGCAAATTTGATTGCAGAACCAGTTTCTGGAGGCTGAAATAGTCTTCATAAGAAGTGTGTTGAGTAATCAAATGTGACCACACCCTGCCTTGTAAATGTGCCCCGAGAGTGCACATTTATACTCTCATGGCACATTGGAGTCCTGTGCTGCCTGTTTCTCATCCAACCAATTATAATGGCTTGAGCTGTAAAACACCTCTGACCTTCCTTTTGCTGGGTCATGGCTTGAGAGCATCCCCTGCAGTCAGTGCTGTGAGCAGGGAGAACTCCCAGCTCTATGTCCTAACACAGGGCTCAGAAGAATAGACCTGACTGTAGCTTGTGGCTTTGCCTTCCAGGTTTATGCTCTCAGATCCCAGTCCTCAGAATTATCCAGGTGGAGCTTGTTCATATTTGCAAGGTAATAAAGTTAAAGCTGGAGGCTGTGGAGACACTCGATTCTGCATTTGTGAGAAGAAGAAGGAAGCACAAAGTAAATATTAATGTGATTAACCCACCAGAGAGACAATGTAGTTGGGGATGGTCAAGGAGATCGCTGCACCTGAAAAAGGAGCGTGGAGCTTGGGAATGGAAATGTATCGGCCAGTAAAAATCCCTGGAAATTGTGCTGCCTTTTACAGGGAGGACAGCAGGGTCCTAAACTGCATCTAGGGGCAGTTCAACTGCTAACCCCAGGCTGTCTGTGAAGTCACAAAGACAAACCCCATCTCCATCTGTCCTCTCTTTCAGTTCATGCTTTGCCGGGTGACAGCCATCTATCTCCCCCTAAGCCAAACTGCAAGTGCTGGAGCCAGAAGAGATGGGGCCCTCCTGCCTTCATTACATCCATGTGTTGCCCTGGGGGGTCAGGCCAACTTTCAGGATCTCAATATTGCGCTGTTAGACAGGAGTGTGTGACACAATTGAACATCTACAAAACACACAAAAATCAATTAAGTGCATACACACACACCCACTACCAGCTCAGGCACATACACATCCAAACCAGCCTAGGCACATGCATACCTATCACCAATTCAAGCACATACACTATACACCCCAAAAGTTAGACACCGGTCACTAATTCGTATATCATGCATACCATGTCATATATACATATATACAAACACACACAGACACTTACACTAGCAACTTCGATACACGCATGTTCAAAATAACCAGTCTAGGTTCATGCACACCTATCACCAGTTTAAGCCCATACATGCTACACACACCACGTTTAGACAGAATCAGTTACCAGTTACGAACACATGCACATCCAATACACATGTGGATTGCTAATTCATATACCACACGCACACACAATGATATCTATATATGTAT
>NW_005842444.1:1305827-1309123 GCF_000455745.1 Alligator sinensis | reverse complement strand
CCAACATTGCCCAAATATATCAATAAAACATTGTCCTCTCTATATATAGTGGCATTTCATTTTAATAGTGGAAGAACACTATTTTGGGTATTTTAATGAGAGAATTTGGGTTTCTTATCAGAGAATTCACAAATCATAAACAGGGATCACCAAGATCTCTGCTGGTGAGACAAGTGGTGAGACCCGTGCAAAAGAGCCTGTCCAGACCCAGCACTCGGGACCCAGCTAGAGGGCAGACAAGGTGACTGACCTCTTGGCCATTTGGGGCCAAGAGGACATGGTTTCACAGTTCAAAGCAGGCCACCAGAAGGAGCACATCTTCTAGGCAATACCTGCCCAGATGGCAGAGTGGGGACACCCCATCCAGGTCTGGCAGGGGCACAGGCTTGGGGCCGCATGTCCAAGGGCCAGATGCTGTCGCAGGTGGCAGCAGGCCACTGTCAGATTGCTGCAGTGGGTAGAGAGTGCAAGGGCCACTCTAGGTTAGGGCTGCTTCAGCAGTCCAGCTGGCACAAGGGGTAGTGTGCCCAGATACCAAGTGGCCGGGTCTCAGAAGTTCCTGAGGGCAAGTAGCCCCAAGCCACTCACCTGAGGAGCTTTTTATATTGCTGGGTCCAGCACAGGGCAGGTTTTTATACTGCTGGAGCCAGGACAGATGCTGGTCTCAGCCTCTAGCTCCCCCTGGCTGCAGATCCAGGAGGAGCTGGGCAGTGTTATTTTGCCCCAAGCGCACTACTTGCCCCACACCAAAGTGCATGTCTGGGCACACATGCACCCGAGGCAAAAATCCCCAGCTCAAATTTGTGCCACTCCCATTTGAGCTGCTGCAAGTGCACGTGTCTGCATGTATGGACTTGCCCAAAGGGGCCAAAGTTTTAGAAACTTTGGCTCATTTTAGGGTATAAAGCCTACAATGCCCTGAGTCAGGAAACTGTCAATATTTAGGAATTTTTGTGGGCAATATATTTTATTGCACCAGCGGCATGGCTGGGATAGACTTAGATAAGCTTTCAGGTACCACAGTACTGTAACCTTCCTTGGGTCTCTAGGAGAGAAGCAGACATTGCAGAGCTAAATTGCAGATGGAACAATGGCTTGTGTAACAGCACTTAAGCACACTTTTATCTGTAAGTGTAAAATTCATGCTTAATGTTAGGCATCTGTTTTAAGTACTTTTCTGGATCACTGTCTAAATAAAAAGCACTTACCCCAAGATGGTCTGATGTCAAAGATGCTAATTCTTCATTGGAGGAATGAAGCCTCTCAAATAACATAGTGTCTGCTCCTTTACAATAAAGTTTTATCTGTCCATATGGATTTCGAACTGAAAAAGGAAAGAGAACTAGAAATTTAGAATATAAACATAACATTTCTCCTTCCCCTCCTCCCCCAAATGTTTATTTGATCTTTCAAGTACAGGTTGATGTTTTTGGACATACCAATATAAAAATAGCAGTCAGTGCACAGAAACAGCCTAATTACTTGGGCCGGTGTTAAACACACCATGTATATCTCAAAAACAAAAAGAATACATCTTGATAAAAGTTGTGTCAAGCTAGAGGAAACCTCAAATGTGAACTCCTAAATATCAGAAGAATGGGACAGATTACAAACCCCTCAATCTAAAATCTCTGCTTCAGTTTTGCATGCAGATCATATTTTCTTGTTCTGTATCAGCTAAGCCCAAGAGTCTCATAAAAGCAGCAAGTTTTGCAAGAGTCCCAACATTTGGAGTTGAAATGTTATAATAAAAGTTTGAAAATGTTGACACCATCTAATCTGAACCTAAATTTTAGCTCTAATTAAATATCAAATAAAAAACTTGAACTTTAGCCTATTTCTAAATTGGCTCTAAACCAAATATTCTCAATACATCTTTAGCTATTATTCTCCATAAAAATCTTCCTTAATTTGTTTCTCGAACACTGCACTTTTCTAATGGCACAGATAGAATCACTACTTTTGCATCTTGAGTAGCTTCTATTAAAATTAGGTACTATAACACAAATGTCACTTTAGAGCAAAGATCCTTGAAAAAAGCAAGATATCAAAAATATTGGAAGGAGTACTCAGGAAGTGAGCACTGTGCAGTCTCAGGTAATCAAAACTTCTAAAATATATTTTGTGTTTGCTATACATATAGTGTACATAACATACTAGTCTCTATAGGGGAAAAATGAAGTGGAAATACACTTTAATAAGACGTGTCTTAGTTCACAGCTTATATATTATTTTCCACTAAAAAGTTCAAATTCTTCTACCTTACCTATAGCTCAATTCCCAAGAAACAGCTTCTTTTAATGGAAACTGGGAGGGCTCAAAAGAGGGTCTGATTAATTGTTAGTGATGGCCTTTATTCTGCTTCATAAAATAACTTAATTACCACCACTATGTACTTGATGTGGTTTTACAAGGCATCCTGAGCCATTCAAGAAAAAGTATTTTATAAATGGATCATGATGGGATGGGGCAGTCAGACTTTTATACAAAGTGAAAATTCTGTACAGAACTTGCTTATTGTTGTCATCAGCATCATTTAAGCTGATAATCAGTTAAAAAATCTCTGCTTGACTACAGAGAATTACATCTTAGACAAGGTTAATATGGGGCAAGTTTCCCATTTAATCATAAGTAGAAGTGGTTCACATCAGTTAATAGTTGCAGTATGCCCCAGAATACTTTGGGTATGTCTACATTGCAACTAGATGCTTCCATGTGTTGCAGTCACATATGTGAACTAGCTTTAATTCAGCCAGCTCAGGTGCCAACAGCAGTAGACATACACTGGCATGTATTTTAGCACTGATTAGCCACCTAATTAGTAGGCTTGTGCAAAGCGGCTAGTATTCACTTTGGATTCGGCCAATTCAGGGGACAGTGATTCGATTCAGTGATCCAAATCACTGTCCCAAATCGATTCAGCTGAACCTGATTCAGAGATTCAGTCACCACCAAATCAGCCAAATCTCTGAATCGGCCCCATCACAGCCCCATCAGTGGCTGCTCCGCCTGGCCGCAGCATCCTAGCTCTTTGAAAAAAAAAAGCACGGCACTCACAGGCTGCTGCCAGGTGGGGGAGCGATCCCCACTTCCCTCCACTGCATGGGGGGCTCTGTTATGAGCCCCTATCCCCCACCCACTCTCCCAACCCCAGCTCCCAGCTTTTTAAAAAAAAAAGATGACCCAATCACCAGCTGCTGCCAGGTGGGGGAGGGGGGTGATCCCCACTGCCCCATGTCACATGGGGGGCTCTGCCACGAGCCTCCTGACCCCTGCCCACTGATCCAGCCCCCCCC
>NW_005842444.1:1289249-1305728 GCF_000455745.1 Alligator sinensis | reverse complement strand
AAAAAAAGCTCCGCACTCACTGGCTGCTGCCAGGTAGGGAGGCGATACTTCCTGCCCCCCACTGCACTGCGCTGCATGGGGGGCTCTCTCATGAGCCCCCAGAAGCCCCAAGAGCTGCTGCAGTAGCCGGTGAGCGTGGGGCTTTTTTCTATTTTTAAAAGAGCTGGAAGCTGGGACTGAGTGGGGCAGCCATGGTGGGGGCTGGAAGAGTGGGCAGGGGATGGGGCTCATGGCAGAGCCCCCCATGCAGTGTGGGGGACAGCAGGGATCACCCCCTTGCCTGGCAGCAGCCTGTGAGTAGGGGCTTTTTTAAAAAGAGCCGGGAGCTGGGGCCAGGTGGGGCAGCCATGGTGGGGCCTGGGACAACAGGCAGGGGTTGGAGGGTGCTCAGGGAGGACTGGGCGAGTAGGCAGGGATTGGAGCCTGGTGGGAGTCCCGCCATGGTCCCCTCCCCTGCCCCCTACTTACCAGTACAGAATCCACGTCCAGCTCCCTGCGGCAGTGACCAGGGACTGCCTGAATCTCTGAAGCTCTCCGAATCTTTTCCGAATTGATTCAGAGAGCTTCGAATCAATTCAGACCTTGTAAGTGGTCTCCTGATTTGATTCAGATTCAGAGATTCGGCCACCATCGGGCTGAATCTCATCCAAATCGAATCAGCACCCGAAGCTTCACACAGTCCTACTAATTAGGTGTCCAGGGTTCCAGGCAGGGTTGCATAGCCAGTATTGAAGCCACCACAACTTCATTGCTACTGGCACCATTTAAAACTAACTCAAGTTTATCTGTACATGTTAATACCCACACCTAATTGTTGTGCAAATATAACCTTAAACTGTTCCTATTATATGCCCGATTTTTACGCTGCCATCCTAAAGCACCACCAAACTACTACCCTGAAATGAGCTTCCATCTACTCAACATTTCTCTTAGATTTATCTGGCGAGAGAAGACATTTTTAAAATAGCATGAGGTGAAGCTGAAAACTTTGTGAGTTATAGGGCTTTCAGAAGTGTTTCTCACTTCTAAAAAAAAGTTTTAGAGAAACTATTGGGGAAATTATAATTCAAACATCTTGCTGTAAAAACCTCAAAACTGTTATATCCTCTAATCCTCAGTGAGTACTAGCATACAATAATATATTTTTCATGTTGAAATTCAAGACTTCTGTTTACTACTTTTGGTCTCCTTATGTGTTTTAATTTCCACAATGACTGGAGCATGTCACTATAACTAATGACTGAGGTATGTCACCAGCTCCACCCAGTCTAAACTAGTGTGTTCCCTCTCTCCCTCATTTCTAGTAAAAAAAAAAATCTTCAGAATTGTTCACTATGAAAAATAATCAACAGGATTGCAAGTTGTCATAGAGCTTTTCTTAGAAAATAAGTGATTTTTAAAAATTATCTTTCTTTAAAAATTGTAGACAACAAATGGCAGGCAGACCAGAATGTGCTGTAGAGTTCATGTAAATGCTGAACCTGGGAATGATCACAACAAATTTCTCCAGAAACATTTTTTCATTGAAATTCACTGATTCAATGAAATTGCAAACCTGTGTCAATTTCAAAGTCCCTCACAGCCTATAGCAGATTAGCAACTGATATGTAGATGGCCCAATTCCCAATTCCCTCCTCTTTCTTGGTACTATACAAAACCACCTCACTGGACAATTAACAGCTTAGAACTCTCACTGGGTGCATCTACATGAGACGTTTACTTTGCAGTTGACTAATTACCTGCACAGTAAATGTCTCAGCATCTACAAGTGCACCCCAATTAGGGAGCATGAAACTAATATACTCTACAGCAAGGTAGTACTTGTCAATACAGAGTTGCAGAGTTTTTTCGTGAGTAGGAGTACATGCATAGATGCTACCCCAGCTAATGGTGCATGCAAGTACTTAAGTGCAGGGGCTGCCTGCTGGCTAGCCTTATACTGAAACACCCTTGTGCCCCATCCAGCCCCTCCACAACAAACTGAGACCAATTGGAGCAGCCCCAGGCTGGCAGGCTGACCCCCCAAACCTCCTACCTGATGCAACCCGACCCAATGTGCTGTGGTCCTGGCGCGCACATAAACTGCATGGCTAGGATCTTCTTGGGAGCAATAAACTCTGCAGCATTAATGGCATATGTGCATTAATGGCATATGTAGATGACCCACTGTTAACTGAATGCTTTAGAGCTCTATACCTTGTAATCAATTAGAACAAAAGAAACAAAGAGAAAGTCTACATGCTGTACCTATTACAGACATCCTTTTTCTGATATTATTAAAATCTAAAAATGCCAATAGCTGGTACGTAACAAGTTGGCCCATTTCTTCCACAGTGATGGTCTCTGGGGTCCGAGACTTAAAGATAAACCCAAAATTTCTGGCAGCAGTTACTAGAGCACCTTCATCTGGCGACTGCACCTGGTAAATCAATTCACCTACAAAAAAGGAAACCAAAACTGTAAATAAGTTAGAAATTATTCATAGCTTGACTTCCAGCAAATGACAAGAGGAACAGTACTGAAGAGCACTTCTTTGCTGAGGGCCCTCTGCTGAATGAAGGGTTTCTGTTTTCAACTTCAGTGATCCTTAGGCAAAGGGAGAAAAAGTCAAATGAAGAATACAGGTCTGTCATGAAACCCTTGAATTCTTTTCTCTGCAACTCAGCACACTGAAGGACAGCATTTGTGTCAGGATATGTTTTATACTGAGTCACTACAACATGCCAATGTTGCACTAACCTAAAAATACTTTCTGATGTTTAATGTTAAATAAAGACTGGGTAGCATATCAGTTAAACATTTGCTCTTTGCCATCCAGGGTCTAAATACTGGTTCCTGAGGGGACTCTGCTGTGGATGGCAAACCACAAAAAGGCTCTAGGTAAAAGGTATGTGTTAAAGGAGGCCTCAGTTGATAGCAGACCTATTTCTGTTCAGTGGCTGTTCAGCTTCACATGAGAACTCACCATCAGGAAAAGATTTTTAGAGTTACAGTCTAAGAAATGGCCTATTCAGATAATCAAGGAGTTCTAGGAGGGTTGTTGGTCACCATTAAGAACTTGGCGCTACCATTTGAATGCAAAAATAACTTTACTCCAAGCAATTTGAAAAGTCCCTGCTGGTTAGAATAAATATTTGGGGAATGCACTTAGCATAGCTGAACTTGCTTCCATACAAGCATCAGCTGGCCTTACATGGCATAAAAAGTTATTGGTATTTGGGGTTGCATAGAATCTGGGCTCTATGAGCCCATAAGATATTGAATATGTGAGTAAGAACAATGCCTGTTTCTCAGATACAGATTCTTTGTTATAGTAAAGTTTTACAATTAGCTCTTTCCAAATTGAACTTAAAGCAACACATTTACTTACTAAGATGCACAGCAGGATTTTGGAAGCCCAGTGCACACATTCTGCCTAAATCAAACTCTAAATAAGCATGAAATGTATCCTTATATGGTTATAAAGGGCCTCTATGAAAAGGTCAAAGATTTGTATGAAATCTAGCCAATAAACAGATAAAATTAGTAAATCACTTAGAATCAAAGTTAAGTCATAGCAATCTAGAGAGCTTATCAGAAGCCTAGCTATGTTACAGACCTAGCTACAATCAGGTACTACAAAAACAGGAAAAAAAAATAACTCCAGGTTTCAGAAACAATCTCCATGTAAACCTTAAATTGGTACAAATAGTACCTCCATTATTCCTGCAGTCCCAAGATTGCAGTACAAAAGCAGAGAAAATTATTAGTTAAATGTAAATGGAAAACTAACTTTGATGCAATGATAAAAAGTGAACAAGTCAACCCTATAACAGGGTCAAGGAATTCAAGAAGTCAATTCTGGAACTTACTATTCTCATTTACCTACTGTTAAAATCTCCAAAAAATATTGATGGAATTACTTCAGATTTACTGGGAGCAAAATCTGAACCAAAGTTTCTAACAGAGTCTTGTCTTAACCTTTAGTGCACATTCCATATATTATATGTGACAATGCATGTAAAATAATTAGATAGAATCAAGATACAAATTTAGACCAGCATCTATAAGAAGTAATTATTTGCACAACAAAAATGTCACCTGTACAAAATGACTGAACTAATTTTGCTGACACAGTAGAAAAATTTCTGGGGTAAAACAATGCAAGAAAAAACACAGCCCAAAGTGAATTTGCCTAAGAGAGCTATGAACACAAAAAAGAGACAGAGAGAGAAAGAGAGAAAGTGAGATGGCTGACATGGAAACTGAAGCTCAACCCTGCATCATTTCCACTCATCAACAGTCACTGAATAAAAATATTGCTTTAAGCCTCAATAATAATAATACTTAGCACATCTAAACTCCTGCTTTAGATCTTCAGTGTCACACAAACAACTATTCTTGCACAATCAAAAAAACAAAGCATTAAAAAAGGAAAATATGTCATTCTAGTAAAATCAAAAAACGTGGCATAGAAACAAGAACACACAGTACTAAGCCTCTTATTAATTAAAAACAACAGAAACAAACTTAAAACAATCCACCTTTTATTACCAAATTCTGTCACCAGCCAGGCAAATTTGAGACCACAGTGCACTTCAAAGTGATTCATAATAAACACAGCCAATAAAGTCATAGGTTTTCTGGGGTTAGACTTACACGAGCCAGTTCAGAGCTATAAGAATTTCATACAAAAATGATCAAAAGTGAAGAACATATTCTGTGCTAAGGCTGTAGTGTTGTTGTAGCCATGGTAGGGCAGGAAACATGCAGGATAAGAAAAGCTTTTTAGTAATAACTTTTATTGTACAAATTCCATAGTTGGGAATGATGTTAGGCCCTGGCAGGTGTGCAATCGAAGGCGCAATGGGATCTGATGTGTGGTCCTCACAATCACACAACTTGCCATAACACATGTGCATGGCAGGAGATGTGATTGTGGAATTGAGACTCGGATCCCATTAAACCGTATTGCGGGTGCAGGGGGACCCTAGGATCCTGATCCTGAGTTCCCCCTGCACCTGCAAATTACAAGCTCTTGCAGTTGGGAGCCCCAGTCAGCTGATGGGGCCTTTGAGTCATGGGGGTGCATCATGGTGCACTGCTGCAGCTGGGAGCCTGGATTCAGCTGACTGAAGTTCCCAACAGTGGGGCACAGTGGAGCCTTTGACTGCAACTGCACCTAGAAGGCTGACAGCCCTGATCTGGTGCTGCTCCCAGCCAAGGGGGTGTATCAGAGTCAAGGGCTCTGATACACCCCTGCAGCTGGGGAGCAGCAGCTGAACCCCTGCAGCTGACTCGAATGGGCCCCTGAAGCTAGGAGTAGCAATTAACTGATTGGCCTTCTCAATCTTGAGGCTACATGGGGAACAAGGGCTCCGATACACTCTGAAGACTGGGAGCCCCAATCAACCTGGCCACACATTCAATTTATAGCATGATAGGAACCAGCCACAAAGTTATTATGCATATTTTTTTTTATCATTATCATACCATTAATTTTAATTTGTTCCATTTAATTAATTATTTTAACTGGTTAATCATGTCCTAAATATAATGTGCTAAGGGCTTAGACAAACATCTGGGCACTAGGTGATCTGAGGACATGCATTCTATGCTCAAAAGCTTGTCTAACACCTTTCTCAATTATATAGTTGGTCATATTCCAAATATTTTAACATAAAAATGACTTAGAAGGAATCCCAGCGACTCCTTTGTTAGTTTAAGCTTTACACATAAAATAGGTTTAAAATGCTTAAATCAATGTTGAATGACACACACGATTAACAAGAAACCTTTGCTAATTCAACAATGACAAACTTAAATTATTTTGGCAATTTTCAGACTACATTAAGTTGAAAATTCAGCATTCTAAGCTATTTAAAATCCTTTCCTTTAGAAATTTTTCTTGCGAGTCTCACAATTTTTCTTGCTCTTCTAATGTAATTATCACACACTTTAAACTTATGTAGAGACTAATCCAACAGGTAGGAGTATGGAAACATTTTTATAAAATCTGAAAATTATTCTTTTTATTTAATGGACAAAGGATTCACTTAATTCATGTGTATCAATCAAGCTATGTCTCTGCTACAGACTTCCTCATGCAGAGAGGAAGGGCTGGAGATGGCAACTGCAGTAGTGCTCCAGCAGAGATTGCAAAGAATGGGGCAGGCCAGGAGGATATTCAGGAGTAACACAATGATTCAGGAAAGAGAAAGCTTATGCGGAACAGCAATGCTTATTCGTCTCTCAAGCCCAAGGACCTGATAGAGAGGGTCAAAGGATTTTTGCTGTATAAGCCTGTGCAGAACACTAGGGCTGTGCAAAGCTTTGGTCCCTGATTTGATTTGGTGTAGACCCTTTAATCTCTGCGAATTGAATCAGAACCCTCTGAATTGATTCGGAGAGATGTGGAAAGATTTGGCGATTCGGACACAGACACAGCTTTAAATGTTTTTTCTACATACCTCAAGGTACCAGGCGGCTCATGAATGCTGCGATGGTGGGGTAGATGGAGCATCCCCACAGGAGTGCAGGGGGCTCCCCAGCACGCTTGGCTGCAGACCTGGAAGTGTAGCAGAAGCACACCTGGTCCACTTCTGGGGCTGCGGGGAGTGCACAGGGGGACCGCCCCCTGTGCCCCCCAGCTCAATGGCTAGTGCCTCCTGGGCCTGGTGGGGCACCCAGGGTCCCCTTGTGGCCAATCGCTGAGCCGGAAGGGTGCAAGGGAGCCCCTGTGCACTCCCCGGTGAACCCGTAAGTGGACTGGAAGTACTTCCAGTCCACTTTTGGGTTCACCACTGAGCACGCAGGGGGCCCCCTCCCATGCTCCTGTGGGACGCTCCATCCACCCCAGCATCGCTGCATTCTCAAGCCACACCTGGTACCTTGAGGTATGTAGAAAAAACATTTAAAGTTGTATCTATGTCCAAATCACTGATTCTCTGAATCAGCATCGAATCTTCAGATTCGGATTCGGCCAAATCAATCAAGGATAGTGATCTGAATCAACTAATCGAATCACCATCCCCGATTCAGGATGAATCCGAATCAAATACAGCCTGTTTCACACACCCCTACAGGATGCTGTTCCTGCAGAGTGCAGTAGGTCCAAGAATATTTGTAGGCTGGAGCATGAGATCATAACCACTTATTCTCCTAATGGAAGATGGAGCACAAGACTTGTCAGGGAGAGCAGTTGCCCAGTAATTTTTCATGACTCCCAGCTGACTGAATAGAAACTAGGCCTAAATTTTAAATATGAAACTTCTTATCAACTGTTTCTAAGCTCCTGTAGAGTTCTTTGCCAGTTCTTTGCTCCCTCCAGCTCCCACACTATAACCAAAGTTTCTGGTAAATATACCTGGGGAGTAGCTTTTAAAAGAAATGGAAATGGCTCAGTAAACAATATGATGAGCAGTGAAGTAGACTAACTGATGCCTTACGGGATGACAGAGTCTGAAAAGGATACAAAGCTTTTCACCTCCAAGTGCTTTAATTCAACTTGAGTGTATCATAACTGAAAGTCCCGTGGGGCTGCTGCTCCCCAGTGGGGCTCACTTGCCCGTCTGCTCCTGGGGCTTATGATCTCCGCCCCGCATGTTCGGGTCCTCCGGCAGGCACCTGGCCTCTTCCCCCGGCCTCCAGGGCTCATGCTCCCTGGCTCCGCAGAGTCCGCCTCTTTGTCGGTGTTCCCCTTTTCTTTCCCTGGCATGGCTTTAGCTGTGTCCCCAGCTGTTTCTTGAAGAGCCCACACTTTGCTGAGGCCACGCCCCCTTCCTCCACTGATTTGCAGGCTCAGGCAGCTCCGGTAGTGCCGATCCTGCCCCAGCATCTCTTCCCAGCTGCCACTCATCGTCGGAGTACTGGGGCGTGTTGGGGGGGGGGGTTCTGGGGTCTGTCAAGGGGGCTTTTACCTTCCCTCTCACAAGTATTTATTTTATTATAATGATTGAGGCATTGGTAGCCTTCCAAATTGCTTTAAAATTGTAAATATATCAATAAAACATTGTGTTCAACTGATACCTATATATATATTTTGGCATTTCATTTTAATCATGGAACAACGTGGATTTGGGGTTTTTAAATCAGAGAATTTGGGATCTTTAATCAGAGAAAACCAGGATCCCTGGGTAGAAGCAAGAAATTCTCCTTTACAGTAAACCACTCCTGGAGAAGCCCTACAGGTTGGAAACAAATTTTAAATTCAAACACCAGTCATTTCAGTGTTAAATACTCAAGTCAAGTCTAGTCAAGTCAGTCCTGAGGCCATGCTGCAACCTTTGGGGCACCTAGATGCTGAAACAATCCTTCTAGGTTAGATGAATTGCTTTGAATCATTGGTGATTCTTCAGGCAGAGTGACCTGACAGCACACATCTCCTATCTAGATATGGATGGCTGTTGGCTCACAGGGATCTCATCCATCTTGTTTTTAGTCCTGCTGGGTGTCCACACACCCTCCTCACCCAGTCTAGCCCAGGAGGGGGCACCAGTTTAGTCACCGATAGCCCAACCGTGGAATCGGCTGTCCTGGTTTATATGGTACCAGATAGCAGATCAAATGAGGCCTGGCCTGACAGGAGTGTTAAATACTAGACAATACTTATTAGACACTTGTAAAAGAAGTGATAATAGATGCTACTTATCAGACATCTAACTCACTGATAGCAGTCTCATTCAGTTTCTCCTGGGAGAGCTGCTGCTCTCCCTGGAGAAACCAGAGTGTACAGATGTTCAGGCATTTTCTATCAGAGTAAAAACAGCTGTTCCAACAACCAGGGTTAAATAACTTCTGGGAGAGTTTCTTCTGGGACAGCAAATGTCTTTATGTGCTTCTTCTTTCAGAAGAGAACATCATCTTCCAGCATTCCCTCCTCCTGCACCTCCCCCCCACTTCAAAGGAGACAGTACATCACTTGCTGGACTCTGCTGCTTCAGCAGGCTGGACTCTGCTGCTTCGGCAGGAAGCAGAACACTCCTTCACAATCCCCACTTTGTGCTGCACAGAAACATAAGCTGACCATGGGCAGTCTGGGTCACCAGTCAGGACTGTCCCTACGCACTGCTTCCGTCTGTTGCCAGGCAGACTAACAGATCCTGCAGAGCACACCAAGATGTGTGCACAGGACCCCATGGGTGCACAATGTTAGCACTGCAAGTTCTCCACTCTTCAGGGCCTCAGCATTCAAATGTCTGTGCATGTGGCTCTGGGTAAGTTTATCTACAAAAAGAGCAAACTGGGAGAATTCTCCCAAATTGTTTTAATGTGTGCATACAGCATTCTAAACATCTCTTCCCAGAATCCTGTCCTCTAGGACTGTGACTGGCCTGTGCAATGATAAGTCATCTCACATTATATGCATATACACTTACATGTATGACCAGCGCTAAAGTACCTGCTACAAAAGGAAAATATCTAAATTTAATGCAACTAACACAAAATGAATATATTACAGGACAAATTAATTAAGTGAAGATTAGCAGATTTTTTCAAGCCTCCATTCCTGGACACTTTCAAAGACAGAAAGAGTTTTTAACTCACATGCCTAACTTTAAACCTAAAGTCCAGTCCTACTACAATTAGGCCCATATACCTTACTGATTAATACTTTTGCTGCCACCATACTATTCACTCTGCTTGTGTGTTATACACTCCATTTCTCACTTTGTCTGTCTTCTCTGTGCCAATGGTACACTCCAGTCATCTACTACATTTTGTTTATAGAGCAGGTAACAATATGGGGTGCATAATAAAAATTCATCCTGAAAAATGGACTGTGTGCCATAAATTGCAACATTTTCCCACACTGGAACCTTAAGGGATTTTTTTTACAAGAAGAAAAAACTATAAATGAAGAGAAATATTCTTTCTATGACACACATCCAACACTATACAACATTTTCTTATTATGGATTTAATGTTTGTAACAGTATGGAAACTAAAATATTGTCAATACTACTTGGCCAGGAAATAGTCGCAGCTTGTTCTCTCACAGGTAGAATATATAGCCCATCCAAAATATGTACTAAATGTTCTGCTGGATCAGTAATAACAGGCATAATTACTGACTGGAAATAAAAACAATTTTATTCAGTACACTAGAAAGATAAAGTTAACATCTCTTTCCTCTCTCTTAAGGGAGGATTTAAGAAAGACAAAAATGTAATGGAGATCTATCTTTCCTTTCATTTTACACCTGCAGTTATGTGCCCTTTCACCCATCCTTGCAAAATTGCCTGAACTAAATTAGAGTCCAGCAGTAAAACAAGCAAGACAGCACAACTGGCATATGCCCCTGCTGTGCTCAGAAGACGTTGTATTCATATGTGAAAGTCAGACAACTTCAAGCATGGAAGAGTATTTTTATGTGAAGAATGTGCGGATGAGCTTTTCAATCACTTATGTGTAAACATAATTAATCTATGCAAGTGTGATTGCTTGACTTGGCTTAGGGATACCTATTTGTGTACTGAATTACAAAGTTTTAAGGGTGCAATGACTGCACACATCACCAAAGCTTGTACTCAACTCACCTTTTGCTTTGAAAATGTGATCCAAACTTGCATTTTTAAATTAAGCAAGTCCTATAGAAATCAAATAGTTAACTGTAATAAAAGAGGTTTTAATTTTTTTCAGTACTTTACCTGCATTTTTTTCTTCAGGCATGACAGTATGGCAGAGGGAAAGCAACCTAAAGAATTCTTGTACTGTTTGATCTCTTAGTTGAATAGATTCAATCAGGCTGTGATCATAAAACTGAAACTTGCTATCTGCTAGTGGATTAAATGAAAAATCCACGGGCACAGTTTTCTGCAAGAGACAAAAAGTCATGCAGTTTTCAAAAAAAGATTTTAAATAATTAATTCTAGCTGCATATTTGAGTATTAAAAGACTGTTCAATAATCAAACAAGCTAACATTTATGTAGTACATTGATATGTGAGAAACTTGCCCTTTTAATTAAGGTTCCTTTCTACTGTGCTAGTTTGATGGGGAAAAATTGTTAAAAAAACATGGATTGGAAACATTTGTCATTTTCATCAGTAGAGGTTGGGACAGTTTATTTTCAGGCTCTACAGGAACAGGAAAACTTATCATCATGCAATATGCTGGCTGCAGTGCTGCATTTTACTTGATAGATTCAAAACTGATCAAGGGTTTGCTATTCTGTTGCCTTGTAAAGAGTAAATAAATCCTAATAATACTGACAGCCTAATTATTTCTTCTTTTAGCTGAAGAAGTTCAGAAGTATGCTTCCTTTTAGGTTTCCTTTCCACTTTTTGTTTATTTAATAGCAATTTTTTTTCTTTTATGGAAATAAGTGACATCAAAAGACCATGCAATTTAGAATCTGTCAAGATCTTAGGGCAGCTCAAAAGTAATGAGGTGAAAAACTGGCCAGTTGTTTGGTGTGTTTGCAGTAGGATTATTTCCTGCATATTCAGTTAACAGTAGCAAAGGAGCTATTCCTACAATTCATACTAGTTACTAGATTTCATCATTCTGTTTTAACAATTAATTTCTACAAAGTATTTGAGGTTTTGGAATGATCTTTTATAAATCTATCCCAATTAAAATGTGGGTTTCTTCACTTCATATTTTCAATAGTTCCTGAATAATTATATAATTACAGCAAACGTAATTATGCCACATTAATATTATTTTCCTTTTAATGTCTCTTGCACATACACATGTACTAGAGGTACACTGATATATTGATGGCATATTGAATTGTCAACGATAAAAGGAAAATTAACATTATCAGGTATCCACTTTTATTGGCTGGTGTAGCTGATATAATGTCATTGATAAATGCAACATGCATATGCACAGCTGCAGCATGGGGAGGACACATTGAGGCCCCCATAGTGAGGGAGAGAGTGGGGCAGGGGCAGGCGCTGCCCACCCAGGGTGGTGAATATGACCCAAGGAGTGAGACAGAGCTGCGGGTGGCTTGCCTGATGGGCGTGGGAGGGGGTGAAGGGAGGCAGCTCACTGCCACTGCACGCACCCCTGGGGGGCATGGGAGACGTGTGTCCCCTGGATTTGTGCATGAGGTGAGGGCAAGCTGCCCACTGTGGGTTTGAGACCAGGAGCTGCCTGGCAGGGGGGCTGGGCCTGGGCTGTGCTCGGGGAGGGTGGGGGCAGGGTGGGTGGTGCTGGGAGGGGTGGCTATGGGGAGGGCTATAGACACCCCAAAATTCCCCATAGCCACCCCTCCCAGAGCTGCTGCTGTCCACCCTGAACACAGCCCCAGCTCAGCCCCCACCAGGAAAAGCCTGGCACCCACAGAAAAAACAACTATAAAAGAAGATGTTAAGGACTTGTCTGCACTTGGAAATGTATTGAAATAGGTATTCTAGAGTAAAAGGGTGCCCGTATACATGACCAGAGGCTGCTTGGATGTGCTGTAATTATAGCACATTGGAGCAAAATTGATTAATCGAGTCTGCTAGAGTGTGCTAATTTGCGCATATCAACCAGCCTTAGCGTCTCACATATCAGCATCCAGGAAGAGCACACACCAACTGCTGCAGCTTCCTGAGCCTGACAAAGGGTTTTTGAACCCGAAAGCTTGCTTAGTAACTATTCTCCAACCATTTGGTTTGGTCTAATAAAAGATATCAAATTCACCCAAGGAACCTTGTCTGCCTATATCCTTAGACCAACACGGCTACAACCGAAACCCCTGCATATCAGCATCCCGGCATTTCAAAATGGCAGCAGTTGGGCTTTAACTAAAATTCGTTTGATGAGCATTAACTAAAAGTGCCCACACTGCCATTTTAAAGCACAGGGATGCTGATACACAAGATGCTGTGGGCACATTAATTAGAGTGACTCTCAGAGCCAGGCTTATTAAAGTGTCCCTGCCACCCTTGGAGCAGTGTAAAAATATCCAAAGTGTGTATATAGGGGCTTATATTGAACTAACTACACTGAAATAATTATTACAAATGTAGACAAGCCCTGAGAAGAAAAAGATTCGTATTTTCAGTCTTGTCCATTTTTTATTTAGAGTTATTCTAAAGAATATTTAAAATGGAATAGAAAATTAATGACAACTTCTCCTATTGGTGATAGGATTTTAAAAATGAAATAAAAATAAACTAGAGTACATCATAAGGTTTCATAATTTGGTCATATCTATACCTCATTAATTTCTGTTTTCCGGCCCAGCTCATCATATACATCACCTATAAAAAAAAAAAAAATGAATTCATTTTCAATTCTACATTTTTACAAAATAAATGTTTTTGATTTTTAAGCTACGGATGTAGACTAAAAAGAGGAAGCATTCATTTCAACAACAAATAAAGAACAGAAAATACTAAAAAAGATTTCAGAGGTCTACTTAAATAGTGGAGAAACTACATCATTTTTGTGGGCTGGTAGTGGCATAAATAGCAAATTCCACAGGTATTTCCTGGATGTGCTACAGCAGCCCAGCCCCTTGATGCTGGTAGGCAGAGAGGATCCAGGCAAGGGGAGGAGAGAAGAGGATGTGACCATCACCTCGTCTGCTGACTGCCCTTCATGTGGCCCCAGTGCTGACTGGCAGACAAGCCCTGGTTGGGGGAGGAGAGACGAAGGGGCAGCTGCCATCTTGCCTGCTGCTCTTCATGCCTCCCTGCCAGCCGGCACCTCCTCCCCACCCCAGGCAGGCTGAAAGTCTGGGCTGCGGCAGCAGTGAGGACTACTGCCTCCCACTGGGAAGCCAACATTTTATATTAAGGTTTTTTTCAAAGTTTATATTGCATACAACCCTGGATTTCACAGTTTCCATGAAATCCATGGAACTGAGTAGACCCTTATAGTCAACATTTTCATAAATTAAATTGTTTCATTTTAAGTCTGTAATGCCACTGTATTTTTTTCTCTCCAGCTATGGCACATAATCTTGTGCCAAAGCAAAATTCTGCAAACCCAGATGTATGTAAATAACTTTATCTGCACGACTAAAGCCATTTGTTACATAGTTGCAGAATTGAGTAATAAAGTTTTATGTAGAGTTCTTTAGGTATAATTGAGGGTCAATAATATTCACTTGCTCCAAAACTAATCTTTGTATTATATTATCACCTAACATTCCCTAGGATTTACTAAATAGTATGCCTAGAATAAAGCAAATAGTAGTTATTTAATCATTGTAAGGCATTATGTTAGACAGCCTGTAAGTTTTTAAAAAATGACCTGGTATAAAAAGAACTGGTCCTTTTATACCATGTAATATACAAGTTTACAAGTCTAAAACTCATGTAATACATGTATCATATTTTGCCTCAATTTATTAAATGTCTTTTAACTCCATATTTAGACAGCACAGTACAATAACACATTCACCTCTGAAGATCTGGTTTCAAATCCTGAATTATAGTATACATGAAAAGAAGTTAGGTAGTTTCAGGGTGGACTATGGGATATAAGTCAAAATTAAAGTGTTGCATGACAGGCACTTGGAGATCTGTGGCAGATCACAATTTTATTAGTAAAGATATGGGAAAACTGGCTCAGCATCTCCCTTGTGCTAATCAATCAATCAATCAATCACTTTCATGACATCAAGCTACTTTAAAACAATTACATTTAAAAAGACTTTTCAGCCTGTGAAATGAAGGTAATAAATATTCATTAAAAAATGATTCAGTTCTTCAGAAGGGTGCCATAAATCATTGGTGACATGTGAACTGAATTTATATACATTTATTTTAATTTTTTATGTATTATATTTCTTCTCTTAGTTTTAAGATAGCTAGTTTTGTTATCTCTATTCTTCAACCCAGTCATAAATCCTTAATTTAAAAAGATGAAAAGACACCATTATACCCATATTTGCATTATTTTTAGAGGCAAACAATAGACCTTCTCTCTCTCTCTCTCTCTCTCTCTAACAAAGACTGGTCCAAAATTAACTGAAGAGAACAGGAATTTATGTTCTTTTCACAAAACTCTACATGAAGTTTATAAAAAAAATTCTAGGTCATTTTTAAATGAGCTAAACTCAAAATCAGAATCTGAAATAAATTACATTGGCAAAAGACTAGTAAGTAATAACTTACCATATGTTTTCCCATTAATAGAGCATTTGTTAAAAGTCATTATGTTCTGAGTGAGCGTCCCAGTTTTATCTGAGAAAACATATTCAATTTGTCCCAGTTCTTCATTAAGTGTTGTAGTTCGAACCTCAGCAGGGGTATCATTTTTGGCATAATACATTTTACGATCCCAGTTTATGAAGTAGCTATGCCCAAGCCGAATAACTTCCACACTTTTAAAACAGACACACAAAAACACTCTTTAGAATTTAAAGTCTTTCAAGTGAAAATCAATCATACTCAGAACTTAAATAAAATTAGTTTTCAGATTTCAGTGGATAAGACTCTGTGCAGATTATACATAATATCATGCTCCAAATAATCTCAAACTTCAAATCATCTGTGGAAAGAAAGTGTGTGATAAGAATACTGCTTTATTTAAAGTTTACATAAACTTTATAGTGTTTTGTCATGTTACAAAGCAACTTGATATGCTGTAATCAAATGAGAACAGAATAGAAACTTGTACTTCCAATATGTCAAGTCTTTTCAGGTTACTACTTTTGTATAGTGTTTTCTTGTCTACTGCTGTGCTCTGCTAGATGAAGTTCTACACCTTTTCAAATGTTCACAGTTTCCCTCTTCTGTATGGACAAATAAGTTATTCCTTTAGCATTCAAGTATAGGTCTGATTTTTTTTTTTAATAGATCTTATAATCTTTACCTCAAAAACATTTAGACATGGTTAGCTAACAACTGTGCTTGTCATTATATAGGTAACATACTATTAGAGTTATGCCATGAATCTTTGGTGTGCACTATCACCAATAATATGACCTACTACATGCCCTTAAAAGAGATTATGCACTTTGGTTCAATCCTAAAATACCTGGGCACAGAAGATGGCACACAGCTCAGAAGAAGGCAGGGGTGGCTCTAAATCATCTTTTTACCTCCCCTGATCCTAAACTGGTCAAAACTGGTATTCACTGGATGTTAGCCTCCTCTAAAGGTTGCACTGGCTTATAAAGGTGTCTTGTATCCTCTAAACTCCAAAACATGAACTTTTTATGTATTAAACCATAGAAAAGCATTCACAAAAAAACACTTGTTTTGATCACAGACAAAAATATTCTTTTGTAACCCAGCTGAAAAAGCCAACTTGGATGAGCTGCCCGCATGACCAGTATCACCGCAAGTAGTACTTACTACTGGTCATAAATATTCATAAACATTCTGACAAAGCTCACTGACGAGAACAGGAAGGTTTAAACGGTTAAGGCTCAAAATGTACCTGGATGGTGAACAATCAGAAAATGCATGCACTGTACTCCTCCCTCCTGGATAATAGTAATTTATTTGGGGTGATTTTAAAGTGTACATTTTAATTTCATGTACAATTGTAGCTCTTAGATCTTTAAAAAGAGCTCTGCGTTACAAGCCTTTTCACTTAAGCAGTT
>NW_005842444.1:1256712-1289218 GCF_000455745.1 Alligator sinensis | reverse complement strand
GTGGGGGGGGGGGGGGGGGGGGGGGGGGGGGGTTGTTTGCTTGTTTTTACAAAAAACAGATGCCGGCACAGGTTATACTGTCATGTTTACTGTCTACATAGAACATAAAAGGAAAGCCATGAAAACTTGTGGTTAGGAACTGGTTTTGCTTCAGACTTCATAACTGGATATAAGTTTTAAAAGATCCTGTGACACTGAAGAATGAAAGGTAACAAATACATTTTGTTGCACTCCTCGTTTTAATAAGCTTGACTGAATTTTGACCCTACCAAATACAACAATTCTCCTTTAACTTCATCATTGTTTATATCGTTATAAAAAACAAGATTAATTTCATGAGTGACAAAGATTTTAGCAGCTCAAGCGTATAAATACTACTCTTAATCCAGCTGACAAACTGCACCTGGAAATGCCATATCACTTATTTTTCATTTTAAAAAAATGTTTTTTGAAGGAACCAGAAAGTTATTTTAGACTCTTTTACTAAACATTTCCCCTAAATATCACCTAACTTCATTGTCAAAATTAGCGAATATAAAAATAACAGTTTTGTGAATAAAAACTGAAAATATGACCAGCCATCATTCAATATACATTATGAATGTTATATTCCATATTTTTCAACTTTACAAGGCACTGTGATAAAATATAAAGACTGAGTAAACATGGACTTTAGTTAAATAGTAAGACCCTCTCATTTATCTTTTCAGCACAAGACCAAAATTATTTTTCTACATAAAGCTCCAAGATTTAAGTAGAAGAAATTACATAGGGATACCAAGTATGTTCTAAGAAAAAGATGAAAAATAAAATTATCACAACAAACAAAGGATGCAGTGCAACAAAAGGTCACACACAGGGAATGACAGAGATGTCCATCGCTGTTTACTTGTCAGCTGTTGGAGAATGAAGCAAAGAGGAAACAAATGAGTTAACATAATTCAACAAAAATGAAAAGGAAGGAAGGGAAAGAAGGAAGGAGGTGCTAGACTCCATTTTAAAGCCATGTCTTCATAATCAGGGTTAGATAAAACTACACAGCAGATCCAATTTCCAAAAGAACTGATCAAACTGTTATGATTACAGTTGCAATTATGAAAAGAAGTTGATAGGAGCAGCCAGGTATGCTTTATAAACTTACAATTTCTTATCTTACCTTACATATAAGGAAATAGGCACTACCGTATTGAGTATGATAATGTATGACCAAAACGTTAGAAATCCTGAAAAAACAGAACTGTTCACCACTTCTTTCCAATAAAGGTAAATTCTGAAACGGGCCCCAACCTGATGTTCCCAAATTGAATTTCCTATTGCCAGAATGATTCCCATACATACCAGAAACCCAAAGATCTGAAATGAGAATAGCAAAAACAGTTATGCTTTTCAAAATACCTATTATTTCCCCATCATATGGATCTGTAGAAAAGATTAAAACAACCCCTACATTTATATTTCATCTTCACATAAATACTTGTATTGCCTAGTCAAAGCAAATCAGTACTTAAGATCCAAAACAGAACTATTCAAAATAAAAGAGTACTTTCACCTCTAATGGCCTAGGGAAAAAAAAATCAGTTTCCTTTCAGCTAGAGTCCATATTCCCCAGGGCTCCTTCATGGGTTTACAGCAGACAGTCAGGCCTACACAGAAGTGTATTTGCAAGATGAGATGCAAGGAGCCTCTTTCCCCAACTTTTCTGTGGTATGTATTTAGGAAATATTGCAGTTACTGAATCCTAGATTCTGAGGGGAGACCATGTCCCAAGTTCCCTTTGCACTGGTCCATAGGCAGAGCAGAAAAGGTGGGAGAGGGAGGGAGGAGGATAAAGATCCATCACATAAAATAGTTATAACCATACACATACTACCATAATTCTGCTGGGTGATATTTTCTGCCTCCCTCAGGTGATTCAGTTCTATTCTACCACATCCCATGTGCTGTCACCTAAAGGTTGAGTCCAGTCTTGAGTAATGACTTCCAGAGTTGGTGCAACATCAGCATAATCCCATATTATGAATAAATTCTAAATATACGCTATTATAAGAGTTGCTCGGAAGGTATTTTTTATTATTGTGGAACGTACAATTACTAGAATCATTCTTCGAAAAGTTTAGTTTAAGTTGTATTGTTTTAAGTCACGGATAAAAGATTAATTTTAATTGTATGAGGGTACAGAACAAAAGTAGGCAAAATATGGCCTGTGGGCCAGATCCAGCTTGCTGAGGGATTTTGTCCAGCCTGCATCAGGCAGGCCCCTCAGTCCCGCCGAGCCCAGGGGCAAGAGGCATCCCAGGCCATGGCACATGCAGCCAGTCCCACAGCCCCTAGGCACACAGCAGGGCAGTGTGGCTCATCTGTGGTCCCTGCACCCTGGCCCATCCACCCCACACCCAATTCTAGGGGTGGGACAGCCCCATCTCGCATAGGGAGTTTTGGTGAGTTGTTGCACAGAGAGCCAGGAGGGGAGTGCTGACCCAGTCAACGACAGCTCAGCAAAACTCCCTATGTAGCTCATGGGCTAAAGTAATTTCCCACCCCTGGTATAGAAGATCTGTGCATAACTTGAAAATGCAAGTAGCAATGCATGCACATGGAAAAGGTTTCACTATTTCTCTCATGAAAACTTCTCTAAACACCCAAAAACCGACTTTTGGATTACTCAGAGAAAAAGTTTATGCAACTCTGCAAGTTTTCCCATGATCAAAAGCACAACACTTTAAAGTCAGCATTTTAAAGTCAGCCTATAATAAAACAACAGTGTTTATTTTACCAAGAAATCATAAGGAATTTGGATGCATTATATCTTCAGCTTTAATTCTAGAGAAGCCAAGTTTAACATAAAAATAATATACCCAGACTGGTACAATTCTGGAGTGGAAAGCTTCTACACCTAAACTTTCAATACATGGTGGAAACATGCCATAAAAAGGAAAATTAACAGGAAGAACACAATCCTGCTCCCATTGAAGCTGGGAAACAAGAATGTTGAGCAGAAACAAGAAAGCAACTATAAAAGTTTCTCTGCCTTTATTCTTCAACTCATCATACTGGTGGCCTCATGCACAAATCCTGCCCTAGAGAAAAACAGATTGCTACTGTTTTCAAGTACTCTCATAACATGGCAGTGCTTAACAACAAACTGATTTTCAAGTTGTATGCATATGTCCCTCAACATAATGTATATAACTGTTCTGAAGTGTCTACATATTAATATTGTACATGTTTCAGAAATAGATACAAGTCCAAAATAAGTTAAATGAAATTTAGCAATACATATTAATATCTAATGATTTTTTCCTGATCTGACTATAACAACTTACCCATAAAACTAAAGTATTCATCAGTCGGTCAATGCTTGTTCTTTTAAATTTAGTTCTACCACTGTTCTGCATTAATTTAGTGTCAGGGCCTATAAAACACAAAATGGTAACTGATCATTATTTTTTAATTATTGCATGATATATTATTTACAAGAAGTATTCATATATATTGAAGCTATATTTATATATTCATATATATTGAAGTATATATATATTTCCTAACACATAGTAAAGTAAAATGTGAAAAATTGAGATATGTTCCAACTTGTAAGTGGTCTATAAATATTCCTGAGCTTTCACAGCAGAGTTTGAAAATTCTTTAGTGACTGTCCAATGGAAATGATGGTTGGGCAACTGAACTCAACATTGAATTTAAATTCATATTACTCCAATGATCTTTCATCCCAGCTCCAGGTATTATCTGAAAACTACCTACAAATGTAGGAGCCAGGAGTTCTGTGGACTAGTCTTGTCTCTACCACAAACTTCCTATGAGATGCTGGAGTAAGACATTTCAGCTACCAGTGCTTCTGTAAAACAGGCACAATACATAGCTACCTCAACATAGCTTTCTGGGGCTTATTTAGCTGGTATCTATAGTGCACTTCCTGATGCTCAATTAGAAAGTGGCACAGAAAAGTTAATTTTTGTATCTTTAATTGCAATTAGTTTTTGCAGTCCTGTAGCATTTGCCAACAGAAAAGTAAGCACTCAGCTTCTCTGATTATGTGTGATTGCTCAAGCCTACTAACCCTCTTCTGGACTTACAACTTGGCTGTATTCCATGCATGCCCATGGAGGACATTGAGCATTTAAAGTAACGTATGCTAAAATCCACACAAATGATGAATGCTGTCAACAAGGCAAATGAGTTTGATGCTATTTGATAGGAAACCATACAATTCATGGATGCTCCTTAGAGCAAAGCCTTTTCTAAACAAAAAAATTTAACAAAGTATCTGGTCAAGGACATGTTTGTAAGAACAAAAAAGAAATTAAACATAATCAATGTATTGGCTAAATTCTTGCCACATATATATGTTTTGACACATCTGCAAGTTTCCCACGAATGTTCCAAGCACACTTTTGCAGCTAACCCATAAATAAAATTATTCAGGAGATGTGATGCATTTTCTGAGGGAGGATTTTTGGATTTTAAATGTGCATTGCTCTTAATTCATACTTACAGTGTAGGCAATATACCTTCATTCAGATCACCTGGCTATAGCTTTGCATGTCTTAATTTGATTATATTGCAGTTACCTCAAACTCAAAACAGGCTAGCATTTGTTTAGCATGTAAAAAGAACAAAAACATTTTTAAATGTTTCAGATACATAGTACAACTTGCTAGTCAATTATGGATCTATATACACGATGGAAATAAAAATTCTATGCAACTGAAAGCAGAAAAAGTTAGATATATTCATACTTTATATTCAACCTGAGGTTTCATCTATTATTCCTATTACTAAATGTTTATGTTACCACACAGAGATCCAAGTCAAAAACACTTATCCACAGTATTCAGTGAACCAAAGCCTAAGCACTAAAGAACTTATAATTTCAAGAGAAACAAAGGTTGAATAAGGAAAAAAAAATCAGAATCATACAACTGTTATACCTTTATGAACATGCATATTTAATATGCATACACACACAGACTCCCACACCTCTGTGCACACATACAGTATATCTGGTATTTTGTTTGACGCAAATATATGTCAACACAAATAAACATCACCCTTCCTTGGTTGCCCCCAGTAACCCAGCCACCATCTGTTAAGATGACACAAAAGCCCACACTCACTTTAGTCAGTATGAAATTTTATAGCTGAATCTAGACATAACCTTATTTGGCAAGTAATTTTGCAGCTGAAAACCAGTATGTTGAATCACTATCATGATACTGTGTAAACTGTTCGTAAACCAGTCACAATATCAGGATTTTCTTATTCTCACTTTATTTGCATTGTTAGGATATATATAAGTCTAATATATTTGTGAGTGACCACTGTAATTTTGCAAAAATTCTTGCTATTTTTTCCAGGCCATGTAAAGTGGTGTTATTTTTTTCATCAGACATTATGGTAAATATCAGCCCAAAAATCTACTTGCTTAAATTCATGACAATTTTACAAGCTTAACTCATTTTTCTTATATTCAGAAATGTGAATCTCTGATACCCCTTAACATTTGAGATTTGAACACAGATACATTAATACTGATTGTGCATCTGTTAATTTATCTGTTGCTGACTCCTGGTTAGAGCACAAGACAGCAGATATTTCAGTGTACCAACAACTGGGATTTCTAGTTCATAGGAAAATTCAATAATTTAAAACAAAACCAATTTTTGCAAAATTTTCTGTGAACAAGAAATCTTTAAAAAAAATATATTCAGAAATACTGAAGCTTGTGTTTCTGAAATAAAACATACTCTCTGGGACTGACTACTTTCAGCTGACCACAAGCAGCTATCAGGCCCCCCTAGTCTGCAGTTCCAAGGACTCCCTGTTACATGAACTCCCAGAAGCCAGCTGTCCAAGGGCTCCCAAACTTTCCAAAGCCTCAGGTCCATAGGTGGCGGAAGAGGGGGGCTACCAGGGCTCAGCCCTCCCAAATGCAGGGCAGCAGGTACAGCTACAGGACAGCCCAGACGCAGGCTGCTGCTACAGCAGGGGGTGTGGGGGGAGGGGTGTACACACTCAGATACCCTGCGCAGCCAGGATTGCAGCCCTGGTGTGTGGCTGCCCAGCATGACAGGTAAGTTTCAATCTACTTTCTTTGTGACTGGGCTTGCGAGGGGGCAGATCAAGATCCCCACAGTGCAGGAGGGGGTGGGGCAGGGGCAGGGGTGAATCATGCACCCCTGCCCCACTCCCTCCTGCACTGTGGGGATTGTCCCATGACCTGGCCTGGACAAGGCCCCATTCACCCTGAGTGGGGCCCGGTCCAGGCAGGCTCCTGGGACAACTGGAGCCTGCTGGCTCATTCGGGGGCATGGGAGGGGGGCTGCCCCTGTGTGCACCGTGGGGGAGACAAGGGGGGGATGTGCCCCCCCATCTTTGCGCAGGGTGAAGACAGGCTGCTGCTGAGGGCTGGCCTCTGCTCCCTGCCTCTGCACCTCACTGTTGCTGCTTTGAAAGTGGTGCAATGCCAGCAGCAGGAAGCATATGGCATGGGAGTCTCGATCCCCAGGCCCAGCCCCACTCCTTCCCTCACCGCCATGGTGGGAGGGCAGATCGAGGCCATGTGCCTGCCGCCACTGGGCTGCACTGCGCCCTGTGCCTGCCTGGCAGCAGGACACACATGATACCACACATATCTCGGGGCAGCAGGGCTCTAAGCCCAGTGCAGCAGCAGCAGCCACCATCAGAGGGTCACGTTCCCTCTGGGCCTCCACTTGTCTCATCACCCGGCCCAGCCAGGACCCCACTCACCCCAGCCCCTGCTCCTGCCTGTGCCCTGCTCCCTCCCTCACTACTGGGGCCTTGATCTGTGCCGTCCCCCAGCCCCTTCCCTCACAGACTCCCCCCAAAGACTTTAAGGGGGGGGGGGGGGGGGGTGGCACATACACACTCTGCCCCACCAAATAATTTTTTCTCCCTTCACCTATGCTTATGTCTAACAATTATTTTCAGATGTCCCAGGTTCCCTCATACAGTAGTGTAACTGGGGAATGCAAGCATGGCACCAGCCCCAGGCACTGACTACGAGGGAACACTAGTTCCCTCAATCCCACCCCCCCACACACACGTCTCTAGGAGTCTTTACCACAGCAGGGGCAGCCCTACTATAGAAGCCATGAAGCACAACCCTGCACCCAGGAGTTTGGACTGAGAATTTAGACTCAAACACCCTCCCAGGTCTTCCAGGATTCCTAGGTTCCTGGCTTCTGAAAACCCCTGACTTGATCCTGGAAGTTCTAGGTCCCTGGCCCCAGGGAAGTCCATATGATTAGGCTGCCCTTGCATTCCACCATACAACCAGAAAGGAAAATGTGCCTGCCTACAATTTGCTGTAAGTATCACTGAGGTCAAGATGTTCTTGTGAAACTCCTTGGGTCCAAATTTTACTGGAAAATTTCTGGCTAGTTTTAGTCAGGATGTCTACATTCCATTCCTGCCATCACTAGTGACTCACTATGACACTTCAGAGAAGTCAGCTTATTCCTCTGTGCCTCACATTTAGGCCTACTTGTAAATGGCAGATAACATCTACATTCAAAACATTTTGAGACCATTGGACCAAAAGCACCATCGGATGCTGTTGTGCACTTGTCCCGTGATGGGGGTTTAGTCTTCTATGCCCCTTAAATTGAAATACTGGGTTTTTAATTTAAACCCACCATTTCAATTTAGAGGTTTTATTTTACCATTATGTTATGGTGAGGGAGCCTGCCTATGGCTGAGGGGTGAGCTACCAGCAGGCCAAGTGGCTCCTCAGCTGCAGGGGAGGCCCTGGTCCTTTCTTCCATGGTAGAAGCACTCCTCCCTCCCCGCCCGGGGAAGAGCTGGATCAGACCTGGTGCTGCTTCTGTGCTGGGGCAGCACCTGGCCTGCTAAAAGCCAGCCCAGGCAGTCCTGGGGGCACCACCACTGCAGAAGAAAGGACCTAGACCCCCTGCAGCTCAGGAGCCACTTGGTCTGTCAGCAGCTCGCCCTCCCCACACCACCCCCCAGGCAGGCTCCGCCAAAAAAAAAAAGGATCAGGCCCCTTGCCACTTCTGGCAGAAGCGGCAATGGGCCCAATCCTTTTTTTCTGCAGAGCCTACCTGCCTCTCCTGGAGCTGGGGGGGATGAGCTGACTAATAGCTGCAACATCAGGTGTAGTTTAGTTTGCAATGAAGCAAACTCATCTAAAACCCTCAAAACTGGTGCACATGACACCATTAAACCACACAAAGTGACATTTTCATCACGTTTACATCATGACATCATCAAGTGTACAAGTGCCCATAGTCACTAAGACACTAAGCGCACTGGGATGTGTGATTATCACGGCCTGAAATTATTGTTAATGAACAGAAATTTTGTCTTACCTGCAAAAATAACCATTCCAAAGCACCAGTCTGTGTTTCTCAACACACATCCTCGTAGAAGCATCTGTTCATTATTAAGGGAGTACTTATTATCTTTCCAAAGAAGAACTCCTATGAATTTATCTAGCTTGTTGTTAGGAGTTTCACAAACAACTTCCCCTGTAAAATGATAAATTAAATTATCATCACTCATTTAACACATTATTCACCAATATAAAATTTTACACTAACAAGGAGTTTCTGGGATACCTTCTTCTACTTCAGTCAAAAGACTAGAGAGACTTTTTACATAAGACTTATCAGAGCTTTACCACACTTTACAACCTAGGAGGGCACCCTTTGTATCCCATCCACTACTAGTTTTATTGTTTGTATTGTACTGTGCCTACAGGCCCTAACAGATACCAGGGTACTATTGCCATAAGCATAATATTAAAACATATAGTGAGAAACTGTTACTTTCCCAAAGAATTTAACAATCTAAATGGGGTGAAGGGAAAAGAGGGGACAAGCACATAAATTATAAGTAACTTGTCAGCAGTCACATGGCAGGTGAGTGATAAAACAGGAAATATATTTAAACTCTCTCAAGTCTCAGCCCAGTGCCTTATCTACAAGCTCAAACTGCTTCTCACTAATGAAACAGCTAGTAACACCAGAAGTGGAACAGGACACCTCTGTATCCTATGCAGTGGCAGTGGCTATTTTTGCATCCCTCCTTCCCGACCCCAGATATGCTGCTGAGCAATACTGATGTTAATTTGGCCTATCAATACAGAATAGCTCTTTGTATTGTCCTATGGGAATTTGTCTACAACCATACACTTCCTGCCATCAGGGCCTCCAAAGTCTGCAACAAACACATGGCAAACTAAGTCTCTGGCTGACACTATTATTCTTCTTCATCCATTTGGTCAAGACCGCTGACTAGTGATACCCAGGAGCATGATATTCCTCTCAGCCACAGATAAAAGCCTGAAGTTAAAGTCCACAGACTATGAAACAAACCAAGAAAAAGAAAACTGATCACTGAGATCCATATCTTTGCCTTTTAAACAGAACAGATTCTAAATCATGGAGATAGTGACCTTCATGCTTTAGGCACTAGACCTTTTGGTTTGCTGGCCAAGAATTCTTATCCTCTAGAGCAGTGGTTCTCAACATTTTTTATACTAGGACCCATTTGTAAACATCGATGGCCAGTCCCAACCCAGTGCCCCTCGCTCCTGACCTACTGCCCCCAGCTCCCCCAGTGTGTGGGGAGGGAGGTGGGTGTGTGGGGCACAAGGCAGCCCCTTGCAGGCTGGAACTCTGACAGACTGCAAGGGAAAAGCCATGGTTTCCAAGTTTTTCTCCATTTTTAAAGTTTGTTCATGACCCTTTCATATATTCTCACATCCCACCTTTGGGTCATGACTCACAGGTTGAGAAACGCTCCTCTAGAAGAACTTTATTACCAAGAGAACCCTAATGAAATAGCTTTATCATAGCTTTACTATTACTCTTTGAATATAAAAACTACTCCCCAGGAATGACTACATTGCATTAAGAGTGGAAAGATGTCCCTGAACTCTGAAAAATTTCCTACCAGAATTCCCATTAAGATTTTCTCATAAGTAGAATGTAGTCTTTAAAACAAAATTAAATTAAAAAAATACACCAGCCTGAAAATTGGGGCTCCAGATAAGTGCAGTACATGTTTAACCAGGATACAGCTTGTGTTTATTTAGAGTGTATAGGAATGCCAATGATTCTTTTCAGCTGTCCTAGGTTTTTTTCCCTCTTCTTTCTACTTTTGTTTAATTTGTTCCATGGTCCTGATTAGAAAATGCTCAAATTTGGAAAAAGCAGTAAACATACAGTACTGTGCTGCAGATGGTGAGATATTCTAAAAGGATTCCATTAATGGCATCTTGCACATCATGTGATGTAAAGCAAAAACAAGCTCTTGTTGCAGCCAACTGGGATCAGTACTGCTGGAGAAAAAACAGAAATGGCAGCCTACAGCTTGGAGGAAAAGAAAACAGTGTGATGGAAGAGGCCACCCACATATACAGAGGTGATATATGTACAAATTAAGTGCCCTGGTTTTGGTCACTTTTCCCAGATTTACAAGGCATCTGTCCTTAATTCACAGGCCCTGAGGGTTGAGAGTTTGAGCCCTGCTTAAAATGTAAAAACTGAATTGTACAGGACAATGCAAGACTGCTAAATTCTGTGCAACTTAACATATTGTGCAGTGATTTACTTACTATTATGAAACCTCATGCATATTTGGTTTCACCAAGCTAACTACATGTGTAGTATTTAGCTATAGTAAAAGAGGAGTTCTTTCATTTGCAGACTTTCATAAGAAATGTTTCCTATATTTTATGATCACTCACCACGCTGTATTAACTTCACCCAACCATTAATTTTCCTTTCTGACAAATTTTGTTTTCAACTTTGAAAACAGCACGTCCAGCATGACCTTTTAAAAACAATGGCTTTGTTCTACAGTTATGCCTTAGTTTTCTCATATTCCTATACTCTAGGATTTAGAAGTTGAATGTTAAAAAATTTGCTCCAAGCTAAACTTGTCATAAATTGTATAGTGCCTGCCTAAGAGGACCTGTTTTAAAACCTCTAATGTGAGATACTGTTTTAGGGTAAAATCTTTTAGCAGGTTGTTGTCTATTTATCTCTCAGAACAGATACCCCAAAGATCATATTTTCCCCTTTCTTCTGCTCTTAAATGCAAAGTATCTTCTATTCTCCCTAATTCCAGGTGGCACATGCAATAATAATATATTATGAGATACGCTGTTTTCACACTTTTTCCAGCCAAACCAAACTGAACAATTAATATAGATCTTCTTACAAAGCTGTTTTTGCAAGATCTGCAACACAATGTTTAGACCAAAGAGTCTTAGTTTCAGTTTCATAAATTTCAGAAAATCACCATGAACTTCAGAGCTCTTACATGAATAAAGCTTTTGAAGTGTATTCATTATTTAGTCTACCTAGTGTAACTCTTTATACCATGCTTACCACAGTGGTATCTGAATACACAACCAAAGCTTGTAAATTATCTTGATAGCTTAACAAGTCTAGACACAAAATCTGCTTGGCTGATCTATTTCTCAGGCTACCAAGATCTATCTATTAACTTGTCATAATGCTGCCCTGAAACACATGAATTGGTTCAAGGGATAAATAACTCTAAAGATCTTTAAAGTTGACCGAGATCACAGAACTGCTCTTGTAAAGGCATGGGCCCTAATTTTCCTAACAATATTAATTTTGCTTGTGAATTTGCTTATGATGAAAGAGAAGTTTTTTTCATAAAAGTAACCAAATCCTATTTGAACATATGAAAAGAGCTGTAATATATTATTGGGAATGTATTTTTAATATCAGTTATACTTGAGAAAAATGTTTTTAAAAAATCAGAACCTTCCACACTTTTAACTTCTTGAATACGGAGTAGTTCAATACAATTAATAGGACAGTATTTGTTAGTGATTAGAACAAGAGACCAAAAGTTCAGATTCCTGAATTTTATCTTCCTCGCTTTCCACTGATTTGTTCTGTGAGCCAACTAGCCTTGTCACACATGCTAACTACTTAAAACACTAGCATCCAAGTGTTCAAGCAGTAAAACATGCTAAATGTCATGTAGCATAGCAAAGTTAGGACTTTTCTGGGGAGGCGTACTTTCAGATTGTATTATTGAGCTAACATCCAGCTGCTCTATGATCAGGAAATTCCGGTGCCATGCTGAGACTGGGACATAATGATCAATGGTTTGTTGGTCCCAGTTTTCCTACTGCACCAGAATCTTGAACTGGCTCTGATGCAGTGGGGTAGCTAGTACTGTACAGATAAACAGTTGGGGGTTTTTTGTCAATCCCAGTCCCCCTAACACAATGGAGCCAATTCATGACTGACTGTCGGTCCCAGCCCTCTCACTGTACCAAAGCCAGCAGATGGAATACATTGCAGTTACCCATTGGCAATGTGTACGGGGTGCATGCAGGTACATGTGCACCCCCTGCGATTGGCCGCCACCACTGTCGGCAGCACCTGTGGGTGGTCACTGCTCACCAGCACCTGCCCCTCACCACCGACATCTGCGGGGACTCGCCAATCCTTGCTGGCCGCCGCTGACATTGCCAGCAGCGTCTGCGGGTGGTCACTGACCTCTGGTCAGCACTCGCCACCCCTCCCCTCCCCTGCTGCCAACACTGCTGTGGCCACCTATGGGAACTCCCCTCTCACCGCTGCCACACATCTGCCACCACCTGTGGGTGGTCAGCATGCCCCACCCAGCCTCCGGGGGCATGCATTGTTCATGCTGTTATCCATGTAAAGTGATGCACGTGGGCAAAAATAACCCAAGTTTACCTACACTATGATGGGTTCTACATTACTTCTTACCACACGGAAAAAAGATCTGGGAGTCATTGTAGACAGTTGACTAAAAACATCAACTCAGTGCTCAGCAGCATCAAAAAGGCAAACAAAATGTTAGGGATTGTTAAGAAGGGAATTACGAACAAAACAAAGTTTCATTATGCCCCTTTACAAATTCATGGTACATCCACACCTTGAATACTGTACCCAGTTTTCATCCCCACACCTCAGAAAAGATACAGAAGAACTAGAGAAGGTACAGAGAAGGGCAACAAGGATGATTAATGGTATGGAGGGGCTTCCATGAGGAGGGACTACAGAGGCTGGGCCTATTCAGTTTAGAAAAGAGGCACTTAAGGGGGTACATGATAAGGTTTTACAAAATTCTAAATGGTGAATGGAAAGTAGATAGGGATTTACTATTTACTGTCTCTCACCATACAAGTAGGGGTGACAAAATGAAACTAAGAGGTGGTAAGTTTAAAACTAACAAAAGAAAGTTCTTTTTTCACGCATGATGTAATTAAAGTATGGAACTCATTATCACAAGATGTTGCATAAGCAGACAGATTCAAAAAGAGTTCAGACAAATTATTGGAGGAAAGGTGCATCAGTAACTATTGAGCATGGGATTTAGGGATACAGCCTCTGAATCAAAACTTCCTAGACCTCAAATGCTGGAGGCTACATGTGTGAGAGGAACAGGGGAAAAACGGTGGTCATACTCTGTTCATTCTCCCTTTCAGCATCCACACACTGCCACAGTGTGACAGAATTCAAGTCAAGATGGACCTGTGGGCTGCCCCAGTAAATGGCCATTCTTATATTCAAGATACCAGTGGTTGGGGGAAAGGCCGGGACTGACTACCAGCCCAGCTGAGCCCAAGGCTGGAGCTGCCACCACCACAATAACTGCTGCCTGACTAGGGCTGGAGTCATCATGTGCTCTGTTCTCCAGGCCAGAGCAGGGCTAGAGCCAGAGCCACAACTCAGGATAAGCAGTGGTAGGGGACCAAGTGGAAGGGGGAGGGGGAACAAATGGCAAGGGAGTGAAGGCATGGGGGGGGCAGGCAGGCACCAGGGAGCACAGCTACTGGAGGGGAAACAAGTGGTACTGGGGGCAAGGTGGGGGGGCAGGCAGCAGGGAGGACAAAGCATGGGGGGCAGGTGGCACAAGGGGCAAGGTGCAGGCAGCAGGGGAGACAAGGTATGGAGGGGCAGGCTATGGAGGTCAAGCTACTCGACTCCCCTGCTGCCTACCACCCCACCGCTGCTTTCCCCACTGCAGGCCTGGGGGGACGAATTTAAGATGACCCTCCAATAATTATACACTATATATGGAAAATTATAACAAATGTATACATTTAATTTCACTTTAATTCAAAGTTATGTTGTATTCAAGTAAATATAGTAAAATAAAATGCATCCTAAGCATAACATGTGACAAGGCCCTTTGATTGCATTTCTCCTGTTGTAAAATGTTTCAAATTAAGATATGGGTAAATATACTTCCAGTTTTTCTTGTATGCTTTTAGGAACATAATTACTAAAAAATGCATAGCTATTTTGCTAAACATAGATGTTTTATTTTTCAGCTAGAATGACATGCTGTCAGAAGGACCACAAGGTAAGGTATGGGATGTTTCCTGTAAAGGACTCCTAAACCTTGCACTGGTACAGAATTTAGTACCAACTGTCATACAAAATATGTAAACTTGTCATAAGTTGCATAAAACAGATCACAACACTAGATAAAAATCAGGAAGATGGAAAAGACACATTAAATGTGAAAAGGCTTAAACACTGTAGTTTCTTCAAGAAATTAGACTGAAGTATACGCTGCTGATGCATATTTTTAGATTCTCCTTACTTGGAAAAACTCTTTTATGTCCATAAAATTCTAATAAAAAACTAAAGAAATTGATGCTGGTTCAATATAAATATTTATTTCAGTGTTAGGACCATTTACATGAGTTTACCAATTGTATAAATTATTTAGACAAAACAATTCCCCATTTTTTCAGCTCAGTAGTATTTTGTAGACCAAAGAATGAGATTTATCCAAAAATACTAAACTCACATTTTCATTGCTATTGAAAACTATACCATTAAAACAAAGAGCCTTTCTACTTTCTAACACAGCCTTTATATTTAGTAAATCTTAAAAACGAAGCCTTAACACAGACCTGGGGACTAATAGAAATAATAAAAAATGATTCCCATAAAACTTTTGTTATTGAAATCATGCACGAGTTTAGCAATACATTCCACGTAAAGTCTAAACAAAGCCTTAAGAAATTCTGCTCAATACACCAAGAAAGGCTATCATATTTTCCTGAAATTCATCCCAGATTATGTCAAACAATTTTGATTAAAACATAAAAATAAAAATAATAAAGTTTGATTCAAACGGCAAGTCCTGGCACACTGATATTAAGAAAACTTAAAAATTTACTACGTTTTCTACTATGCAAATTATGATCACGTAGAAGTTTGTCCACCAACTGAATCACTATATTGCAGCAGTTTACATGAATCTTTCCATCAATGTCACTGTGTTTCAGGTCAGTCCCTTAGATCCATCAAGGCTAAGTACAGAGTTAAAAAGCCCGAGGCTGAATCGATTCAATCTGCAGGTTTCTATGTACTGCCTAGATTGAACCAATGACAAAGTGAACTGATGTTCACTTTTCAAACATGAAAGGCAGCTGGACCCCTGCAGTGGCCCATACCAGGAGGCGGGGGATGCTAGAGCAAGCCTCCCAGCCTGCCGGCCACTGCTTAGAGCCGGGAGATGGGTGATGCCCCCTCCTCAGCTGGCAGGCAGGCTAAGGAGGGAGTTGGGGGGGAGGGGGAAACAGCCACCCTTTCCCTCCCCCTTCCCCTATTCCAGACCCCCCGCCAGGCTGTGTCCAATGGTGGGAGGGAGCATGGAGCCCGCAGTGCGGTGTTTACTCCCCCAACCTGAGCTGGGAGCCAGGATGATCATCCAGCCACAACCTTCCCCAGCCAGTGCTGGAGAATGCCCATCCCCACTCCAGACCCTCAGCTAGGCTGTGCCCAGCATACAGGGAGGCCCACGATGGGGACTTTACTCCCCCTACCCCAGCTGGGAGATAAGCCAATTCTTCCAGGGGAGGAGGTGGAAGGGTCAGGAGAATCCGCTGGGCTCCAGGCTGCTGGGGATCTTACAGCTGGGGTAGGGGCTGCCCTGCTCTGCTGAAGCAGAAAGCACAGCCCAGGGCTGCACAGCATCCTGGGATGCTGGAGGACTCTGAGCTAAGTTGAATCAGGAAGGGATCTGGGACAGAAGTTATATAAATCAGTTTGCCCTAAATCAGTTAAGTCTGATACTACATCCATCTAGGTTTATTTTAAACCAGTTTCAGCCATTTTGAAAGTGGTTTAAGTGCACTGAACTTCTGTTCTCTTACAGGGTTAAACCAGTTCCTGAGCACTTAAAACTGGTTTATATGGAAGGACAAAAATGACGCCAACCTAGAATCCCATTCTGGAGTTTCCTGGAAGATGGTCATCTGTTACCCTTCAGGTAGAACTGTTACCATTCATCAATGTTGACCATGTGAAGGAACACCTTGAGAGGCTGGACACCTTCAAGTCAGCTGACCCAAACAGCTTACACCCCAGGTTGCTTAAGGAGCTGGCAAGCATTATAGTTCTGCCACTGGCACGGGTCTTCGAGAACTCGTGGTTTTCAGGTGAAGTTCCCGATGATTGGAAGGCCAATGTGATGCCTATCTTCAAGAAAGGGAGGGAAGTAGATCCAGGGAACTACAGGCCCATCAGTTTGACCTCTATCCCAGGGAAGATCTTGGAAAATATCATCAAAGAGACCATTCTTGACAAACTGGCTGAAGGCAACATCCTGAGGGATAGCCAGCACAGGTTTGTTGTGGGTAGGTCTTGCCTGACCCATCTCATCTCCTTCTATGACCAGGTGACATATCACCTGGACAAGGGAGAAGAGATTGACTTCATATATCTTGATTTTAAAAAAGTTTTCGATCTGGTATCCCATGATCATCTCATAGAAAAACTGGCAAACTGTGGCCTCAGCTACATTACAGTCCACTGGCTGGGGAATTGGCTCCAAGGTCAGACCCAGAGAGTGGTAGTTGATGGAAGTCAATCATTGTGGTGCGCCGTGACCAGTGGAGTCCCCCAAGGCTCTGTCCTTGGGCCTATTCTTTTCAACATCTTCATTAACAATGTGGACATTGGTATCAGAAGCGGACTGGCCAAGTTCACTGATGATACCAAACTTTGGGGTAAAGCATCCACACCCGAGGACAGGATGGTGATCCAGGCTGACCTTGACAGGCTCAGAAAATGGGCAGACAAAAACCTGATGGCCTTCAACACCGAAAAATGCAAGGTACTCCACCATGGGAAGAAAAACCCGCAGCATGCTTATAGGCTTGGCAGTGCTACGCTTGCTAGCACCACGGCCAAAAGGGACTTGGGGGTCATGATTGATCACAAGATGAATATGAGCCACCAAAGTGATGTTGCAGCTGGCAAAGCAAGCAAAACTCTGGCTTAAATCCATAGCTGCTTCTCTAGCAAATCCCAGGAGTCATCCTCCCGATGTACTCAGCCTTGGTGAGGCCGCACCTGGAGTACTGCATCCAATTCTGGCCTCTACAATTTAAAAAGGATGTGGAAAAGCTTGAGAGAGTCCAGAGGAGAGCCACACATGATCAGAGGACAGGAAAACAGGCCTTATGATGAAAGGCTGAGAGCTATGAGACTCTTCAGTCTGGAAAAGCGCAGGCTCAGGGGGGACCTGGTAGCTGCCTATAAGTATATAAGGGGTGTACATAAGGATCTGGGGGAACGTCTGTTCACCAGAATGCCCCATGGGATGACGAGGTCAAACAGTCACAAACTCCTCCAAAACTGTTTCAGGCTGGACATAAGGAAGAACTTTGTTACTGTCTGAGCCCCCACCTTCCAGCCCTAATGTCTATGAAATCTATGAAATCTCCGGCCCCAACGCATGCAGCACCAGGGTTACTCCTCCCCTGAAACCACGAAACAGGTATGCACTTCTCACAGAGCCAGCAGAGTCATCAGAGGAAGCAACAGCTCTGGAAGAAGGCAGGCAGCCAGCCCCCACAAAGAAGAGATGCAAGGTGGTCGTGGTGGGTGACTCCCTCCTGAACGGGACCAAGGGAGCAATCTGCTGCCCCAATCCCCTAACCTGTGAGGTCTGCTGCCTCCCAGGGGCTCGCATCCAGGATGTAGCTGAAAGGATTCCAGAACTTGTCCAGACCTCCAACTACTACCCCATGCTCCTCATCCATGTGGGCATGAATGACACGGCCAGGAAAAATCATGAGAGACTACAGGGCTCTGAGGGGTGGGCTCAAGGTGTCTGACACACAGGTATTCTCCTCAGTCCTCCCAGTTGCAGGTCATGGGTACAGGAGGGATAGATGCACAGAAGAAATAAACAGAAGACTCTGCAAGGGCTTCAGCTTCTTCAACCATGGCATGCACCTCTGGGACTGAGGCCTGTTGGGAAAGGATGACATCCACCTTATGCCAAAGGGGAAGAAGCTTTTCTCTGCTAGAATGGTGGACCTTCTGGATAGGGCTTTAAACTGAAATTGCTGGGGGATGGGCCATCAGCCACTAGCACAAGCCCTCAAAATGTCAACCTTGAAACCAGCACCCCAGGGTACAATAAGAAGCTTTTTCTGACACTGGCCAATGGACAGGTTATTCCACTGCTCACCCAAAAGGCTATGGCCTCCAGTGGCAGGCTTAGTTGCCCGTACACTAACGCCAGAAGCATGGGAACCAAGCAGAAGGAACTGGCCCTCCTACTAACCAACAACCAATGTGATCTCATAGGGATCATGGAGACCTGGTGGAACTCCACCTATGACTGGACACTGTATAGGAAGGATCATGTTGGGAAGAAAGGCAGTGGGGTTTCTCTCTATGTGAAGGAACATTACACCTCCCTAGAAGAGAAGCTTGGAAACAAAGAAGGGCGGCTTGAGACCCTCTGGGTCAAGATACGGGGAGACCATGGGGAAGGGGATTTGACTGTAGGAGTTTATTATAGACCTCCAAATGAAGAGAAACTGCTCAACCAGGAATTAGCTGGAGAACTGACAGAGGCTGCACACACTCATAGCATGATCATCATGGGTGACTTCAACTACCCAGAGACCTCATGGATGAGCACTCAGCTAGATCTGATCATTAAAATGAGAAGCCTACAAAGGATGGAAGTCAGGAATAACTAACAAAAAGGAGTACTCTGCAACAGCCTGCACCTGTATGGATCAGATCAGGACACCAAAAGCACAAACTGAATACAGATTGGCAACCAGAATCAAGGACAACAAAAAGTCCTTCTTTAGATATGTAGGAAGTCAAGAGAAAAAATAAGGGAAGCATAGGGCCCCTGATGAATGAAATAGGATGGCAGATAACTGACACTCAGGACAAAACTGAACTCCTGAATGAATATTTCACATCGGTATTCCACTAGTCCAAGCATGTTAGCCTGCTTGACAGGATACAGGATGATCAAATGGAAGTCTACTACAGACCTCCTACTCAAGATCAAGAACTTGACCACAAATTCGCCAGGGAACTGGCTGAGGCTGCACGCTCTTGGTGCATGGTGCATGGTTGCCATGGGCAACTTCAACTACCTGGACATCTCATGGGAAGCCAAATCCGATCATTTGCAATGCTTCCTCACAAGCATTGATGAGCCCTATTTGTCACAAGAAATCTATGGACCAACAAGGGGCAAGGCGCTGCTGGACCTGGTGCTGACCAAAGGGAATGATCGAGTGAGCAACCTGAGAATTGAAGGGAAGCTGGGAGACAGTGACCACAAGTTGATCACCTTCTCTATTCACTGCAAAGCTGGCAAGTCAGTCAGCAATCCAGAAGTCCTCGACTTTAGGAAAGCCGACTTTCACAAGCTTAGGAGGCTAGTTGTTGAGGCCCTGAGAAGCCATAATCTAACAGGGAGTGGAGTCCAAGATGAGTGGTCACTCCTCAAGGATGCAATTCTTGAAGCACAAGCGAAGTCCATTCCAGCCCACAGAAAAAGCAGCAAAAGGGCTGGGCGACCCCCCTTGGCTCAATAGGGAACTCATGGGCAGTGTTCCTTCTAAGCTGTGTGGCATGTGCAGCTACGCAGGCGTGCTCATGCTGTGCTGTCAGGCGCACCTGCACAGCTGCGCACACCACGCAGCTTAGAGGGAATGCTGATCATGTACCTTCTGCACCAAAAAAAAAGAAGCTTGTAAGGGATGGAAGATGGGAAACACCACTAAGAAGGAGTATTCAGCACTGGCCCACACCTGTAGGGAGTGAACTAGGAAAGTCAAGGCTGAAACTGAGCTCATACTGGCCACACAAATCAAGGACAATAACAAATCCTTCTTCAGATATGTGGGAAGTCTGAAAAAGAACAAGGTTAATATTGGACCCTTATTAAACAAAGTGGGGCAGCTGATAGCTGACACCCAGGAAAAAGCCAATCTCCTTTATGACTACTTTGTGTCGGTCTTCCAACAGCCCAATGGGATCACCCTGTCTGACAAGACTCAGGATCACCAGGGGAAAGGCAAACATGCCCCATTATTGGCGTTGATCTTGTGAGGGAATATCTCGAGAGGCTGGACATCCACAAATTAGCCGGCCCAGACAGCATGCACCCAAGACTGCTAAAGGAACTGCTTGACGTTATAGAACGGCCAATGGCGAGGAAATTCAAGAACTCAGGGCGCTCAGGTAAGGTGCCTGAAGATTGGAAGAGGGCCAATGTGGTGCCCATCTTCAAAAAAGGGTGGAAAGAAGATCTAGGAAACTACAGGCCAATCAGTTTGACCTCAATCCCTGGAAAGATCTTGGAAAAAATCAAAGAAACCATTAACAGGCTAATAGAAGGTAACATTCTGAGAGATGGCCAACATGGCTTTGTTGTGGGTAGATCTTGTCTGACCAATCTCATTTCCTTCTATGACCAGGTGACACATCACCTGGACAAAGGAGAGGAGGTAGACCTCTCCTCTTTTGGACTTCAAGAAAGCCTTTGACCTGGTGTCCCATGATGCCCTTTATGGAAAAATTGAGGAATTGTGACCTCAACAATTTCATGGCCCAATGGCTGGGGAACTGGCTTCATGGACAGACCCAGAGAGTGATAGTTGATGGAACCAAATTAACATGGCACATGGTGACCAGTGGTGCCCCCCAGGGCTCTGTTCTCAGAACTGTATGCTCAGGATGTGAAAGAAAGAAAGAACGTGTTCATAGCTGCACTTCTGAGACTGATCACATCTACCTCCCTAAATACAATATCAAGCAGAAATACCGGAGCAAGCTCAAAAAGTGGTGATAACTATATTACCACAGTTCCTCCCTGTTTCTTGGCAGGGCTAATCAGCCCAGACAGAATGCTATTTAATGTTGTTATACACTGAACATACCGCATGTGCCCCCCTCCCCTTCCCACAGCTACCCCTGGGGGAAGCACAGCCAGGCCAGGCCTGCAGTGTGTGGGGCTTCCTTCCCCCACCACACACAAGAATTTGGACAGCAGCAGAGACTGCAGCACCTGGAACTTGGGCATGGAGGGAAGAAACGGAGACCCCTGCCATGTGGCCCTGGCCCAGTTACCCTGACTAGGGTCTTGGGGGCAGCTGGGCTGGGCCTGCAGGACAGGGGGTTCTATTCCCCACCGCCTCAGCTCTGGGTATGGCAGGCTCTGCCATTTTCAAGAAGCGCTCAAAGGGGCGGGGGGAAAGGGAGCCTCGCACCCACCTACCATGCAGGCCTGGCCCAGATCCTCCTGAAGACCCCAGCAGGGGTAGCTGGAGGAGGGCATGCACAGCAGGAGGAACTCCATCCCTCCCCACCAGCCACTGCTGACAGTTGCCAGCTGGCGGGGCGGTGAAGGTGGAGAGAGAGAAATTATGGCAGCCTCCTGGGAGGCTGCTGGAGTGCCCCCGCCTGCCGGTCAAGGCCAATGCAGGCAGGCCCTGAGTCCCCTACCCCAACCCAACAGGTGAGCACCTGTTGGGTTCAATGGTACTCTAACTCATGGCACATTATGTACAGCACCATCAGTGAGAGTGTCTCCTCTATAGACTGCCTGCACTTATGTACCCACCCTACGTGATTTATATTGTGCCTAAGATTTTTCAGAGTATGATAGAAGTGCACTGGTGTCAAGGAAATGTAAATGTATTAACTGTGTAGGGGGAGGGAAGAGAAATGCATTACATTTCTTCAATTTCACAGTGATTGTTTTGAACAGAAAAAAAGATTCATCTTTTCAACCAAATTAGCCAAAGGGAGTTAAGATACAATACAACCAGATAACATGGTTTTGAATGCATTTGCCTGCATTTTAACTAGACTTTTCCCATCAGATTAATCTAACTTGTTTAAAGTAACAAGATTGAAAAACACATCAGTCAAGACATTCCTTAAAACAGGATAATAATTTGGGATGTGAGAATCATATTGGTAAACATATCTAGTCATGATAAAAGAGAGGAGCTTGGCCTCATTTATCTGAAGTCATTTACTTTTTTACTCAGAAAGCAGCAAGAAAAGAAAGCTATAAAAAAACCAAACAAACAACCCCCTCCCCCACAAAATCTTGGTTCTAAAAAATGTACTTTTATCACCACTTACCATCAAACTCCGCAAGTCTCCTAATATCTGCTCCAAGTTCTGAAGTAACTGGTAAAGCCTGACGTACTTTTAGGTTAGTCTCACTGTAAAATAAAAGACAACCTTTTATATAGAATACTTTCTGAAATCCCCTCTCATTGTAACTTACTCTTCATCCCCAAGATCCAATGCTCAGTACTAAATATCTGATTTTGTGGCCTGGGATAGATGTTCAGACAGCTCCTTTTAATGTCATTATACCTGAATATTTTTGCAATTGACTTTAAAATTGGAAAGGATCTTTATTTTTTTAAGTGCTGATATCAACAACTGCACAACTATTGTTTGTTTCTTCAACAGAGAACATAATATGATTTAGTCAGAGGCTATCTTATATCATGCAAAAGTTACCAAATACAATAGAAATAATAACATAGTTGCAAGCTGAAAGGAGGTTAAAACGCCATGTTAAATTCAGTTGCTTTTAAACAATGAAAAAGTGGGGCACCTTAGAAATGGCCTGTTTCAGTGTCTCACATATGTCAAATGAAGGGGTCTGGAAGTTTGGATATATCCTCAAAAGCTGTTTTTTAGCAAAGAAAAAATATTTTCTTTAAGGGCACTTAGACACGTGCCTGACACCTACTCCAGTGCATTCCAATTAGAACACTTTGGATTGACTCGATTAATCTGCAGTTTATTGCTACAGAAAAGCTCCTGGGCAGATGTCTGCATGTATGCCTGGCACATTGAGCCAAGTTGCAACAGCCCCAGCTGGCAAGGGACCCAGGAGGTCTCCCTGTCAGGCTAGGGCTGCTGCAACCATGGTCAACATGCTGCTGAAGCACTGGCTGGGGCATGAGGGTGCTTCAGCACAGGGCTATTTGGCAGGCAACCAGAACATTACAGCACCTTCATGCCCCAGCCAGCCAGCTCAGTGTCTACACATGCACTACTGCCCTCGAAAAGCTCCACAGCAGGCTAGTGCTTGTATTTACAAGTACTACCCTGCTGCAGAGTTTAATAGTTTTGTGTGCCCTAGTAGGGGCACATGTGTAGATGCTAAGACATTTACTGTGCAGTTAATTAGTCAACTACATAGTAGACATCTCATGTAGACATGCCTGATGTCTCCTAACCAAACACATGTGCATATGGTTGTTAGAACAGATATTCAATAATAAAACAACACAAATTAAGGATTTAATTTTTAATGGAAGTTAAGCTATATGTTCATGCCCAAAAAATGCCTACTCATTTACCAGCATCAAAAACAATACTGTCAGTCAGTCATTTATTCAAGATGTCTGAATTACTCCTAGAATATTAATTCTCCTAAAGTTATTAATTCTGATTTGGATATATGCGGTTGAGAAAATTATTTTTGGTAGGCTATTTCCAGAAGATATTCAGAAACTGAATATGAAAGATTCATGTAGTTTGATATGCAACAAATTAGTTTGTTATTATACAACTTTAAACCTCTGCTTTTCTTACTACGATTTTGTGTGCTCTTCTGTCTCTCCAATTCATTTTTGTATTTCATTAATTTTTTTGTATTTAATAAGACAAACCATAAAAGAGCAGCCCTATAAAACAACTGTTCACATCGGTTTCTCTAAGTTCTTCCACTTTGGTCTATCATCATGGTATCTGATAGAGCAGTGCGAAGCTTCGGTTTGCGATTTGATTTGGAGAAGATTCAGTCCGATTCAGAGGCCAAATCTCCGAATCCAAATCTAATCACTCAAAGCTTTAAACTTTCTGAATCAATTTGGAAAAGATTTGGAAGAAATTTGGCAATTCAAAAGGCAGTCTTTGAGGGGAAACAGAAACTTAGAAGATAGAGGGGGAGCAGGCAGTGAAAGCTTTAGTTGGCCAGTGAGTGTGATTTCTCCCTGAGTCCCCTTCCAATCACAGTGTCTGGGGGAGGGACATAAAAACAGCACAAAAGCCTCTGTCTGCAGGCTTTCTGTGCCTTTTGTGAGCTGGTTCTGAGCAACAGCTTCAGAAAGGTACTGGACTGGCTTGGCTTCCTAGTCAGTTGCCTGCTCCTTTTTGTTCTTAGAAAGGATTGGATAGGATATAGCTTAGCTTAGTTTATCTTAGAATCCCTCTACTTTACTTATCCAATTCATTTCTTTCAATTTATATTTGTTTTCTTTTTTTTCTCCAATACTTCTTAAAGAGACAGCTCAGTGTTTTCCCTGGCAGTGTGATCCACCACACACATTGTAGAAGAAGAAAAAGTCAGATATTCATAGACGAAGAAGAGATTCAGATTATATATAGTTATTAGTTATTAATATTATTATAGTTAGTTTACATACAGACTAAAGACAGCACAGAAGTCAGATGGAGATTCATATTGAGATTAACACACACAACACAGAACTCAGAGTCTTAGAAGAAGAAATCAGTCACACATCACAGAAGAACAACATGCACCATATAGTTATTCATAATCAATAATCATCAGCAAGCCACAGTCCACTACACACAACACAAAACAAACAAATCATACAATCGAGAAGAAGGAGAAGTCAGTCACACATCACAGGAGAACAACACACACCATACAGTTATTTATACTCAAAAATCATCAGCAAGCCGCAGTCCACTACACACAACACAAAGCAAACAAATCACACAACCCAGAAGTCAGACACACACACACCTTTTGCAGCACAGGAAAGATTAATATGAAGCGTGCTAGAAAGGCAGGTGCCAGGTCTTCTGGCAGGGGAGGGAGAGGGATTAGAGGAGGTAGGGGGAGAGCTAGAGCTGCAAGTTCCCCTCCCACACACCCCAAACATAGATGCATCCTCTTCTCAAGCAGCCATGAGGCTTCTGCTGCCAGTGGAAGCAAGGAGGTGGAAGCAGTACCTGATGCCCCTGCACCTGCACCACCTCTCCTAATTCCAGAAATAGGCACCGGCAGCAGAATGACTGTCTCCTCCACCCCAATTTCATCTCCCAGCATGAGCCTCCCACTGCCAGAGGAGGAGCTGGTGCTGGAGCTGGAACCAGGGGACCTGAGCACCCTGGCTAAAGCAATTCTGGGGACCAAGGAAGAATCTGAGTTTGTGCTCCACACCCCTCAAAGTTCCCCTAGATCCAGGTCTCCTTCTCCAGAAAGCACCTCAGAGGAGGCTGAAGTTGAGGTTGTGGAGGCTCAGGCAAGTGGCTCAGCTGAGTCAGCTCCTCCTACTGTTGTGCCTCAGCCTGCTGAGGAGAGGCATAAGGCAGGATCCCCATCCACAACCCAGAAGTGGGGGAGTAGCATAGTATGGGATCATTTTGAGGTGGCAGATGATCCCAGGTTTGCTATCTGCCAGCACTGCCAAAGGCAGATCAGCCGGGGCAAGGACGTGAAACTCTTCACCACCATGGTGATGCTGCTGCATCTCAGGAGGCATCACCCCCCTTGCCCTTCTTCCTGCTCAGCCTGGCACCAGTGCAAGCATGCCCAAAGGAAAGTCCCCCGCTCACTCCAAAGCCCCCGTCCCCACAAAGCAGAGACAGGCCACCCTGGAGCAGTGAGGGAAAGATGCAGACAGAGTGGGGCATGTTCCCAAGGTGAGCGAGAACACCCAGACCACTGGGGAGATGCTTGCTCTGGATAGCAAGCCCTTCTCCTTAGTTGAGTGGCCAGGGTTCAGGTGGCTCATGGCCCCACCTTACCAAGTGCCTGCACATACCACCTTTAGCAGGATGGTGGTGCCCTTCCTGTATGAGGCATGCAGGGAGTACTTGAGGGAGGAGCTGCACAAGGCAAGTCCACAGGTGGCCTTGTACTTCACCTCGGACATCTGGAGCAGCCAGGGTGGAGATCATGCTTACCTTTCCCTCACAGGGCACTGGTGTGATCAGTCAGGCCATCAGTGGGCTCTCCTCCTAGCTGAGGTGATCAATGAGTCCCACACAGCAAGGGAGATCATGGTGGCCATGAACCACATGGTACAAGGGTGGCTCGTTGGGCAGGCCAAGCTTACCCGCAGGTTCATGGTCACCGACAAGGGGGCCAATATGGTCAAGGCCATCCATGATGCCAACTTTGTTGGCATCCACTGTGTTGCACACAGGCTGCACACCTCACAGTCCAAGATGTCTTGGAGGGGGACAAAGCTGCCCGTGATGGTGCCACCACTACCATACTAGGCAACTGATTTAAAAATACAGGAAGGTGGCAGGCTACCTTCCACCACAGTGTCAAAAGGGGCAAGATGCTGTGGGAGAAACAGGCAGAGCTGATCATCCCGCAGCACAAAATCATGCAGGATGTGGAGACTCAGTGGAACTCTACATACCTGATACTCAAGAGGCTGGTGGAGCAACAGAAGGCCATCCATGACATGGACTTGCTTGGGGACATCGGGATCAGCGGTCCCCTTAACAGAACTGAGTGGGGTACCATTCTCACAGATCTGGGTGGTCCTCAAGCCCTTCCTCAAGACCACTGAGAACATCAGTGCTGGCAATGCCCTCCTTAGCCAGGTGATCCCCATAATGAGGGAACTGGAGAACCAAATGGAGAAGTTCCAAGTGAAAAAATGTTCCTAGCTGGAGCAAGCCACTGTCACCAGACGTGCAGGCACTGGTGAGGTGGCTGATGGAGGGCATCAGGAGATGGCTGGATCTCTTGCGGTCCAGTACAGTCCACATGCTGGCATGCTTGTGCGACCCAAAGGTGAAGGGGAGCATGTGCACTGGCTGCACCAAAACCCTCCATCACTGGGTGCAGGTGCTGGTCAACAGAGTCAGGGAGGCAAAAAGGGAAGAGGTGAGGGGATGTGGAAGAGGGGGATCCACTTTCCCATGCCAGCACTCCCAGCACCAGCACCAGCCAGTCTCCTCCACTCCAACCACTGCCAATGTGGGCCAAGGGCATGGCTTCAATGCTGGACTCCAAACGCACCAGGCCCCAGCCTCGGGCAGGTAGCACCAAGGCTTTGGTAGCTACCTATCTCACCGAGGATGTGGAGCCACTGGACTGCAACCCCTTGGCCTACTGGGCAAGCCGCAGCCAGATGTGGCAAGATCTGGCCATGGTTGCCCAGCAACACTTGTCCTATCCACCAAGCAGTGTTCCAAGTGAGAGGGTGTTCAGCATTGCTGGGGATGTTGTGACGGCCCACCACACCTGGTTGGATCCTGGTTTGGTGTAGCAGCTGGTGTTCTTGAAAGTGAAGCTCCTGCTGCTGGGGTTCCCCAAGTTCCACCTGCAGATGGACTGAGTACCACCCTCCTCACTCCGTCTGCACCTATTTCCTTTTTTCATTCTTTAAAAACCAGTTAATGCCCCACTATCAGCTTGAGGGGGCATACCATTCACTGCATCACCAGCCAGCAGGGCAAGAACATGTCCCCATTGAGCTCACTACCATGCCAGGACAAACTTAGAGGTATGGGCTGGGGCTATGGGGAAAGAGGAGACCCTAGCTCCTGGGCATGACTACTAAAACTGCACCCCTGCCAGGGTAGGGAGCCCTGGTGGGACTGCTGGCAGCATGGCAACCCCATAAATGCCAGGACCAGTGACCTCCTGGTGAAAGATGGGTAGGAGGTGCCATAACCTCAAGCTAATGCATGAATGGACACGGTCCTGGCTGGGGAAAGCCCAGACCTGTCACGTCTTTGACAGGCCTGAGGCTTGTTGGTTGCAGTGGAGTTGTGGGGCTCCAGGTGACCTCAGCTTAGCTGCCTAGGATGCCAGCTTTTGGGTTGAAAAACACTTTATCAGGCTGAGGAAGCACCTGCAGTTGGTATGTCTGCTGATCCTGGATGAAAGGTGTGGAAGAATGCCGCCTCTGTCTCTCCCCAAAAACTCTGCTCTGTGACAGTTTGATTAATATGGGCTCTTTAGGTAACCCCGAATTGTAACCTGACTTGGATACATTCCTGAGAGAGTGGAGAAACCTGCTCCCTTCTGCCTATGACTGGCATCACATACGTGGGTGAGGGGCTTACGGTCCCTATTGTTAAGCAATGCCAACCTGATTGGGAGTGGGCTAGAGACTCTGCCAGTCTGCCCAGCAACTAGTGATGCATTTCAAATTGGTTGGCTGGCAGCCAACAGGTGCTGGCCTCCATTGGACCAGGTAAATGAGGTCATAAGGGCTATATAAGTTAAGGACTGCCCAGGAGGAAGGACAGTAGCCATGATGAAAACTCAGAGAGAGAGCAGAGCTGGACCATCTGAAACTTGCTCTCTCTCTCTCAACTCATGACCAATGAACTGCCTACCTCCAGAGGGAATCTCCACCTACCTTTGGATGATACTTGTGAGTAAGTTACCTGAGATCTAACTAGATATATAGCTTGCAGTAACTCAGATGAGTGATCAAAGGCTACCCCAGCCACCCTGTTTGCTCTATGGGATTTCTCTGATACTACTCAACTCTGTACCCTAATTCCAACCCTACTTCTTGTAACCAATAAAGCTCTCCTTTGTACCTAGCATGGAAGACTTATTGGGAGTGGGTCTAGATTATGCCTTGGGGTCCCCTTGGTTCAGCTGAGTAAGGGAGACCGCTACTTGTGCTTCCGACTGAGGGAAGCACTCCAAGTTCTTGAAGTGAGTCAAATAACCTTGAGGGCTACTGGTCCTGTATTTCCCAGGAGGCACAGTGCCAGGATCAAGCCCGTCCCTGGGTGGTGGCAGCAATACCCCCAGGCTGGTGGGTGTGCTCCAAGAAGGGAGTCAGCCAGACATAAGGTGCCCTTAGAGAGGCACTCAGAGCCTGGAAGGGGGTCAGGCACAGTGAGGTGGGTGGCTCAGTGCAGGAGCACCCCCTGCTGGCCCACCACAGAAGGAATAATAAAGAAAACCAGTCAGTGAAAATGGAAATGGAGGCATCAGGGGGTGGGGGACAGGCTGGGGGAAGAGGGATGTAGTAGCACAGGTAGAAGTGCTACTACAGGTAGAAGTCAAGATGTCCAGCAGGTTGTAGTCTGTCAGAATTCCACTGTCTAATCAATATTGAGTCCATGAGTTTCTGTACCTAGAAGGCTGATAAAGTGATGTTCATAGGCCCAGCTGTGAAAACTGGTTTGTAAATTGTTCCGTCTCAGGATCAGGCAGGATCAGGATCAGAGAGGCTGGAGGCAGAGTGTTTTTTTGGTGAGGACTGTGTCCCCACAGGTAGTTGGGTATTGTTATCTTTGATGATTCTGGTGTGCACTTTGTGGGAGTACTGGCATAGTCTACTTTAGGGGTGCACATGCCCCCCCCCCCCAATGGCTGACACTGATGCTCTTGGTAGGGCTGGTGCCCCTCTGACAGGGCCGCCACCGTCAGTGGCTTCTGTGGGTGTCCCCCCAGATTCAGGAGGCACCAGTCACTCATAGGTACTGGAAATAGTTGGTAGGTTTTGTGTTTTGAGCTGTAGGAAGTTGGCTTCCATTCTGGTGATAAGGTTAGGTACTTGTTTGAATTTTCAAACCACTTTTCAGAGCCGGACCTATGAACTGCACTTCATCAGCCTCCTAGGTAGTAGGTACAGAAACTCATGGACTCAATATAGACAGTGAAATTCTGACACGCTATAACGTGCCAGACATCCTGACTCCCCAGATAGCTCTGCAATTTTACCTGGGCTGCTACATCCCCCTCCCCCAGCCTGTCCCTCACCCCCTGACACCTCCATTTCCATTTTCACTGACTGGCTTTCTTGCCTGCATTGCATGCCAGGCCAGCCTCTGGCTTTTTCACTATTCCTTCCATCCAGGACCAACAGACACACCAACTACAGGTGCTTCCTCAGCCTGACAAAGGGTTTTTCAACCCCAAAACTTGCTAAAATACATTTCTCTAACTATACAGCTGCCCTACCAGAAAGATACCAGATTGTCTTACCTGTTGTCATGTAAAGTGGTGGACCAGGCTGAGAGTCTAGGGGAGGAGGAAGCCTCATTGGGGCACACTACCATGTTGATGTAGAGGCTCCAGTGCCAGTGAGGGCGCACCTTAACACACACACACATTTTCACCCACCCATGTCACGAGTTTTGCCTGTCAGCTGCCAGAGGTGCAGGACCCCAGAACCCAGACTCCCTCTGCACCCAATTCCTTGACAGCTGGCAGGCTTCATGGCCACAGCAGGGCCTAGCAGGCCTGAAGTTTTCACCTCCCTGTGCCTTAAGACAGACACAGTCTGTCACACAAGCACCCATGTCACAAGTTTTGCTTGACAGCAGCCAGAGGTGCAGAACCCCAGAACCCAGACTCCACCCTGCACCTATCTCCTTGACAGCTAGCAGGCTTTGTGGCTGCATGCCTGCAGTTTTCACACCCGTGCCTTAACACACACACACACACACACACACACACACACACACACACAGTGTCACCCATGTCATGAGTTTTGCTCATCAGCAGCTTGAGGTGAAGTTTCCCAGAAACCCCTAGACCTATCTCCTTGAAACTTGGCAAGCTTCATGTCCTCAGCAGGGGCTACAATCCCTGCAGGTTTCACCCCACTGTGGCTTAACATACACACATGACATGAGTTTTGCTTTCAAGAATTTGAGGTGCAGTTTCCCAGAAACCCTATAACTATCTCCTTGAACCTTGGCAGGCTTTATGCCTTTAGCAAGTGCTATCGTACCTGCAAGTTTCATCCAAATCAGCCAAAGTTATAGATATTTCATTGATTACCCATTATACTCTATGGCCAGATCTCCAAATCTCTCTGAATCGGCCCCAAATCTTCCGAAGCCGATTCGGCCAAATTGAGTTGGAAAAGCTAGCTGAATTTCCAAATTGAATCACTGGCCTCCAAATCCCAATCAAATAGTTCCATTTTGCACAAGCCTAGTATATGAGTGTATGGTACCCACAAACAAGGTTTACAGTAAACAAAAAAGTGGGTGACCTGCCTCATTATTGTCTTCTAGAAGCACCTGAAATGGACCAACAGACTGATCTCTGCAATTTGTTATGATAATCATATTTAAAACTCTGATCGCATTTAACACCTGAACATGAACATGTTAAGGGAACACAAAAATATTAGAAATATATTCTATCTACGATCAATAGCTGGTGCGTGTAGAGACAATACATACACACATTATATTTTTATTTAAGCATACTTTGGTATTTATTAGCTATAGCAACAGTTAAAACTTACCCATCAAGCTCTGCAGTTTCAATGTAAGAGAGACCATGTGGTTCACTACCAGACAGAAGTAATAAATCAGCCTGTAAAAAGAAATGACAATATACTGTATCATCTCTGACAAGCTGAAAGATATAAGAAATGGTTTACATAAAATACTAATAAGTCTTGAGATACATTATAATGTTCTCTTTATTTTTCTCTTGAAACACAGTACAAATATTTCCTTAATATTCTAAACTTTTGAAATAACTCTTAAAATGCTCTGGATTGACATAGGAAAGTCAGGGACTATGGATAAGCATTTATCTGAAGCACTAAAACCATCTTGGGGGATTTACAGCACCACAAAAACATGGCAAGGAGTGACCCTACATGCTGACCCCATGCAAGATCTGGCTCATGGACGCACCCTGTGCCACATACCCGGCACACAGGGCCAGAAGTCTGGGCACCACTGTTTTAAACCATAGAAAAAGAAAAGAAAGGGAATGTTTGAGGAGCTGACCACTGTTCGAGTGGATGACTAAATGTAAACCAGAGTAATATTATCCTTGAAATTATATTTCAAATGTGTACATTTGGTATTATTAGGTAAACCTTAGTGCTGAGATAACAAATGCATGCAGATAGCTAAACAACTAAGATTAATGATATTTAAATGATTCAATAACACATTTGAGGAAATTAAGTACAGGAAACTACTGTCCTAGGAAGGAATAGAATTGAAATGTAAACCAGAGTAATATTATCCTTGAAATTATATTTCAAATGTGTACATTTGGTATTATTAGGTAAACCTTAGTGCTGAGATAACAAATGCATGCAGATAGCTAAACAACTAAGATTAATGATATTTAAATGATTCAATAACACATTTGAGGAAATTAAGTACAGGAAACTACTGTCCTAGGAAGGAATAGAATTGATGTTCCAAAAAGG
>NW_005842444.1:1231044-1256702 GCF_000455745.1 Alligator sinensis | reverse complement strand
GGAGGTTTCCATTGTTGTTGTTGTAAAAAGTTCTTGCCATACATTAAGTGTTTATCTAAGTACAATTTTGGATGTTCCTGTTTTTACAATGTTTCTCTTGGGTTTTGTTTTTTGTTGTCTCCCCCACCCACCCAGAAATTAATAAATATATGTAGTGGATTAATCATTTTTTTTTTTTTTAAAGGGAAAGGCAAAGGCAAGATCTTCATCCCATGTACTTCAGTGAGCTTTCACTGAAAACACATAGCACTAGGGCCAAAATCTATAAAACTGAGTTGTTTCATATCTTTGAAAGAGCTTTTATCATATAAGAGACCTTGATAGGATAAACCATTTTACCATGGTAAAAGGACCATGTTAGGACTTGTACAACTGGGCATATACAAACAAGTGGAAAAGAGTTATTGTCCATATAAGTATGATGAATAGTTTGAGACAGGTGTAACCTTTACCCAGGTGCATGTTTGATTATAATATGAACCTTTTGAGGAATGTAGTAAAAACTATACAGGCTCAAAGAAAAATCTAAGATTGATGTTAACATGTAAGAGAAACAATATCAACAAGAAGATACACACAAATAAAAATCAAGATATGGAGAGAATTCGTCACTATTCTACTCCTCTGAACTATACTTTGGAAAAAATTTTCTGAACTACTTACAGCTACAAATTGATTATTTTGCAGTTTAATGATGTCACCAGCTCTTACATTCATCCATTTTTCATTCTGTAACCTATGGAAAAGAAAACACACAACTAACGTGTCTCCATGAACAGCTTTAGTTAGAGGAAACAAACTGACCCTTCAGTGCTTTTATAATTGCACAATTTTAAATATAAAGTATTAGATTAAAAAAAAAGTTGAAGATACCACCTTCAAAACAACCATTATGCCCTTCTTTTGATAAATCATCTTTAAAACATACTACTAGTGTTTTACAATTCTTTTTTTGACTGACACTAGTGGTGAACTTAAATCAGCAAAAGTCCTACCTCATTCGTATAAACTAAAAAGCTTTTGTCGTAACAAACGCATGTATCACTGGAAAACAGAGACAATGGGGAAGGGAAATGAGAACAAGAGGCAGCATAGTAAGGAGGAAGATTTAGATTCATAAAATGAAACGTGAAAGAAATAGAGAAATAATGACAATTGAAATAAGCTATTTCTCTGCTTGAACAAAATTCAGCATCACTGACATGTAGGCCTTCTCTAGATGTTACATCTATTGCACAATTACCTGGTTAACTGAGCAATTAATTGAGACTGGCTATGTCTTGGTGAGTGAAGGGGGCAGAGGAAGTGCTGATTTTCCATGCTGAAACAACTAAAATCAACTGCCAAATATACAGGTATTTCGAATTAATTTTATTATAATGATTGAGGCACTGGTAAGCTTCCAAACTGCTTTAAAGTTATACATATATCAATAAAAAATTGGGTGTTTATACACAAGCTCCAGGAGTGGGGAGGCAGGGCGGGCTCCTAAATTAAAGCAACTCGGAGAGCCACCATTATTAAAGTGCCAGGAGTGTTTTGTGTATCAGTGTCCCCTCACTTAAAAATGGTGGCAGGGGCACTTTATCTAAACCTCAAACGAACTTTAGATAAACTGCCACTACCCACATTTTTAAGCATGGGAAAGTACATGAGATGCTGGAGGCTGCTGGAGCACAGTAATTACCATGCTCCAGCAGACTCAGTTAATCAAGTAATTACAGCATGTCTGATCAGCCTCACTGCCCATGTATAGGCGCCCTTTGTGTTCAACTGATACATACATATATAGACATATACATACATATAGATATATATACTAGCCAATTGCTCATCAAGAATGACAGGTGGGGGAGGGGCAGCCGGGGACAGAGGTCTATATCTGGCCGCACCCCCTGCCTTCAGGGCCGAGCTCACTCCTCCCTTCCCCCACACTGCTTCGGGATCTGCCTGGGCCCCGCCCCCTCGTCTGCTCCATCGCCACCACCTGCAGGGCTGGGAGGGTGTGGCCAGCAGCACTGGCCTTGCCCTCTCCCCCTGTCTGCTCCATTTTCATGGCCTGGAGGCAGCAGAGGAGAAGGGGCCAGTGACCCCCCTCTATCTCGGGGCCCCCCCCCCCGCCTCTATCTGTTCTGTTGCTGCTGCCTGCCGGGGCGGGGCTGGACAGGGACAGAGGTCCAGAGCCAGGCTCACTCCCTTCCACCCTCACCTCCCTGCTTCAGGGCCAGGGCCGGAGCCAGAGCCACTACCCCCATGACCCCCAAGGGGCTGGCAGAGACACAGCTCAGCTTCCAACCCTGTGCCCCCCACTCCCCTCATCCAGACCCACCCCCACAATTTGGGCCCAATCTCATTCCCCTCTGGTGGTTCGGGTTTGGGCCCGGGGCTGCTCCCCCCTACCCTCTACCTGCCATGGTGGCCCCGACCCCATTCCCTGCTCCCTTGCACTGCTGCCACCTCCTCCACAGAGTGGGGGGGTGGGGCAGGCCAGCTCCCCCCACCCGGTCCCTGGCGTCATGGCAGCACTCGACTGTCTGCTGTCCCTAATGCTTTATTCACACATTGATTGGCAGCTGAGACAGCCAATCAGGGTGTAAATAAAGGATTACAGACAGACAGAGTAAGGTATATATGGCATTTCATTTTAATCACGGAAAAAATGGGTTTTTAATCAGAGAATTTTGGATTCTTTAACACAGAAAACCAGAATCCCTAATTATAACACAGTATAATGCTCAACCAATTAGTAAATTAATGCCTTAAATCTGAGTAAACTGAGGGCATACTGACATTTTCTCCAAAAATGTAGAGACTCAGTGGGAAGGCAAGTCTTTTTGCATTTCTCGGGGAGGGGAGGAGTGGAGAGGGGACTAAAATTCATGATTACATTTGACATTTCCCTATTCTAACTGAGTGTTAATAGCGTACTTATCTCTATAAATGATATAGCTATTGCAGTTAACTTGAAAGTACGGGTATTAAAAGTAAGGCAGTTTTGTTTCAATTTTAGCTAAAACAAATCTAATTACTTGTCTTGTAGACTGAAAAACAATTTAAATATTTATACAACTGCAAAATATGCCCTGTGTTATCAACACACTAGGTCATTTGGCTTAGACATTCAACAAACTTCTCTTTTATAATGATCCAAGTACATGTTGTTCTGGAAAATTTTCAACAGCAGCATTTTCATCTAGAGCCAGAATTCACTATTTTTCCTATTCCATTGTCTTCTGCACTTTATCTTCTTAACTGAGGAAATATATGTTAGCAGTGGTACATTCAACTTGACTTTATTTACTTTTTTCAGGTGCACTTATGTATTATGCACCCAAGGGTGATGAGGGAGTTGGCTGATGTAATTGCATAGCCACAGGTTATCATCTCTGAAAACTCATGATCAGGAAAGGTCCCAAATGATTGGAAAAGAGCAAATATATTGCCCGTTTTTAAGAAAAGGGAAAAGGAGGATCCAGGGAACTACAGACCAGTCAGCCTCACCTCAGTCCCTGGAAGAATCACGGAGCAGATGCTCAAGGAATCCATTTCTAAGCACTTGGAGGAGAAGAAGGTGATTAGGAGCAGTCAGCATGGAATCACCAAGGGCAAGTCATACCTGATCAACCTGACTGCCTTATAGGATGAGATGACTGGCTCTGTGGATGTGGGGAATCCAGTGGATGTGGTATACTTGACTTTAGCAAGGCTTTTGATACAGTTTCCCACAACATTCTCTCAGGCAAGCTAAGGACGTTCAGACTGGATGAACGGACTGTAAGGAAGATAGAAAACTGGCTGGAGCATCGGGCTCAGAGGGTAGTAATCAATGGCTCAGTGCCTAGCTGGTAGGGCTGTGCGAGGCTTCAGACAGAGCTTCGGATCTGGAGAAGCTTCAGATGCTTCAGGGTCTGAAGCAGCACATCCGGGTCGAAGCACTGCCTCGTTAGGCTTCCCGAAGCGCTTCGGATCCGCCTCGGAGATCTGGCCATAGGATATAGTGGGGGAACAATAAAATATCTATAACTTTGTTGTTTTTTGTCCAATTTGGATGAAATTGTCAGGGGTGGTAGACTCTACAGAGAGTATGAAGCTTGCCAAGCTTCAAGACGATCGGGGCAGGGGTTTGGGGGGAACAGCACCCCAAATTCTTGAAAGCAAAACTGTCATGTCTATGTGTTACAACACAGGAGGGTGAAAACTACAGGGCTGGTAGCTCTTACTGAGGCCACAAAGCCTGCCAAGTTTCAAGAAGATCAGTGCAGGGGTTTGGGGGGAACTCCCCCTCAAGCTGTGGACGAGCAAAACTTGTGCCATGGGTGCTTGTGGGACTGACTTTCTGTCTTGGTGCGGGGAGGGGAGACACTGCTGCAGGCCTGGCTGCTAAGCTGCTGTGTTACCAGTTACCAACCAATCAATCATGATTCACTCAGGGACCAGGGACTCAGAGACCAGCTCAATACACAGGACCTAGCTACTACATAATGACTCAACGAGCATCAATTAGCACCTACAAAACCAGGCTAAGGAGAGGAAAGACTCAATATAGACAATCAAGTGCCCCAAGACAGACACAGTCTTGGCACAAGTTCTGTCTGCCATCAGCTAGGCGTGCAGGGCCCCAGACCCCCTGCACCAATCTCCTCCACAGCTGGCAGGCATCACAGCAGGGGCCACCATCCCTGCAGCTGTCACCCCACTGCACCTTAACACATGCAGTGTCATCCATGGCACGAGTTATGCTTGTCTGCAGCTTGAGGGGCAGTTCCCCCCAAACCCCTGCACTGATCTTCTTGAAACTTGGCAGGCTTTGTGGCCTCAGTAAGAGCTACCAGCCCTGTAGTTTTCACCCTCCTGTGTTGTAACACATAGACATGACAGTTTTGCTTTCAAGAATTTGGGGTGCTGTTCCCCCCAAACCCCTGCCCCGATCTTCTTGAAGCTTGGCAAGCTTCATACTCTCTGTAGAGTCTACCATCCCTGCAAGTTTAAACCAAATCAGGCAAAAAAACAACAAAGTTATAGATATTTCATTGATTCCCCCATTATATCCTTATGGCCGGATCTCCGAGGCGGCTCCAAAGCTTCAGGGCCTCTTCAGCCGGATCGAGGCAGAAACCTGGTCCGGAGCTCTGGATTGAATCACAGCCATCCAAAGCGGCTGGATCCAAAGCCGGATCGGATCGTTGCCAGCTCACACAGGTCTACTAGCTGGCAGCTGGTATCAAGTGGAGTGCCTCAGGGGTTGGTCGTAGGGCTGGTTTTGTTTCATGTTTTCATCAAAAACTTGGAAGATGGCATAGAGCTCACCCTCAACAAGTTGGCAGATGACACCAATCTGGGGGGAGTAGTAGATATGCTGGAGGGTAGGGCTAGGATTCAGAATGACCTAGACAAATTGGAGGATTGGGCCAGAAGAAATCTCATGAGGTTCAATAAGGACAAGTGCAAATTCCTGCACTTAGAACAATTCCAGTACCCGGACATGCTGGGCAGCAGCTCTGCAGAAAAGCACCTGCGGGTTACAGTGGACAATGAGCTGAATATGAATCAGCAGTGTGCCCTTGTTGCCAAGAGGGCTAATGGCATACTGTGCTGCATTGGTAGGTGTGTTGCCAGTAGGTCAAGGGAAGTGATTATTCCCCTCTCTTCAGCATTGGTGAAGTCACATCTGGAGTACTGTGCTCAGCTTTGGGCCCCCCACTACAGAAAGGATGTAGACAAGGTGGAGACACTACAGAGGAGGGCAACAAAAATGGTGAGGGGACTGGAGGACATGACTTCTGAGGAGAGACTGAGAGAACTGGGCTTAGATGGAGAGGGGATTTAATAGCAGCCTTCAAGTACTTGAAGGGCGGGTTCAAAAGAGGATGGAGCTAGACTGTTCTTAGTGGTGGCAGATGACAGAACAAAGAGCAACCATCTCAAGTTGCAGCAAGGGAAGTTTAGGTTAGATATTAGGAAGAATTTTCTTACTAGGAGGGCAGTAAAACACTGGAGCAGGTTACCAAGAAAGGTTGTGGAATCTCCTTCCTTGGAGGCTTTTTAGACACAGCTAGACAAAGCCTTGGCTGGGATGATCGAGTTGGGGAAGGTCCTGCTTTGAGCAGGGGTCTGGACCAGATGACTTTCTGAAGTCCCTTCCAACCCTAATTTTCTATGATTTGGATAATCTTTAAAGAAAACAGTTATAGAGAATGTAAATTATATGTTGCATTATTTCTCAAGATAATTGGTAGAACAAACATAGGTTCAAATCTCATTGTTCAAGCTGGAAGTTTTAATCATTATTAATAGCACAAATGGGATCATGAGTGTAAACAAGACCATGTTTTGTGAGAGTTTGTATCCCAAATTAGGAGTAAATGTAGGCATTACAAATCCAATGTTTTAAAACATTAATGTTTAACAAAAACTGAATGCTTCACGGTTTATGTTCAACCCAAAAATAAAGCATGATCTTTCTCTAAAAGATCTCTGACAGGTAATGCTGAGTTTTATCCAAATGTCCTCCAGCAGTAGGACAAGTAACCATGACAGTGGATGAGTAAGAAAAACTAACTACTACTGAACACCACTAGTCAGTGACATACATGTTGAAATAAAGCCATAAAATTCAAAGCTATGGATCTTACTTTAGACTCATAACATTTTGTTCTGAAGCAGGCATGAGGGGACATCCTTAAGTAAGGAAGCAATGTCAGGCTTAATTATAAGTTGTTTGGCTTTTGACAGTGCAGCAACTGCACTACTTTAACTGCATTTTTAAACAGAAAACATCTTTAGGGTGTATGTATGCTAGTTTTATTTTTTTTAATCTCTTATCGGTAAGTCTTTTACAACATGGCTAAAACTTACAAGAGAACCAGTTCATCAATCCTTGAATTTTTCATACAGCTAAGTAAACCATTTATTTAGGATGACTTATTTACCTATGAAATAGAACTTGTTTCTGCAAAGCGTTTTTAGCTGACAGGGATATAAAGGCCCTATATACCATTTTAGCCTTGTGGAGGGGAACAAGGAAATGTCACAAGCAGTGGACATTTATGATTTGTAGATAGTGGCAGCAGCACTGTGCCCCAGCAAGGAGGGGTTTGAGCACATCCTGTCCATCCAAGGTACAGGCATGCACAAGAGCCAGAAGTCTACCAGTGAAGATGCTCTGGGCTCATCTTCTGTACCCCAGACCTGGGTGGCTACAGTATGCTTAGCCCTCTTTTCCCAGGGACCAACTGCAAGAGTGTGCATTACACTAACTGTGATAGAAGCCAGATTTGCAAATTACAGGTATTCAGTGTGGACAGCCTTCAGAGGCTTTTGTGTTTTGCGTATCTTGTTATGGGGAGAGTGCCAAGTGCTGTTAAGAGAATTGTCTAGAATGGGGTTTCCAATAGTCTTGACAGTCACCTGATGATAGCACTAGCATGTGTTTGTCATGTGTTTTTCTGGAGAATTCCTTCATGTAGACAAGATTGAATTTAATCTCTGCAAAGGGACATAGTGAAAAACAGCTGGATTATTACAGTGACGGAACAGAATGTATCTTAATTCAAACTTTAAGTTAGTAGTGTCAATCTAATCTCGAGCTTCATGTATGAAGCCCCACTTCAGAATTCTCCATTAACATTCAACAAAACAAAATTTCTGTGGCTGGCACTCAGGTGTTACAAAGTATCATATAAATCAGCAGTTTCATTAAGTTTCAAAGCCAGTTTCTAAAAGCACATACATGAAGCAGGACCTGGCAGAGACCACAAATCGGAAAATATGAAACAAATAATGTAGAACAACTGTTCCTATGCTTCAAAAACATCAGTGCCGAGCAAACCTTGCTCCCTACGGAAGGGAATAGGCTGACCTACTGCGATACCAATACACAGGGCTACATCAGATTAGCCACTGAAATACCCTGGTGGAGCTCTTAGCCAATCAGCCTCCGCAAGAGAAGGTCAAGGGAGAGCAGAATGTTTGTTCAATCTAAAAACCTAATTATGTAGCTCGGCATGTAATATAATGTTATGAGTGATGCAAAAAAAAAAAAAAACAAACCAAAAAAAAAACAAAAAAAAACAGAATAACAGCCTTTCCCTAGGGACTGGTCTGGTGCAGTTAAGTATCTGGCATTGCTGGAAATTTACTTTTTGAAGCTGTAAATACTCAAGCTTAGTGCTTGGTACACATAAGGCAAGTAACTACACCTTCTCTGTGGTAATGCACTTATTAGCCCCCAGATTTTTTGTACTGATTCAGCAAGTCATAGAGGGACCAACATTCTACCCAATCAAGTGTGAAGATAGGCAGAAATTCACACCAAATCCTTTTTCCACTGTTAGACTGGAGTGGGAAGAAAAAAAACACAGATGAATCATCTCCATTCATTTTCCCTTCTTTAGTAGCTTAGATCTTACCAGTCATAAAGCCAATACTGTTGTAGAGACTGATCTGAGGTAGTATCATCTCCAGTATCTCAGAACAGCTTCCAATATCAAATAAAATATTTTCAAGCTACATTGTTTGGACAAATCTTGATAACTAGGCATCAGTCAGGTACTTGAAGACCACTTTTAATAAAAACATCAATTGTAAATATGCAGCTTCAACTTAATTGAAGGTTAATTATAATTTTACATCTGACCCTTTCTGTATAATATACAATTTGACAGAACAGTTTGCTGAGGCAGCAGTTGCACCGCTGATATGTCCCCTGGTTCTACTTACAGAGTAAGCAGTCAGAAAACAACTGTACACAATAGCTGCACTAAACAAAGGGTCAGCACATCAACAAAACTAATACTAAAATATTTTCAGTGTCACACCAAAGTTTATATGGAAATCTCATACAATGGAGCAGGCAGCTAAGAAAAAGCACAACAAATGGGTTGAAATGTATCCATTAACTACAGACTTTCTCAAAAGATTACAATTCTGTGGACTTAATTTTGAACAAATAAAAGCATCCCAAAATCCCACATAGCTAATGCATTGCTTTGAATGCAACTACACAAAGCAGTCAGATTTCCAAACTCAGGTGAGGAGTGATGGGTGAGTAACCAGCATTTAAACTCAACATTTGGACAAATATATTTTCACAAGCCCTGACAAAAACTTAAGACACTTGTATTTGTACCTACCCTACTCTTAGGATCCAAGCAGTCATTACCCAGATAGTAAATATTTATGGCACTATTTTCTGTTAAATATCTTGTTGGTATACCCTGAGATGCTTTGTTTTTGAGTTAATTCATCTCAAAGCACAGATATTTTAGAGATGGTCTCTTTACTGTACCTGCAATTAATAGTGGGCACATACCCTAACAAAACTTAAATGACCATCTGGTCAATAGAATTTGAGACTATGGTTTGGAAGGATGGATGTAAATTATGTGGCCCTAATGTTGATGAATATACAATTCTGGCCACAAAAAAAAAACAACGCTAAACTGAAGTCCCATATCCCCATGAACCTTGTTAAATGAGTATTAAACGCATCTGGAATGCAAGGAGAGTGAGGAGGTGAGAGGATTCTGTCTGGACTTGATTACTGAACTGGCAAAACTTAAATTACATTTGAAGTATTTTATTCCAGTCCCAGTTTGCAGCCCATGAAGATTTTTTTTTTTTTAAATTCAAAAACGACCATTTGCAAACCTGGGGAGCATTGCACTGTTTGGCAGTTAGTACATAAGGAATAGGATCTCTAATACTAGTACCAGATGCCACTACTTTTCTAACTTGTACTGCTTCAGATAAAAAGGAATTGTTCACATCCCCCTTCTTCAAGGATTCCTTTTTGGCAAAACAACAAATGCTTAACCTTACTTATATTCTACTATGACCTGGCTAGATAACACCACCCGTCTTGTTTTGGCTGGCCTTTATCCAGTAAGGTATTTGGTTCAACATGAGCTTTTGCATGGACTGGGAGGGATTATGACCATACTTTTTTCATCTGGCCTGACATGTAGGTAGGGCCCCAATGAAAGATGGAATCATTGTGTAGCTGCTCGGTGAGCAAATCCCAGAATAAACTGAAGCAGGCAGAACCTCAGCTGGTGTAAATAGTCAGAACTGCATTGAAGCCATCATCCAAGAGTCTGCTCAAAGAAATCTTGATGATGTACAGACAACTTTGCTGCTACTTCAGAGCTTTCTGTGATCTGAATTCTTTTCAGTTTATCAGACATCAAGATTTATTTTTCAGGGCACTTTTTTTTGTCCTTTTTCATAACGCCTACATTTTCACTCTTTATCTTGCAGATCATTTAACAGTTTCAGAATAGTCTGAGTATCATCATTCTGAAAGAGGAACTGCCTCTCATAAGACTGCTCTTGCTGTTTTTAGACCTCCTTATTCAAAGCTATTGTAGAAACCAATAACATTATAAACTTATAATGCAAATTAAAGCAAACTGTGAGTCTGTGTCCACGCATTTCCAAATTACAAAATAAAAGTTAACACCAATAAAAGCTCACAAGCTAATACCTAGTTCACTGCTATGTTCTAAACAGAAACAATGTTAAAACCAATGGAATTACAATGTATATCATCCACTGCTAGAAAGAGAGAAATTATTCAAGATTTAGGTGCAGAACTATATTCATTTAATTTTTATGGAGCAATTTAAAATAAAAGCTGTAAAATGATTGGATGTCACCAAGTATTGATATTACAGGTAGACCTTCTAGCTCTGCTTCATCCAATTTATAATATAAGCATTCAACTTTGGGTGAAAGATCACAAGCCAGTTGAAATGCAGTTATTTGTAAGAACAGAACACGGGGACAATACTGTTTTTTGCATAACTTTTTTCCCCAGTGTATATGGAGTGGTAAAGCAGCTAGAAGCCAGTCTTGCATACATACTGGCCTCTGGCTGCTTTATCACTCCTTTCAGGAAAAGCACAGACCATCTGCACATGCTTCCTCAGCCTGACGAAGGGTGTTTGTGCCCAAAAGCTTGCTAAGAACAATTTTTCCAGCTATTTGAGTTGGTCTAATAAAAGATATCGGATTTACCTAAAGAACCTTGCCTGTCAATTTAACTTTCAGGCACTTAACCCACTTTTTATGAGTTGGCAATTTGGCATCAAGTAACATGTAATTCTGCAATCTATACCAAATTATGGCTAGATTTGCTTCACTTCTCAATATAAGTTCCAGAAGAGATGGTATTCTTTCAAAAGAGCTTAAACACATGCAAAAACACTTCAGTACATGAGCAGGACAACTTAAGATAGGAAACTGTTGTGGTAGACTGAAAACGATCCTATTCATTTCTATATAAAGGCAATGGGTCTAAGTCACTTGGTATTCTAAGATTTTCATGCTTTTTAATAATGCGATCTGCTGCTAATGAAAAAGTCAGTGTGTTGCCAGTTTGTCAAATCTTATGGGAAAGATGTTTGTAGAAAACTTCAGCTCAAAATAAGAAATAAAAAGTATAAGAATGAGGGTTGTCTGTATTGCTCTTCCCAGTAAAGATCTTCTTTTTATTCAAATTTCACTTGTAAGATGTGTAGAATATAACTGCAATTATGACAACATAAAAATTCAGAAATAACTGGACTGCTTTTCATTATTGCTTTGTGCGTGACTTACATGCATCACTAATAAAACCAGCATGACATTTACTATGGCATGTGATGCAAAGACATTTTTAACTGGAGATTTGAATGGGAATCTTTGGTGGTTAGTAGTTAAAAACTTTATTTTAGAGTAAGTTATAAGCTTTCTATACAGCAGTCTGAAGATATTAAGAATAAGGAATTATGATCATATTATTAGCTAAATATAATCAGCGCAAAGTTTGCCTGGTGTATGCAGTGTGTGAGTGGTGGGCAACAGGAAGAGAGAGGTCATAGAGAAGAGGACAAAGATGAAAAATGCCATACACTAGGTAATCAAACTGCTTCCATAACTCAACAGACTCTAGTAATGCAGTGGCCAAATTTATCCTGCCCTTTATAGAATGTAGTCTAAAAGGTAATCTAAAATTCTGCTCATCAGTGCATGTGCATGGCTTCTAACAATTCTCTATGGGTCCAGGTATGCAGGAGACTCAGGTTTGATTCCCAGAACTGCATATAACTACAGCCATCGAGGCACCAAACATCCGGACTCAGTCTGGCCTTTGCATACTGTCTCAATGGTCTAAAGGAAGGATGAAAGGTCTACGCAGGCTCCACTCCTCCATACTCCTGCCTAGGCATACATATCAAAGGTCCTGGTGACCTCTCATGCATACACCATGATCCGGAAGGATCAATGGTTGCCTGCTACAGAAAGTTAAGGGGAACAGGATCTTACTACACATGATAACTGGCCATGTGAAAGCTCTTACTTCGTGGCAAGTGAAAAGCAAAAGCATGGTAGCTTATTTCCCAGTGAAAGAGTGCTAAACTATCATAGTTCAACTTTCACTTACCACAAAATAAGACCTTGCAAGTGGGCAATCATCACAGAGCACCTAATGTTTAACTCACTGTAAAAAGTTTGGTTGTTCCATGCACAAAGGATAGTTCGTTTCAATTAAAAATAACACTTTCAACATTTTAAAAAATGAAAAAAATAAAGATTTGAGGGTTTTTTAGTTTAAACACAAAATGTTTAAATATCTGTCTTATAGGGTGTTTATACATGTGTTCTGTGAGTGGGGGGGCAGCGCTTTAATTAAAGCAGCTCCCCAAGCCGCTCTAATTAAAGAACCAGGAGTGTCACATGTATCAGCATCCCCACGCTGAAAACAGCAGTGGGGGCACTTTAACTCGTACGAGCTTTAGTTAAAGTGTCCCCACTGCTATTTTTCAGCATGAGGATGCTGATACATGTGACGCTGAAGCCTGCTGGAACGTGGCAATTACTAAGCTCCAGCAGACTCAATTAGTCACAAGTAATTTCAGCTGCACATCTATAGGCGCCCATATTGTTTATGATAGCTCTTCTTACCTTGTTTTATTTTTAAACACAGAAAAGTATTAAATGTTATTTGCTATAATGATAAAAAGCAAACAACTCCATGAGCCAAATACTGTATTATTTATTAACAGTGTAGCAGAAAGCCCCCTTTGTACATTTCCCTTCTAGACATGGATATAACAGAAGCCCCTTCTTGCCTGCAGCCCCCTCTCTCTCTCTCCCCCGCCCCCATTTTGGGCATTTCTTTTCCTTCTCTGTATTGGCAGAGACCTAGCACACTCATTACATGGGTTTGGCAAGACTCAGAGCAAGCCAGAAAGATGAAGTGGCTTTCTGTAGGAGAAACCTAGAAACCACATCTACATATCAATTAAGCTCAATGTCACTAAAGAAAACTAAAGAACGAAAATATCCACTGCAAAGTCTGTAAATATATCCTGTGCTAACCTAATTTACTTACTGTCCCCGGTAGCCTTTGATACTCACTACCTCACATTGCATTTTTATATATTTCTCACAGGGCATTTTCATATTTCATCTGTCTCATCTTCATTTTCTATTTTATATGTTATACTTTTAAACTCTTAAGGAATGTACTCCCTGTAGAATAAAATTACACCCTGGACCATTGTTAAAACCTAAAAATAGGTACAGCCCTTTTCTACCCAGCACCACCTGAGGTGACGAGGAACAATGGTCATAAGCTGATGGAGAATAGGTTTAGGTTAGAGATCGGAAAGCAATATTTTACAGTTAAGGTGGCCAAAATCTGGAACCAACTTCCCAGGGAAGTGGTCCTCGCCCCTACCTTGGACAAATTCAAGAGGAGGTTGGATGATCACCTGTATGGGGTCTTGTGAACCCAGCATTCATTCCTGCCTGTGGCAGGGGGTCAGGCCAGATGATCTGTTCAGGTCCCTCCTGACCCTAGCTACTATGAAACTGCATTGAAATTGTAACTGTAAAGTGATAAAATCTGGTGAGTGAATGCGAGTGAATAATGATCACCAGTAGATGATAGCCTAGCCAAAGGAACTCTATTTTAAGCTAATCAAGCTAAAGAACTGATTCCTGGACCTGAGCACTCACCCTATAGACTATTCCTGTAACTCATGACAACGCAGCCATTAAATCAATAAGTCAAGGATGGACTGCCGAAACTTCAGGTACGAGCAGGCAGAGACCCCTGTGACTAGCAGCTGTCAGGTACTACTCAAGACCCACGTGGGACAGTGACCCCCGGATTGGGTAGCCAAGATGATGCTGGGGAATCACACAAGTCTGCCAGAAAGGGATACAAGACAGTGAAGAGTGATCCTCAGTGGCACCCTCTCATCCAGCACCTGACCTACCAAGACAGAAGCAGGCGACCCCCTTCTGGAGAAGACATCACCTTGAAGGAAGCTGACCATCAACAGCAGACACCAGGGCCTCAGACAGGTAAATATACTGACACCAGAGCTCACAATCACTACAGCAGCCACTACACACTTTACTACATGGGTCTGAATGAGTGAGTGCGTGTCAAAGTGACCAGTACCACCCATAACTCAAAGTTTGCATTTATGATTTTATTGGTAACTTCACATACGGTCCAATAAACTAGAATTTATTGTGATGTCGTGAGTTGGTCCTTTGTAGCCAACAACAGGATTTTGGTTTTTAGAGATTTAACCTAAAGAGATCTTTTCCAGTCAAAGAAAATCATATGGCCACCAAGAAAAGAGACTAAATATGTGGCTAAATATGTTTTTATTTACTGAATTTTTAAACATAAGCCGTTACACTCATAATTCCAGGAGAAATGCAGCATAGTGATAAAGGACTGCTGAAATATCCCTCCAGCTTATCCAATCACTGTATTTTCCATCAGCCATAACTTCTTAAAGGTCCCCCTGCTAAGACATATTGCAATCATCCAGTTTAGAAACAACAAGAGCATAGACTTTGCAGTGAAACAGAAGCTGGCAAATCAACTGAGGAAGGGTATTAGGAATTCAGTGTACTGATCACTGAGAAGGCTAGGTTCTCATAACTTAGGTTTCCTGACCTTCATCCTCTCACTCTCCAACTCTGTATAGAATCAGTTCTGAGCAGACATAACCATTTAAAGATAGAGTGATTTCTCTTAGGGTTTCTAAGCAGAAATCCAACAGAAATTAACGAAGTTTTATGCACTAGGAGGCAGCAAAAATCAGGGCCTTAAATAAGAGAAATTCTTTATCTGATGAAGTCCTAAAATTAGAATACTCCAGGGGAATAGTTGAGCACACATCCTACTGAGTGGAGCTGGGATGCAGTCAAGATAGATATCTCTGTAAGGAATTGTAGAAGCCAAAATAAATCTTTCAATTTTAATTTGATTTTTTTAATTTCTTGGTAAAGTGGTTTTAAAAGAAAAGTGTTTGGTAACTAAATCATAATATCTAGCTTCAACTTCTCTTAAAGATCTCAAATGGAATCCAGACATTCTTGAATTCTCAAACCCTCAGCCTTGGATTTACTTCAAGCACTCATCTATATCACAACTGGAACCAAAATAATGTAAACAAATTATAATTCACAAGTTCAGTTACTTCTGTTCAAATCTCTGTAGATAATCTATTTTTGGTCAATTTCCAGCCATAAGGAAGTGCTATACCTATTTTGCAGCTAGGCGCAAAAAAAAAAATTAGGTGCAGCTCCACAAAGGTATTTAAGCACAGACCTCGGCACTAGGACAAAAAAGAGATCCGTGTAGAGCAGGGAACTGAACCATGTCCCCCAAGACCCACAGGGCAGCTTTCCTTTATTTAAGCACTAAAATCAGTATATTTAAAAACATGTTAAAATTCTTTGTTGAATCAGGGACAATGTGACTGACCTGAGGCCCAAAAAGAGAACCAGATAACAGCAGCAGGATTAGAACTCAGACATTCCTAGCTGCCCAGGCTATTTCTATCTTCCTATGAATACACTACACCTTTTGTTCAGAATGACACTGTATCACATATTGCAATATACCCAGATATCAGTATTTTGGACCTTCCTTGTAACAGGATTTACTTGAATATAAGATGACCCTGAATAGAAGAGAACCTTCCCTCCAATAATTAGATTCTATATATGGAAAAATTATATATTTATTATAATTTTCCAGGTATAGAATCTAATTATTGGAGGTTTGCCCTGAATTTGTCCCCCTGACACTGCAACAGCCCCTTTGTCCTCTGCCCCAGCACCCCCAACTTTTCTTCTGCATCCCTATCCTCCTTCCTTTACTACCAGACTCTGCTCTCCCTGAGCACATGAAAGTGAGGAGAAAACTTGAAAACACTGACCTTGAAATAAACTAATCTGTACTAATTTTCATAGAGTACCCAAGACTTTTGTCATGCAGAATTGATGAGTTTTACCTTTTTTGAAACCTGTAAGTTTCAGCACAGGTCCCCCATGAACACAATTAAGCAACACTTTTATATCTACTTGCATGTAGTGCAAACTATGCATGATACTAGCCCAAAGCCAAAAGGTTCACAAATAAATTAAACAAAATCATGGAAGATAGATCTATTAATAGCCATTGAACAGAATGGTTGGTGATATTTCCTCTGGCACCCCTAAACCAATAATGGTGGGAGAGATGACTCTAGATATGATCCAGTTCAAAATACTTCCTCTAAAGCATCCACTTCTGCCACCACCAGCGACAGAATATTGAGCTAGATGGACCACTGGTCTGACCCAGTATGGCACTTCTTGTGTTCTAAGGTATAACTGGTCAGCAGTGCACCCTGGGCAGTACTGTATCCTCTACACCCTGCTTGTTCTCTGTAGTGACTCTAGTTCCAGCAATGGGGAAGGCAGAGCAGCAGCAATGGTGCAGAAACAGCAGGTGGAGATTCACTGCTGCTGTGGGAAACATCACTTCCACATGCATGTCAAGCAGCCAAAAGAACAACATTTTTAACAGCAAAAAAAAAGGTTGTGATCTCCCCTGGCAGCAATCAACTCCCAGCTGCTGCTGTATGTGCATTGCTGCTTCTCTGTCCTCCCTTCTGCTGGAGTGGAAGCAACAGCAGGGAGCTGTGGGATGTTGAGGGAAGGGACAGACAGGTAGCACAAGGGGCTCGTGCCCTGATCACCCGCCCATCTTTACATTATTGTGCAAAGCCTACAACTAACAGCCTAGTTGTACACAATCTGTTATATAGTGAGAAAATTGGTTATAATTTTTAGCAGAGACAAGTAAGGCAAGACGGGAAGAAACAAACAACAAAGGAGATGATAATGAAAGAACTTTCTAAGGACATATGTGAAGAAAAAGAGTGAGAACAGAGTTAACTCCTAGCCCCACTGAAGTCAATGACAAAAAATTCACTAATTTTAAGTGTCAAGATTTCACCCAGAGTGACCAGAAAAAAGGATACTGTTCTAAACAGGTGCAATGAAAAAAGAAAAACTGAAATGAGAATAGAATGAAAAGACGAAGGGAACAACAAAGAGAAAAGTATATGCAGGTGCAGCAAAGGGCAACAGTGGTGATATAAAATTAAGGTCTTCTCTACATGTTAAACCCAGCTACACATTCAACCAATTAATGGTGTGATAAAACAAGCAATAAGCCATGAAGTTATTGCACAAAAAATCTGTAATAACTTGGTAGCTTGTTCTAATCACATAATTAATTAAAGGTGTGGCCAGGTGCTGCCCTGTGGCTGGGAGCCCCACCAAATGAGATGCTCCCAGCCACAGGGGTGCATGACCCACTGCAAGCTCCTCAACTGACAGGACTCACAGTGGTGGCGGCATTCTCATCAAGGCAGCGGGGAAAACATGTAGAGGCTCTAATTAACACTAAAAAATAAGAAAGCCAGCTCTGATGCCATCCCAGGGCAAGGCTAAGACCATCATCAGCTGATTGGCATCCCAGCCCCAAGACCCTACTGGAGAGCTGAACCAGCACATCTCTAAGTGGAGGGAAAGGTGGGCAGGTGCTCCCAGGTACTGAAGGGCCCAAGAATTCCTGGGACATGTGTAATTGAGACCCTGAAGCCCTGGGAGCACCTGCCCAGGGCAACTGGAGAGCATGGGCAGTTCCGGGCTGCTCATACCTTAAAACAAACAGGCATCTACTAGGGCTGTGTGAAACTTCAGTAGCTGATTCAATTCAGAGGAGATATGGCCCAATTGGGAGAACGAATCTCCAAATTCTAATTGAATCAGGAGACCAAGTCAAATCTCTGAAATGATTTGGAAAAAAATTTGGAAAAGATTTGGCGATTCGGCCACAGACTAAACAAGGCAGCTGACAGTTGCCTCCAGCTGGTTAGTCTGTTGGGGTTGGGGGAGGGGCATGGGAGAAAGAAGGATTGGGGCTGGGGCTGGGACAAGCTTCCCAGCCAGGGCAGGGGGTGCAATACTCAGGGACAGGGGGCATGGGATGCAGGTGCAGCAGCGTTGGAAGCGGGGGCTCCGCCCTGCTGTCACTTGCCCAGCAAGGGGGGGGAGGGGGGACAGGATGCAGGCGCAGCTCACTCCAGGCAGAAAGGGGCAAGTAGCAGCATGGCATACTCTGCTCCCAGTGCTGTCACACCTGCATCCCTCGCCCACCGTGCCAGCTGGCAAGCAGAGCAAGGGCAGAGCCCCTGCTTCCAGCAGTAATTCAGGTGTGGCAGGACTATGGGCTATGCCCTGCTGCCGCCTGGAGTAACCCACACCTGCATCGTGCCCCACTGCACCAGTCGGGCAAGCAACATCAAGGCAGAGCCCTCATGGCTCCCCCACTGAGGCAGAGGCAGGCACAGCTGGAGGAGCCATGGGAGAAGCCCCCACAGCTGCCCTGCCTGGCCCCATCCCCCACCCAGCCTAGCCCAGCCTCCCAGCACTTTAACAAAAAAAAAAAACAAAACACCCTGCACTCACTGGCTGCAGGAGCAGCGATTGGGTCCTCTGGGTGCTTGAGGCAGAGCCCCCCCGCCCCCCCCCACGCAGCAGAGGGCAGTGGGGGGCAGTAGGGATCATCCCCCTGCATGACACCTGCACAACAGCTGCCCCACGGCACAGGTGTAGCACGGCCCAGGGCGCTGCACACCATCTGGGAGCAGTCAGCCAAAGCCCGGCAGCACTCAGCCCCAGTGACCCCAGCTCCCAGACAGCACGTGGCGCCCTGCCGAGCCGCGCTGAGCCCATGCGATGCAACAGCTGCCATATGGGTGCCAAGTGTGGGGGGCCATCCCCATTGCCCCACGCTGCACAGGGGGGCACTGCCGCAAGCACCCAGAGGCCCCAATTGCTGCTCCTGAAGCCGGTGAGCATGGAGCATTTTTTTTTTTTTTTTTTAGTGCCCGGACTAGGCTGGGGCCAGGGCGGGGATGGGGCTAGGGCAGGTGAGGGCTTCTCCCGTGGCTCCCCCCCACCCGGGGAGAGGCGGGTACAGATGAAGGAGACATGGGAGAACCTGCAGCTGCCCAGCTGTGCCTGCCTCTCCCTGGCCAATCTGAATCACCAATCTCTCCAAATCAGCACCGAATCTCCCAAAGCTGATTCAGCCAAATCAATTCAGGACAGTATTCCAAATCTCCTAATAGAATCACTGTCCTCCGAATTGGCCGAATCCAAATTGAATACTTCGCTATTCACATAGGTCTAGCATTGACCACTAAATAATGGAACAAACTGATACTTCACAGACACAAATTTTAGGCATCTGTCAAATGATAAGGGGCACTGACATCTGTTTGCTTTGCCTTCGTACCAGCATAACATTTATTTTGGTGGCATAAAGACAACATCTGTTTCCACCCATAGTGGTTTTCTCATCTGTTCTAAGTGATGACCAAAATGCTACCTTTATTGTAAATGATGTCATTTTCACCAATAAAACCAATGATTCCAAGTTATCTATTTTAACCAAAGCTTTTAAAAACAGAATCAAGCATTCATATAAAAGGCCTCATACTATAAGATTTTAAGTACTATTTTGAGGACAAAAAGAGCAGCAGCTTTCCATTTAAAGATAAGTCAGTTTACATTATAATTTTAAAAAATTGAAGAAGTTCTTCTTAATCACACACACATCTTGATTTAAGCACAAAAACAGAAAGCTGAGATAAATCTGCCTGCATCATAAAGTTCAAAGCCAGTTTCCCTTGTCAAGTTTCTCAAAATACTGTGTTGTTCTAATTTAGGTTTTGAGCATACATCCATCTAAAATATATATATAAATAAATTTGCAATCTTAATTTATATTGATCAAAAAATTCTAAATTTCTGTCTTTTCAGCAATGTTTCTAAATATCCAGGTTGCAACAGAGTTTAGAAATTAGACAGGTTGCCAAGTGCAAATGAAAGGTAAATTTAGGGTTCCAATATGTTTATTTTACATCTCAATAGATTTGTTTCATTAGAATTGGTGAGCTCCAGGATTTAAGAAATGATGGGAACTTGCCCAAACTGACTGCAGAGCAAGTATAGCATTACAAAAACTAAGTGGGAAGCAAGAGAACACAGTGTGTAGAGAAAAACAATTACTTAGTAATGACTGAAAAAAGTATGTGAAAACTGCACAGTAAACTATTAAACCCAACAATGGAAAAACTAGCTGCTGCTCTTTCTGCTAGCCTTGAACTTGGACTGTAAAATTCTAAAAGAACCTTCAAGGCAACTTCTGTTATTTCAAAGTAGACCATGTCCATAAAATATATTGAAATGTTTATATAGAAGGTGCTACAATGAGTGAAAAGCATCTTTCCTCACCACCAAAAGATAATATTTCCATACTAGCAATTCTAGTCACTACACCTCATATATTTGAAACAAAAATAAATTAAAGGATTGAAATAGACTGGTTACATGAACATTTGAATGAATTTGTGAGGAGAGACGCACAATGATTTAAAATAAAAAAAAAATCCCAAAAATAAAGAAGAGGCAATGAACTTTTCAGGGCCCAAATCGCCCCTCCACCCCCAATTATTTAACATAATCAAATCTCATTCAAATCAGTTAAAATTTGAATTGTGACCTCAACTGAATCAAACAAGGTAGGTGCCAATACAATCCTTCTAATCTTACCACAGGGGAGAAAAAACATTTAGACCTTCTACCTATATAACTCCATAGTCTGAAAAGACAAAAGATTTGTTGTTAAGATGATCTTGAAGTTAAAATGAACAGCTTCTTACTTGCCATCTATGAGCACTTCAGACTGTCGATTGTTCACCTGGTTATCAGTCTTATGACGAAACTGCAACAGTAAGACATAAAAACACTCATCTTTTCATTATGGAAAATGACCATCTGATCAAGAAAAGCACTGAAGCACATACATAACTTTAAGCACTGATGAAATCTCATTGAATTAAAGTCTAGCCTGGCTGAAGTGAAGGAAATTTTGCAATGTACTTAAACAGAAGAAGATATGAATGACTGGTGCCTCCCAACACTGGGGGGACACCATTTGTAGTTGGTGGCAAGTGGGGACCACCCGCAGATGCCAGGGGCAGCTTCAGCCGAGGCCAATCTCGAGGGGGGGGGGGCACATGCCCCCCCTACACGTCACCTATGGGAGAAGATATCACTTGTTGATTTTAAATATTCATGACAAAGATATACTTCATTAAATTAATGTGTTTAGTAGCTTGCCCTTTAAAAAAACATACAGCATGTACTTGTCCACAATAAGTTCATTAACACATACAGTCTTATTGGAGGGTCCACAACCTTCTGAGTGGCAGAACACCAATCCCCTGCTGTTCCAACCCTTCCCCACTTCTCAGATGCTGACAAAAACTGTAGCTAGCACCAATGGGGAATGGCAAATTTGGTGAAGGCACAGTGCAGGAGGCCTTAGGTGGTCACTTTAGTGTAGCCCCTTTAAACTGTCACTCTAATACAGCCACTATAAAAGAGGCCCCTTTAAATTTGGTCTCCCATACCCCAACAAATCAGATTTTCACGGGCCAGATCCAAGCTCTTTGCTGGCTGAATCAAGTCTGAGGGCCACAGGTTGCTAACCCCCCTATTCTAGACTTTTAAAAGAAAATTAGTAAATGATTGTCCATATACTGCATATAAATATATTTTAAATTACAGATACTAAAGACTGAAAATAGTTCTTCAAGTTTACAATATTGTCAGTTAAGAATATTCATCTGCTGTAAGCTTTCTGTTGCTAAGTCCAATTTTATGTGCCTGATGATACTGCTTTCTCAGTTTGCTTTCAAAACTATTCCACAGACTAAAAGATGCACTGTCATAGAAAAGACTGTCATAGGCATTTTGTCTTCTCTTAATTTGTTTATCCAAAATGCCCCCTGGTAACACTAAGTAATTCCTCTCATTTCTTCATGTCTCTAAAAAAAAATATTTACTGTACCTTAAATATTGCTTACAGCCTTAAAACTTTTAGATAATTAGTCTTTCCTCATAAATAAATGCATTCAACTTCAACTTATTTTTGTTGTTTTTTATTCTCTAGCATTCTGAAGTAGCTGAAATTTAGTTCCAGCACTCTCTTTCTTAACACATGTCCACGCAGAAACATCAGTGTTTCTGATTATTTTTCCTCGCATGTTTTCAGCAAATAGAATTTCGTTTTGTTTTTTCCTGATCTTTTTTCTAGTTGAAGTCCTTTTGCATTATTCACCTCTTTGCAACTACTTTCAACTTGGTACCAAACTGCATTTGAATGTTATTAATATGCATTTTAAGATCGGTTCAAGTTGGTTAAGATGTTTAACATGGCCTAATCTGTCACCAGTCTTAGACATTTTTCTAGAAACCTCCGCCAATTCAATATATTGCCAGTTATTAGCAATGAATTATCTGCAGCCATTTAGCCTGTTTTCAATACTAACAGAATTGCTAAAAAGCCAGGAAAGTTTCATTCCCTGTATTTCCTCCACCCACAGATTAACAGGATCCTTCCCTATGGCTAGGGTGACCATATGTCCCAGTTTAGCTGCGACAATCCCGAATTTCAGAAGATGGTTCTGGCCAGCTGCTGAGAATTATAACGGGCATCCTGGAAACAGTCTGGCTATAAGTTGGAATGGCACAGAGCACCTTCCAGGCAGGTGGGCAGGCACTGCTGCCTGCCTGGCACACCATCCTGCCCCCACCAACTTGTGAGAGGTGGGGGAAAGGGCAGTGTCCCAGATATCCCTGATTTCCTTATGGTCAGTCTACCTATGGCCCCAGTTCAGCCAAGTTTTTAAAAAACACACCTTACAAAAAGGTACAAGAGTGTTCCATTTAAATTAAGGACACTTCAGTATCTTACTAAAGAGACATTTATATATTCTTACTTAAAATACCTTAATCTCATTTGGGTTAAAATCATTTCTGTTGAGCAAGCAGCCTAGTTATAAGAAAAATATAAATAAAATCTGCAACAATTGTTCAAAGCAATAAGCTTGAACACTACTCACTGTAAATTAAGGTTGTAGAATATAGCCCAGCATTCTTTATTCTCAATTCACTGGCTAAAACAGGCTCTTTCCATTTCTAAGACACATGCTCAATACTTATTTTATTAAAAAGTCATTCTTGGCCCAATATTCAATCACCATTACATTTTATGAGTTTCTTTGAAGTGGGGACATATAAAATAACATATTTTTGAGAAACACTTTGTTATGCCATGAATTTTTAGTCTCTAAAAAAAAATTTACCTACTGCTGACAATGGTTTTATGTTAATAATGCACAATAAAGAAATGTAAAAAACCCAACTTTTTATCATGCATCTTTATTTAAATGTAATTGTATAAATTGAATGGTTTCTTTGAATGTATTGTTATCTTGCTTCACTCAAACATGTTTGTCCTACATATTAATGGCCCATATCTGACCAAAATTATTTTATATGTAGTATGCCAGAAAACATTATCTTTATGTAATTAAAAAATTGTAAATTTAATTTATGCTGTACAGTTATGAGACTCGTTCCCTTTTTAGTATGGACTTTTAAGGAAAAACTTGAATTGGAGATTTGATAAGAATAATCACAGTTCAAGACAATATAATTTTGGAAGAATAATGTTGCTCATCCATTTTTGTGGTTGATTTTACAGCACCTTGGTTTGTCAGGATCATTTATTTTTCATACAAAAGAAAGGTTGCAAAATAGATTTGGTTACTGCTTTGGTTATTGTACCCAGAGCCGGAGATAGGTCCAGTACCACCAGGCTTGAGAGCCTGAGCACTCTACAGACCTGGGCTTATAGGCTGAGAGAATGGCCTTAGTGAGTATGCACACTTGGGAGCCACCCTTCTGTTCTTGCCTGCCACATCTTGATCTTATTAAGCAAGCAAAAAGCTTCTTGTTGTAACAAGGTTCCACGTGTAGCTCTGTGGATGTTCTTTGCGGGGCCCCTGCCTCCCCTTTACCACATCCACATGGCAACCAAGTATTCCAGGCCTCAGAGCTGGCATTCTCATGAAAAGAGAAAAGAAAAAAATACCCAAGTACTTAATGCCAGGTCAAGACCACCACCATGGTCTCTCAGTTCTGGGTTGGAGTTCACAGGACCTTCAACTCAAAGCCACCCTTCTGGTTTATGTAACTGCACTCTGGCCCTGCCCATCTCCACTAATCAGCAGCCGGGGGGGTGAGGGAGGCTGTATGACTGATAGGTTCTGCAGCCAATCAGTAACAAGCAGTAGCAAGAGAAGGGGGCCACCAGGGCCCCTTGGCCAGGGGGGTAGGGGCCCCCTACACTTCTCCACCCACAAAGTAGCTGCCCAGGCCCACATTCTGCCTGTGAAATTGGTGGCAGGCACTGTTAATTAGGTAGGTACTGCGTCTATAGCAGTATTTTTTATGATCACTGTAATATTTGTTCAGCTAATTCTCTCAGTACTGTTAAGACAGTTTATGTAAGAGAGAGACAGCATCATCTAGTGATAGAAACTGGTGTGTAGAAGGGGCAGGCAATTATTTTGAGCGGAGGGCTGCTTACCCAGTTTTGCCAGGCTGTCAAGGGCCGCATGGGTAGCCCCGCCTCTTGACAGGTGCCCCACCCCTTGACAGGTGCCCTGCTCCCTGGTCATCATCTTGGGACCAATGTCCCAATGTCTCAGGACCAATGTCCCAGGGCCACCACCGGTGGGGCCCAAAGTGGGGCGCAGGCTGGCAGGGGTCCGTGGAGCTGACCTGGGCTGCACTAGCAGGGAGGGGGGAGCTGACCCAGCTCCATAGAGCCCCTGCCAGCTGGGACCCTGTGCTCCTGCCACCCTGTTCTGGGCCCCACTGGCACTGGCCTCAGGACACCGGTGCGGGCTCTGTGCTCCCACTGGCTCCCCGCCCACTCACTCCCAGTGCCCCCCAGCCCTGCAGTACAGGCGGGGGACAGTGCACAGCCCCGACCCCCTGCTTGCCAGCAGGGAAGAAGCCAGTGCTGAATGTGGGGAAAAAAGTGGCCACTTACTTGCCCCATGGCCGCTGCCCCATGTTGCAGGTGCTCGCAGCCCATGCGGGGCTGTCCAAAGCAGGCACAGGAAGCCCCAGGCAGTCTGTGAGCAGCTGCAGCGTAGGGCGCTGGTCATGGGGCAGGTGAGGGGCCACTTTTCCCCATTCTCAGCACCAGCTTATAACCCACCCCACTGCCAGCCTGGCAGTGGGGCCGGGTTACAAGGTGGAGCTGAGTGCGGGGGTGGGGGGACAAAGTAGCCCCTCCCCACCCCATGCCCGGCACCCCGTGCCCAGTGCCTGTTCCAGACAGCCCCGCATGGGCTGCGAGCGCCTGCCGCTCAGGGAGC
>NW_005842444.1:1228150-1231034 GCF_000455745.1 Alligator sinensis | reverse complement strand
GGGCTGCTTTTCTCTCCGCAGGGAAGGAGCCCAGGGACAAGCTGAGCACAGGGGGGGGGAGCAGCTCCTCCCCCACCCCACGCCCGGTGCCCCACACTGCAGAAGCTCGCAGCCCACTTGGGGCTGCCCAGAGCAAGCACAGGCAGCCCCACACAAGCTGCAAACAGCTGCAGCACGGGGCACCGGGCATGGATGGGGAGGGGCCACTTCTCCCCCCCATGCTCCTTCCCTGCCCAGGGTCCCCTCACTTACCTGAGCTTCCTGCGCTGGGGCAGCCACATGCTCCCAGCCCAGAAACCCCAGAAGGGGCTTCCAGCTGAGGGCACAGCCAGGCAGGCCCCATTGTTGGAGCCCACTGGGCTTCCCCTGGTCCTACTGCCCTTGGTTCCTGTCATTTTTGACAGAAACCAAGGGCAGGGAAATATTAATTTTCCAAATTTTTTTTAGGGGCCCTGCAGGCTCGATAGAATGGCCTCGTGGGCCGTATCTGGCCCGCAGGCCGTATTTTGCCCACCCTGTTATAGAAGATGGGAAGCATGTCTGACACCAGATTCAACTTGTATGATCTTGGGAATACCATTTAAAATTCCTACCGTTTTACCCAGCTGTAAAATGAAGATGTTTTGTATCTGCGAAGTTCTGAGTTCCTTGAATTAAAAAAAAAATGTGCACAACATGTCACCCTTTAATCCAGTGATTCTTAACTAGGGTGCCACAGCATCTTGGGGTACCTTGAGATACTTTCAAGGGTGCTGCACAGTGCCACACAAAGTTAGCATTGTTAGAAGTGCAAATATGATTCATGAGATAAAGTCAAAGATTTCAAATAGGAATCCAAAAGCATTTAGACCTGTTGTGATCTTTCAGAGGTCTTTGCAACAGAAATATTGTTTTAGTATTACTCTGTAGTCAAAAAGCAAATGAAAAGTAAGAGCTGGCTTTTTCCAAAGTGCCTTGAGCCTAAAAAGCTTGAGAACCACAGCTTTAATCTTATATAAAATACTTGCTTTCTTTTTCTCTTGTAAAATTCTGTCTGCCTGCAAACTAATAATACTACTTTACTAGCGTATTACTCTTGATTTCCTTTGCTTATCATGTTATATGCTAATCTCAGGAGCACAGTAAAATAAATATTACACCCAGACATAATCTGTTATACTACTGAAAACAATTTGGTTGCAATGTCCATTTGCTGGTTTGGAGAGCTTTTTGTGTGGTTAAAGAGATTTGCTGAAGAATGTAAAACTAATTTCTCTGAGGAATCTCCAATCCAGGCCATTAAAGTCTGCTATACTGTTTAGAGTTATCAACTGCCTTTTAAATCCTGAGAGACTATCTTGTGCCATTGACAGCGTGCTCTCTTAAATCTGTGGAAATCAGCAACAAAATACGTGCCAAGCTGTCTTACAGAGGTTTTCCTGTCCCCGTTGTTTCATTTTGTTCAGTTTCCTTACTTCTGTCAAAAATTCTTCTCTGCAAAATATTACAGGGTTTGTGGCTATAACTGTTCATATAACTAATAGGTTGGTCTTTGGTACAATGTATTATTCATGAAGATGGGCTTCTGTCATGACTGACAATAACAGTAAGGATGTCAGTTCTGAACATTTTTCTAGAGGTTATCATATGAATAATTAATATGATTTCAACACTTTTACTTCAGCTCGTGAAAATCATGTTTGAACTGAATATTTCTTCAAAGCATAGTGAAAATACCCTAGTGAAGGCTTGAACTACTACTGACTCATGCAGAACTACTGATCAGAGCTATATTAACTTCTTATTGCTGTAAGTCAGTGATACAAAGTACAATTCACCATGGTTTTTGTGCTACAATGCTTATATAGATGTCCAGTCCTCACCCAGTAAATAGCTTAAGTAGAAAACAGCTCCCCTGGCCCTACCAGTGCCCCTCACTCCCAAGCCACAGCTCTTCTCCCACCAGCCCTGCTGGTGTCACTCACTCCTGACTCACTGTCCCCAGCCCCACAGTATATGGGACCAGGGTGGGGGTGTGGGGCATGAGGCAGCACGTGCCTCCCTAGATTTGTGCACCTACAGTGGGCACCGGACTGCAGTCACCTCTACAGCCCAGCTGGTTGCGCTCAGTGTGGGAGGACAGAGCAAGGCGGTGAGATTCATTGCTGCCACTGCTGCCAGAACTGCCGCACCAGCCACGCCACCAGCAGCATGAGGAGTAACAGATGGTGGGGAGGAGCTGTGGTGCCCTCACCTTCTCGCACCATCAGCCACTCATGTGCTGGGCCACAACTCTACCCCACTGCCATGGCCTAGCCACTGCTTTACCGTGGAGAGGAGGTGGAGTGGCAGGTAGTGTCACCTGTGCCTTTCCCAATCCCCTGACATGTCATCCATGCCCCTCCTACCTCCGCAGCCCATAGACTTACCTGCGGGGAGCTGTTCTCCCTTCTGGCTGGCTGCCACTGGCAAGTGTGCACACACACATATACATGGTGGCCCCTGCCTGATCGCCCTCCTTCCACTCCCCACAGCCCCAAGCAGCCCCTTGCAGGCTGAAACTCTGCCAGTCTGCAACGGAAAACTCACTGTCTCCCATGTTTTTCTCCTTTAAAGAAGAATACATTTTAAAAGTTTTTTGATCCATTTTTTAAAGTTTGCTCATGACCCTTTCATATATTCTTGCGACCCACTTTTGGGTGATGACCCACGGGTTGAGAAATGCTGTGCTAGATCACACTGTTGAGTACCATTAAGCCTCAATTCCAAATCACTTTTTTTTTTTAATTGGACTTTTTTTGGGAGCCATGTCATCTTGCCCATGAAGCTCCCGGAGAGGCTAGGAATTCAGGAGGGGTACTGTTCCATGTGGTCAGCATTCAGCCATGATTCTGGAAAAACCTTC
>NW_005842444.1:1204251-1228119 GCF_000455745.1 Alligator sinensis | reverse complement strand
AAAAAAAGTGTGCATCTTATTTGAGGGCATGTGGTATGAAAGGGTTCATTCTGAACTTAAGTAACAACAGTAAATCCCTTTTTTGGATAATGTACATTTTTAGACATTGAAAACATGCCTGAATAATGACCAGATAAGCTAAACTATTAATACATGCACCCTGCTGTAAAGTAGGGCCCTAGAATCAATAAGTTAATAATTTGCTACACAGCAATTTATGCAACAGTCCATGAATAGATAAAGATGATGTAAGAGTAAACTATTGTTGATACTCACACAGTCATCAGTGGCATCTTTTACAGCAGTAATGGTTAATACTAGTGCTAAAGGCACAATGGTAGTAAACCAGGATAAGGATGATATTTCTGGGATCAACTACAAGAGAAACATTTTTAAATTTTTTTTAAAAAGTACAGTAAAAATATTCCAGAAATATATTTAATTTAAATCATTTCCTTGAAAATTACTAGTAGCTCAAAAAAATGATTAGGTTTTTGTCTAAATCAGGGGTCAGCAAGGTTTTGCAGTGAAGGCCTGCTTTAATGGAGCTTACCTCTGAGAACAGGACTCTTCCAACCTGGCCCATGCTGCCAGGGCTGGAACCAGAGTCACCAGAGTCAGTGGGCCAGATCCAGCCTGCAGACTAGAGGTTGCTGACCCCTGATTTAAATAATAGACAATGGTAGGCTAGTTTTTTTGTATTGTTAATAGTTATCTCATAAGACTTATGTAGTCTGATCTAAATAGAATAATTTAAATTATTTGTTTGTATCATAAGTGACCATTGCATTGACTGAGCTATAAAAACCAACTGTTGGATCTCTTTACTAAAAGGCTAGAATATTATCAAATATACTAGTGAGAAAAAGGAAGTTATACATTGTTAGCCCTGAATTTAGGACTCGGATACCTTGTCTCAGGGTGTGGGAGGGGAGGGGGGAACAGGATTCAGGAGGGACCCACCCTCAGACCAACCACAACCTTTCCATTCGATAATAGGCAAACTTATTGATACACAGTGATAACAGAAAAGAAGCAGTACAAACAATCAAGCAATTCTATATATCTACCAAATTGTAGGGCTGTCAAGAGAATCAAAGTGCATCTGACCAGGATGCAGTGTTCACTCTGAGGCTCTCTCTTAGGTGTCAGATGTCAGCAGCCTGGAGGTGGGATGCTGAGCCCCCTGCCCCACAGTGAAGTGGATTAGACAAACTGGTAGTGTACCCTCTGTCCATGGTGGCTTCGGGGACCCTCCTGGGAGACAGGGACAGGGATCCCTCTCAAGGACCCTCTTGGAGAGAAGGACAGGGAGGGACACAGATGAAGGGACCCTTTGTTACTCTCAAGCCTCTGCTTTTGTATTCTCCTTCCCTCCTGATGACTCTTGATCCATGGCTGTCACTGGTTGGTCTCTCTTTGTTCATCACACCATCCATATAGCTCATCACATGTACACATACTAATTTGGTCTTTCCGGGCCTTCTCCTAATTTGGTCTGTTCCCCCGCTCTGGAACCTTGCTAGCTGGTGCCACCCTATCTCATGGAACAGTACAATACATGCCCCCAGTTTCTCAGATTGTGTGTATATCTGTTGGCCTTGTTGTTTTAGACAGCCTGTCTGCTTTGAAGGCTGCATGAAACTGTGTGCATGAGATCCAGACTTTTTAGAAATCAGTTAACCCCTGCTGCCTATCCTGAACCATTCTAATGCATATACATATACCTATAAGTCAATTCCCAAAAACAAACCTTTAAATACCATTTCTAAGCCAATGTATGTTACCTGTAAAATCAGGAGGAACAGGAAGTAAGCATTTGCAACCCGCTGGAATTGTTCGAATAAGTTAATAGGCAAAAAAGTAAGAATGTTGTATTTAGATGTTTTGATGCGATTGTCCTGAAAAATAACAATAAAAATATAAAACATCAGTGGACATAAAATTTAAATTGTGCTTTTGAAATTTAAAATTGTGCTAACACAAAATGTGCTTCAACTTTTGAACACACTGCAGCCATGGTAGTTGATAATCTCATCTAATAGTACTAGAGTTACATTATATTCCTTAAATGGTTAGTAACAGGTGATGTATAAGCTAAAAGCCACAATTTCATTTATAATGGCAACAATGTTTCAAGTCAACATATAAAATCTTTGAACAATAATAGAAGTTTCTAGATTCTATCATCCCTAGTGTTTCTTTTGGGCAGATAAAAGGAAGCATGCATTTTCTAGGAGAAGGGGTGGATTTAAAAGTGTGGTCAACCCCTACATTCCTTTAGGAGAAATTAATAATACTTAATGAAAGGAATGGGCTTTCCTGATTTTCCTAGCAGATGTTACTACCATGCAGATGCTCAGTTACATATTAAATTCTGCTAAGTGAAAATGCAGCATAAACAGGTAGGAAATTGAGCATTTATGAGTATACAAATGTCCACACACATGCATACAAAATAAAACTGCAGAATTCTATTTAACTAAAAATAACCTAAGACTAGGAACAGACACTGCACATAAACCAATGTAAGTGATCAGAAACTGGTCTAAACCTGTAACAGAACAGAAGTTCAGCACACACAGCCCAGTTTCAAAATAGCAGAACCTGGTCTAAGATAGACCCAGACAGATGTAGTATCAGACTTAATCAGTTTAGATTAGAGCAGTATATCAAATTACTGTCCCAGATCCTGTAGCAAATCACCTTAGTTCACTGCCCTCTAACACCCCAGGCACCCCTCGCAGGGTGGCATGCTAGCCTCAGACAGTGCTTGTCTGCTCCAGGTGGGTGCTGGACCAGCCCTGCCCCCAGGCTGTCACAGACAGGAGCCAAAAAAGCTTCTGTTCCCTGCCTGCACAGCCCAGTGGAGGAAGAGGGAGAGGGTAGAGCAAGGGTGGGCAATTATTTTGGGTGGAGGGCCACTTACCAAGTTTTGGAGGGCTGCAAGGGTAGCCCTGCCCTTGGCAGGTGCCCTGCCTCCTGACAGGTGTCTGCCCCCTGGTCACCATCTTGGGATGGAAGTCCCACCCCCTAAGCCCTGACCTTTGCCACCGGAAGTCCTTCTCCTTCCCCCAGAACTATTCCTTTTGGGAGGGGGGAGGTGGGGGGTTGTTATCTTGGAACAGGAAAAAAAAAAACCACAAATTGTATACTAAAAATCAAATATTGATAAAAACATATTTTAATTTTATTTTAATAGCTTAATAGCTCAAAATGAGGTCTTACTCTTGAATATTGTAGGGGAGTGTGGAAGGGTGGGGGGGTATGGAGGGGTGGGTATGGGGTTTGTGGGGGACTGTGGGTGGGTGTATATGTGGGATGTCGGGGAGGATGTGAAGGTATATGTGGATGTGGGTGGGTATGGGGGGGTTGTGAAGGTGTTTGTGGGGATGTGTGTGTGTGTGGGTGGGTATGGAGTTTATGAGGTTTTTGGAGGGGGAGGGCGGCTGGAGGTGTCTGTGGGGCATGTGTGTGGGGTGTGTGTTTGGGGACATGGGTGTATGTGGGGTGTGTGCGCATAGCAGTGAGTGGGGCTGCCCCCAGAGACATGTGGGGAGGGTGTGGGGGGGTGTGGAGTTGGGAAGGAGTAAGTGGATGGGTGAGGTGTTTGATTGTGTGTGGAAATGGGTGTGGTTGTGGGATTTGTGGGGGAGGGTTTGAGGGTATGGCAGGGTATACATGGGATCCCCCATGTGGACTCCTCTGAGCCAGTCAGCACCCAGCCCCGCCCCACACCAGCCCAGAGCCTGCACGTCCTGTGGCACCTCCCCACCACTGCCAGCAGTACGCAACCTTAGCCCACCCCATGCCCACTCCAGACTCACCCCCCCACCAGAGCAGATCAGCTGAAACTCATGCACAGCCCTGACCCAGCCCTCCCATGTGTGATGTGGCTTGCTGCCCCCTGGGCATGCAGTGGGGCTGGGGCAGCTCTGCATCTGGACTGCCTTTCTAGGCAGCCCAGGTTCCTCCTTCTGGCTGCTGCCACTACCAGCCCCAGCCCCACAGTACCAGCAGGGACCTGCGTGTGCAGCCCCAACCCTGCATGCCCTGCGCCTGCTCCCGACTCACTCGCCCAAGCTCAGCAGTGGTAGCTCAGGACAGAAGCTGCTTGTGTAGGCAGGGGTTTCAAGACAGAAGGGGAAAAGCAACCCCTCCCCCTCTGCTGCTAGCAGTTCCCTGCTGTAGCCACCTGGAGCTGTTCTGCACTGCCATCATTGCTCCACAGGGCAGCCAGGAGGCAGCAGTGATGGCAGTGGAGACACAGGGCAGCCCAGCACAGGCTCTGGGCAGCTGCAGCAGGGAACTGCCAGCAGCGGGAGTGAGAGGGGCTCCTTTCCCCCCTTACTAAGTAACAACTTCTGTCCCACGCTGCAGCTGATCAGCCTGGACAGGTGAGGTGGAGCAGGCATAGGGCATCAGGGTTGTGCATAATGGGTCCCCACCAATACTGCAGTCTTGGGCCAGTGGCAGCAGCAGCCAGAAGGAGCCCCCTGCCACATGGGTTGCCTAGAAAGGCAGTCCAGCTGCACAGCCACCCCAGCCCTGTTGTGTGCCTAGGAGGCAGCAGGACACACCATGGCTGGACTGTGCCTGGGCCAGGGGACTAAGGAACCCACTGTGGGGTGGACAAAGAACTACCACAGGCCAGATTTCGTCCATATTTTTCCCACCCCTGGGGTAGAAAAATGGAGCCTCTCTTCACCACCTTGTCCCAAGCCAGCACAGCAGGGGTTGGGGCCAGACAGCAGGGTGCTTTGTTCTCCCATGCATGTCAAACCCCAGCCTGACCCTACTGCAGGCAGAAGTCATAGTTTGGATCCATGCACCTGTCCACCATGCTGGGAAATGGGGGAGGTGAGCAGAGGGGTGAGCAGAGCCCCACTGCACAGACCTGACCCAGTCCCACCCAGGAGCAGGGGTAACAAGCTGGGGGGGCTGCATGGCAGGGACTCCCTTTTCCTCCCCAGCTATTGTTGATAGATGACAGCTGGCAGGGAAGTGGGGCTGAGGCCACACTGGTCACTCAGGGGTAGCTGGCTGCTCAGGTGGGCTCAGAATTCTCTGGCAGCCTGCTGGGAGGTGTGTGAGAGTGCAGACTGCCTCCGTGCCCTCCCCCAAAGGGCAAACACGAATTCTGTTCATTCACAAACTAATCTAGGGAACTTAGGAAAAGCTACAAAAGTTAATATGAATCCACCTTGGGATTTTTTAACCTCTGTACCTAGCCTAAAGGTCCAGTTTAATCCAAACTACAATTAGCTCAGCTGCTGTGAAAGCCTCGAAATTCTAGTCTGGGAGGTTTCAAGACCTGCAAATATAACTCGTTTGTCTTCTCCAATAGACCTTGGAATTCTAGTTACTATGCAACTATTTTTTATCTACACTGTAGCTGCTACTACTATTGCTACTATTACTTTTTCCTTGGTGACAATCATAATTGCTTTTAAAGTAATATAAATTAAATAACAATTAAGTTATTATCCATTAATACTTTTATCTAGGCAGCAGTGTGCAAAATATTAGATATGAGAGCCTGAAATATGTCCTATTAATTTTTCAACAGGGTAGCAAAGAGTTTACTCAGTATCAGCTATTGTTATATAACTCAAAATCTAATATCTTAAAGAGAAAGAGGTTTCCTTTAAAGTTAGGTTGACATCCAAAAAATATGGAAGATTGCTACTAACCTAAAACAAAACGCTTAGTAAGAGATGTGTATAATTGCCTCCTGGTGTAATGTCCCTGAGATAAAAAACAACAATGAACATTGATCTGATATTTTCATTTTTCCTTTCATTTCAAACAAGTCCATTTTGTGGTCCAAATATACATAGTCACAGGCATGGGCAACTTGTGCCTCTTGTTGGCGGGGGGGGGCACATGCCCCCCCCAACACCAGTCAGCAACTGGGGGGGGTCCCCCAGAAGCCAATCGCACTTATGGGGGGGAGGTGAATCTCATTCACCAAAAAGCAGATGGGGGGGGAGTGGGGGGGCAGGTGAATCTCATTCACCAAAAAGCAGTTGCACTGCTTCTAGTAGTCCTCCCGCAGCCACTTCCGGAAGCAGCACAGCCGCTTTTGCTGGTGGCCCCACACCCCAGCTGGTGCTCACAAGGGGAGGCACCAGTGCTCCTGCCTGCCCCCTGCCCTTCACCTAAACAGGGAGCGTGACCTGACAGGGGGTATACCAGCACTCTCAGGGGGTGCACATGCACCCCTGTGCACCCCCTACACATTGCCACTGGTCCCAGGTACTGTCATAAAAAGAAGCAAGTTGTGTGGAAATGATCACAGAAGATCCATACACATTGTTAAAATACTGGCCTGCCCTTGGTATATATTCTTGGTTTGCAAAGTCTGAGCAGAGATTAAGCACTGCCTCAAGCTCTGTTTCTCTAGGTACACTCTCCAGATAAATATCCTTTGTCAAACACCCCTTTTGAGAGAGGACCGCACAGTTCAAATGTCTATAACCTATAACTAGTTATCATAAGCCTTGTCCATAGTTCTGGCATGCCTCCAAAAGTTCCACCAAACTTGAGGACCCACCAGATAACTCCTTCCTCTTCCATGAACAATAAGACTGTAAAATCAATTAACAGAGACTATGCAAAGGAATTTCTATACTGATCAAACTTTATGCACAAACAAAGCACAAGAAACATCAAGAGCTATTAAAAACAACAGTGCACAAAGCCCTCCCTCACCGCTGAAAAATCTTTTGGGTTTCGGTCAGTCCTCTAAAGATCTCAGGACCATTCTCTTCCTTTCTTCTTTTGTACAAACTTCCCTTCTGACCTACACACCACTTTTCACCGCTGCCCAAACCAGGCAGCCGGGAGAAGCAGCAATGGCAGCCAAGGAAGAAGCACTGGCCCACCTCAGACCCAAGCTGTGTTGATGTGGCCTGCCACTGCAAAACCTTGATGACTTGTCTCGAGGTATTCTTATTTGAAGAGAAGAACCTCCAGTTTAATAATTCAGCTGCCATGAAGTATTAGCCCTTTACCAATACTTCCAGGAATTCCAGCTGAACAAGGCACTGGAAAGTAAACTATCAAGATACAGTGCAGTTTTACAGTTCAGTGCAGTCAAAATGAGAATCATAAAACAAAACAGTGTTTATAGTTTGATACAGACATATAGATAGGCATTTATCTTTCACACACACAGTCAAATTCAGACCTGAGATAAGCAGATACATCTCCATCAGCATATGTGATTGATTTTTTTATCTGTCCCTATAAGATGTTATCACAGATAACTGATTAGACACTGTAGGCTAAATTCTGGTTGTGTCAATGAAACCTACAGAGGAAGAATAGAGAATGAAACTTCTACATGAAGATATTATGAATCCTTTTTTCCCAAAAAACAATCATAGACAAAGCTTACAACCCAAACCAGGAGAGGATTTCCTGACAAGACTACTGAGGTATATATACTTCTTGACCCACACAGATTTTTCTTTCATTTAGTAGGAATTATCTGTAGTGAAACAGTATATACAAGAAATACTAATGGCCAAAATTTAAGCACCATCTGCTGTTGAATATGTGCTTATTATTTGTATCACTTCTCTTACTTTCATGTGTACTCAACTACTCTGCAGACTGGTTAAAGATCACCAAACTGCACAGTTCCTAAAGTACAATTTTATTCTAAAAGCAAGCTCATAAAAATAATACTTGATTGTTTAGTATATCTGCTCCCTGTATTTTTTCAGTTCTTTTTTACCTTGAGAAAAATAAGAAAGGAAACTTACTGTACTTACCTGAATACAAGTGGACTTCAAGTTTAAGATGACTCCCCAAAATTATATTCTAGACATGAAAATGTATGAATTTATTATAATTTGCTATGTCTAGAATCTAACTATTGGAGGGGCATCTTATATTTGTTCCCTCCCACGACTGCACCAGGCAACGCAGTTCCAGGAGGGCAAGGAGCAGCAGGGGGCAGGTGGTGGGGGAGTCAATCAGCCTGATCCCCTGCTGCTTGCCCCCCACTCCATGCCTGGACCTGTGCACCCTGGCACCTGTCCACACCACCCCTTGACCTCTCCACCTATCTCCTTCCCCACAGTACCTGCTTCCCTCTGCACTTTGTCCCCTGCCATAGCTGCACTCCCCACCCCCACTTAGTGCCACCCCCCTGCCACTTGCTTCCTGCTCCACCCTCCCTCCTACCTAGGGTTACCATCAGTTGTGGCTCTGGTGTCCCTTCCTGCACACACATTAACAGCATTATAACTTATATTTGAACTACAAGGCAAATTGAAAACAATGGAGTTGTGAGAGTTAAAGCTAAAACTTTTATTAATAGTGAAATGTACATGTCTGAAGGCCCTCAGCTAGACTTTTATCTCTCTTTATATGAAAGATTGATCAGAAAGTGACTGACATGTGAAACATGGGCACATACAGTCATTCTAAACATCACTTTTCACAATAGAAGTCACACGTAACTCGATGTTAGTACTTGTCTTAATGTTGGATTGCCTATGTAATATAGGCTGCTGTTCAACCCAGCTCCCACTGAAGTCAATGGGACTTTTACTAGTTTCTGACTAAACTAGCCTTCTATTGAGCACATGTTCAGATTTTGAAAACCACCATTACATTAATATATCTGAAAGTTTCAGCAAGGAGAAACAAACAAATGGAGAAACACAGTACCTGCCCACCATCACAGAGATTATCTTAAAAGACTATAGTCACAATAAAACACATATCAACAAAAAAGTATTCTTATCTGTTACCCAGAAAAGTCACCATATTTTGCAGGTAGTTAGAAAATATAATCAAAAGTAGAAAAAAAAGTGCTTTATAATCAACACTACTAGATCAAACTGAAAAACATATTCTTCAACTCTATGGACACTAATTCAATCAACAAAGGCAGTCATTTTCAGTCTTTGGGATCTACTGAGAGCACTGCCTCTCATGTCTCAGGAGTCTAATTTCCAAACTATTATTTATTAAGTAAACATACAGTAAGTAGGTTTTCCAGCCACTTTCACCAAAAGGTGCTTTGTTAGCTGCTCTTCTTAGCGCTGTGCACCGCTTCATAAAATTACTAGATACAGTTCCTAAGTTTCATTCCAGTGAAAGCAGAATAGTCTATGAATTGAAGTTTATCTAGAAAACTCTGACTGTGAAGAATTCCTTGGGGAACAAATTAAATTTCCCTTTGAAACTAATTTATTCACTGCATGGCTTCTTCCCTTCAAGATGTGATAGAAAAGCAGATGTTATACAAAGAATTTCCTGTACTACCATAAAGCAAATAACGTATTTCCTGCTAGGGCTGTGCTGATTCGATTCGGAGAAGATTTGGCCTGATTCAGTGGCCGAATCTCCAAATCCGAATCAAATCAGGGGACCAATTAAAAGGTCTGAATTGATACAAAGCTCTCCAAATCAATTTGGAAAAGATTTGGAGAGCTTCCACAATTCAGGCAGTCCCTGCATACTGCAGCAGGAAGCTGGAGCCCCTTGTCCCAGTAAGTTTCAAACTTAGGAATGAAACTTACTCAGAGCTGATAAGTAGGGGACAGGGGAGGGGAGGCTTGAGAAGCGGGGAAGGGACCATGGGGGGACCCCTGCCAGGTCTCATCCCCTGCCTGCTGCCCCAGCCCCCCCAGCATCCCCTGACTGCCCTGTGCTGCATGGGGAGCTCTATCACGAGCCCCCCAACCCCTGCCTACTCCCCCAGCCCCCCCATGTCTGCCCTGCCCACCCCTGCTCCGGCCCTTTAAGAAAAAAAACAACAACAACAAAAAACCCAAACTCACCTATTCCTGCAGTAGCCTTAGAGCTTCAGGGGGCTCATGCAGACTCCCCATGTGGTGTGGGGCAGTGGGGAACATCAGAGATTGCCCCCCACCAGGCAGGAACCGGTGAGTCCAGGGTTTTTTTTGTTTTTTTTTTCTTGAAGGGTCAGGAGCTGGGGCAGGCGGGGCAGCCATGGGAGGTGTGGGAGAGTGGCTGGGTTTGGGGGGCTCGTGCAGAGCCCCCCATGCAACATGGGGCAGTGAGGAGCAGCAGGGGTCACCATCCCACCCAGCAGTACCTGGTGAGTCAGGGATTTTTTTTTTTCAGTGCCGGGAGCTGAGGCAGGTGGGGCAGCCATTGACAGGACTGGGAGAGCAGGCAGGGGATGGACCTGTGTGATTCAGAGATTCGGCAGCAGCCGAATCTCTGAATCAGGTTTGGCCAAATCGATTTGGGACAGTAATTTGAAACGACAAATCAAATTACTGCTCCTCAAATCAGCCGAATCCAAATCCAAAGCAAATTGTAGCCACTTTGCACAGGCCTATTTCCTACAAGAATTATATAGCTGGAAAAGGAGATCAAAAGCCTTTTGTCAGTATATCCACAAAATATTGCTGGACACATATGTAATAAAGAACATAAAGCATCAACCTGTCAGTGCTTTAAAAAGAGTGCATTCTTACTGTATTACTTAAAAAATGGGTAGAGGACAGTGAGGTCCAAATTCTAACCTATGTTAAATGGCTATAATGCCAATTACTTCAAACGAGTCCCACTGTTTTCACTCCATTTGATTATGGGCAGATGAATAATAAACAGGTGACTGCCACTGGAAGAGCTGCCAACAAACCTCCATTCCCTGCTCTTCTCTCACTGCAACTTCTAACATCTAGATCAGGAGCAGGCAAAATATGGTCCACCAAGCCAATCTATCTGGCCCATGAGGCCTCTCTCAAATTTAAAAAATTACTACCTGCCAGTGGCTGCCTGTCTAAAAGCTGATGAGGCATCAGCAGCAGGAGGAGCCAGCAGTAGGATCAGTGGCGGCAGCAGCGTGGCCTGGCCTGCCCGGCCCTGCCCCAACCCCAACCGGAAGCTTCTGCCTACCAGAGATTTCTGGCCTCGGACCCTGTGGCTGTTCCCCAGCCCTCTCTGTCCCAGAGTGGAAACTCAGGTAAGAATGGGCATTGGGCAGGGAGGACCGCCAGTAATTGCCCCACTCCATGGGGCTAGCAGGACTCTGGCTCCATGACTCCATGTGCTGCTCCTGGCTAGTGTCAGGGGCACCATGTGGAGGCATGGAGTCCTGCCCCTGATCTAGATGTTTTGGAAGTTCTGATTCAGAGGTGGTACCCCTATCTAACATTGTCAATGCCTACTGATGAACCTTTCCTTCATGAATTTGTTCAATCCCCTATCACACTGTTAAACTATCAGCTTCTACAGCACATTGTGGCAATGAGTTCAGCAAATTAATTATATGCTGTATAAAAAAGAACTTTCACTTATTAGTCTTATACCTACTACTAAGTTTCATTTTACGTTCCCTATTTGTCATATTTTGACAGATAGTAAAGAATAAATCCCTTTTCATTTTCTCTGCACCATTTAATATTTTTTCTGTCATGGCTCCCTTAGCATCTCTCTTCTAAGCTGAAAAGTCATAGTCATTTTAGTTTCTGCTCATATTGAAGCCCACTCATTATTCTTGTTGTCAGCTTTGTACCTCTCCTAATTCTTCTATATCCTTTTTGATGTGGAAGGACCAAAACTGCCCACAGTATTCAAGGCATGGAGATACCATAGATTTATAAAAGACCATAATGCCATTTTCTGTTTTGTATTGTTTCTTAGGGCTGGAAATTGTGTTTGTTCAGGCTTAGTTGAAGCTCGCTCGCTCGCTCTCTCTCCCTGTTTCTTCACCAGAACTGTCCTTTATTCCACACACTTATACAATGCTTCCTAAGGCTCAGCAAAAGTCCACTTTCCAAATTGTTTAGCAACCTTTCTGAGCACGCTTGTATTTGGCTTTTTTATGGGGTAGCAACATGATTATATTTTTCTTACAGCTATCTTAAATGATGAACAGTTTCAATAAAGTTCAACTGATCCATTACGATTACTGGCTAATGATCTTCTCTTCCTCGGACCCCTGCTATACATTACAGGTACCATGCAATGAACTGGTTAATTGCACAATTACCTTGAAAATAGCCACACATGCAAAATAGCTATTATGCCATAAAAAGCTCCAACCAGGTAGAAAATTAGACCACAAAAATATGTACTAAGTTTAGAACTTGATAGCAACCACCTATAATTTGCACATGTAGTGAGGTCTCCCCTGCAACTGGGAATGCAATCCCCAAGCCCTGGGGGTTTGTGGGGCTCTCCTGTGGCTGGGAGTCCCTCTGAGGCAGCTCCAAACCTCAGGAGTTTGCTTCCTGCTGGTGCAGGAAGAGCCCGGGATCAGGCTCCCTCTGCACCAGCAAAAAAGCACAATGGGATCTAAAGCACAATCCCACAAACATGCCTCCTGCCATGTACAGGTATCAAGGCAGGAGGTGTGGATTGTGCATTAGATCCCATCCGGCCTCTACCTGCACATGTAGAGGGGCCAAAAGAAAATCAGGCTGCCAACTAAGCCAGCCTACCACACACTACATTGACACATTATTTAGCAATAATTGATATTTATTTGCCCCTCTGCTAAGTAAGAAATCTAGTAACGGAACAAAGCTTGCAATTATAGAAGTTTTTTGCAAAAATCTTGTTGGTCTAATAGAAGATATCATCTCTACTACAAGTCCTGATTGCCATTAACAGACAAAACTATTCAACTGACTAATACAGTATGTTATTATCCAAAATAATACTTCTGTAGATTGACAAAGCAAAAATCTCTATTTTATGGAAGAGGGAAAATAATTTTACACTATGAAGGAAAGGTGTGAACACAGGCTGTAATTATTTTGAATGGCCACCTTTGAGGAAAATGAAGAGAATTGCTGCTGCTGCTTTCTGTTAACATATACAGTGTGCTGCCAACAGTAGGGGTAACTAGATCACTGCTGAAAAGAGGCAAGAAAGCTATTTTAAAAAGAAAAGATGCAGTTTTATTATTTTACATGGGGCATTATGAAATAAGTAGTTTTGTAACAAACAGTAATGTTAACTAGGCCTGTGCAAAGCAGTATTTGCTTCAGATTCAGATTCGGCTGATTCAGAGGGACAGTAATTCGATTCGGTGATTTGAATCACTGCCCCGATTTGATTCGGATGATTCAAACATAAACTAAACAGGCAGCAGTTTTCAAGGACGCTGGACACAGCTGCCTCCAGCTGGTAAGTCTGTTCTGGTGGGTGGAGCAGGGAGGGAAGGGGCATGTGAGAGGGAAGATCAACGCCCCCATAGTGAGGGAGAAATTGGGGCTGGGACAAGCTGCCCAGCCAAGGTAGGGGGCACGGGACTTTGGGAGTGGGGCTCCCACCACTGTGTGCCATCACAGGCTGCCAGTCTGGGAGCTGCTCTTCCAGTGGCTCCTCTTCTGCTCTTGCTGCCAGTCCAGGAGTGCATGGGAGCAGGCACATGCCCCCAGATCTGCACAGGGCAGGCTGGGCAGGGCTGTGCTCCAGATGGGTGGTAGAAGGTGCTGGGAGCAGGGGCTCTGCTCTGCTGCTGCTTGGACAGCTGGGGCAGCGCAGGATGTGGGTGTGGCAGTGCTAGAAGTGGGGGCTATGCCCTACTGCTGCTTACCCAGCCAGGGTGAAGTGGCGGGGCACAGCTTGCTCCAGGTGGAAGGCACTGGGAGCGGGGGCTATGCCCTCTCACCATTTGCCCAGCTGGGGCAGGGAGGTGTGGGACAGTGCCACTGTGCTGCCTCAGACAAGAAGCATGCAGCAGCAGAAGCTGGTCCAGCCTCCCTGTGCCTCCCAGACAAACTGTGGCTTCGCCCCAGCTAGGCAAGCAGTGGCAGGGCATGGGGGCAGGCGCATGCACCCAAATCAGGGTAGGGCCAGCAGCAGGGTCTATAGGGAATTTTAGGATGGCTGCAGCCCCCGCATAGCCCCTGCTCCACAGCACTCCATGGGGTGGGTGGAACCAGGGCTGTGCTGCGGGCTGCAGCTGGGGCTAGCCACCTGGAGCACAGCCCTGGTTCCACCCATCCCACAGAGCCCAGCCTGATGGCGGGTGGCTGGGGCTAGTCTCCCAAAGCGCAGCCCAGCGCAGCCCACCCTGCGCAGATCTGGGGGCACACACCCACTCCCATACCTTGCTGGACCAGCAGTGAGAGCCGCCAGAGGAGCCACCAAATAAGCAGCTCCTGGACCAGCAGCATGCAGTGCTGGGAGCCCCCCTCCCCAAGTCCCGCGCCCCCTACCCAGTCTGGGCAGCTTGCCCCAGCCCCAATCCCTCCCTCGCTGTGGGGGCATTGATCTCCCCCACCTCCCTCCACGGCCTTTCGCTCCCCACTCCGGCTACCATAACAGACTTACCTGCTGGAGGCAGCTGTGTCCAGCGTAGTCGAGGACTGCTGTCTTTGTAGTCTATGGCCGAATCTCTGAATCAGCGCTGAATCTCTCCGAATCAATTTGGACCTTTTAACAGGTATCCTGATTTGATTCGGATTCAGATTCGGCCACTGAATCAGGCCGAAATCTCCTCTGAATCAAATTGGCTACCAAAGCTTTGCACAGCCCTAATGTTAATGTTTCAGCTGAACTTGATTGAAACTGTTATCCATCATTTAAGATACCTGTAAGAAAAATGTAATCACGTTGCTACCCCACAAAAAAGCCAAATTCAAGCCTGCTCAAAAGGGTTTCTAAACAATTTGGAAAGTGGACTTTTGCTGAGCCTTAGGGAGCATTGTATAAGTGTGTGAAATAAAGGACAGTTCTGGTAAAGAAACAAGGATAAATATCACAGGATAAGAGAGAGAGAGACAGAAGCTTCAGTTCAACCTGAACAAATACAATTTCCATCCCTAGGAAAACCTGGGATGCAGAGCTCTTGTATGTTCTGAGCAAGGAACCTCTGAATGTTGACTCCTCCAATGCTCAGAAAAACAGGACTTTTTACATGCTCTGTATTGCTTTAATGAAATATCTGACTCCATCACCAATTTCTTCTCCTCAGTGGAATAACCTACATGGCTCCATATTTTGCCTAGCTGATCAGGTCAAAAGGTTAAACACAAGTTTGAACTACCAAATTACTTAATACTTATGCAATATTACAATGTTTTATAAGACCTTTTATCATTAACATCTGATAACAGCCACAGACAGGGACATGCAAATAGGCTGACAATGCATTTTCAAACAAGCAAATCTTTTGAAATAGTTTTTCCTAATTAAAGGAACCTTAACAGGACTTGCAGAAAGAATTTAGATGGTCTAAAAAGAAAAATTAGGAAGTAGAGAATGGGAAACATTACAAAGTCTACCATGTATAAAAAGAACAAGCATGTGTGTGGCTTAGTTCACTAGAAACAAAGTTCTGTTAAACCTCCTCTTGAAAAATCTGCATATAGTATCCATATATTTAGTTCATCCAAAATTGAGGCACATTACCTTTTTTTGAAACTGCTGCAATTCTTAGCACAAACACTCCATTAACACACTTTTAAGCATCACTTTGGCACCTACTTTTATGTAGCACAAACAATTTGTGATATTTTTTCTGGGTTTTTTTCCTTTTTCAAAGCCAAAGCAGTTCCAAAAATCAAGTTCCAAAATTTGACTGAGTAGAGTCCAGTTGACAAGTCTGTGCAGTTCTATCACTGGGCAAGTATCCTCCCTCCCAGACCCATCAGTCTGGGGCTTTGGATCCTCCCCAAATCCATGGCAGGCATCCTACGTGTAAGCTCCAGACCCAGAGGACTTGGGGGTCAGATGCCCCCTGTCTCCCTTGATCTTAGCCAAGAGGCTAAATATCTTGGATACGTAGCATAAACTTTTTTTTTTTTTTTTTTTGGAAAAATATATGTTTCTAATATATAAATAAATAAATATAACTATACCTCTAACAACCCATTAAGTGGCCACTATAGTTCACTTGACAGACCAAACCACACTTTAGAGGTTAAAATATTTTAGTTCCGTTACAAAATTCCCACCACGCACCCATTCACCCATCACAATTCTAATGCTTTCACTTGTCATGGTCATCATCATCAACATGGTTGTCCTCACCATTGTCCTCTTCGAAGGGTTTGCTTCTGAAAAGTCTATGCCAGTCCCCTCTCCACCTTATGAGGTCTGCCATCTCTCCCATCGTCCTCTTCTGTCTTCCTGTAGTACCAGTACATTTCACTCAGCCCCATTTTAATACAGTCCTTGACTGTAGGGTCTCAGTGTCTGTTTGTGAGCAGGCTCCTGGCCTCCCACAGGGCATATCTGAAGCAGGAACTGAACTGGTTGAAGCAGGCTGCCATGGCCCCTTGCTGTTTGGTCAAATGCTTGCAGAGGACTGCTTCCCTGATCAGGGTTCTGAAACCTGCCACCACCAGAAGGAGCACGTATATTTTCTTCCAACCCTCTCTGGCATATAGGCAGTCCCAAAAGAGGTGGTTGATTGTTTCTGTCTGCCACCAGTAGGTTGGCCTCGGGCAGTTTGATAGACCTCTGCTTTTCTGTGTTTTTCCATGCTTGTACAGGGAGTGCCCACTGGGCAATCTGCCAGTTCAGGTCTCTGTGCTCCTTCTGCAGGTCCTTGTGGAAGATTTGCTCCCACACGGCCTGGCAGCTATCACCAGGTAGTAAGTCCAAGGGTGAGAGGATTTCTCTTGCCCTTACTATGTCCCATATCTTGCAGTGGTTCACCAGAGCCTCTAGGATCATGTTGTGCAGCTTGTATTTCTCCCAGAAGTGTTTCAGGACCTCATAGACCCATGGGCTCCTGTTGGTCATTGTGTACATCTGCCACTGTCTCAGCAGCTGCCCTGCAAAATACTTGACAAAGTGGGCTGTTTTGGATTCCACCCCCATGTACTTGGCCCAGAGGAAGAGAGGGACATCTGGCATTTCTCTGCCTCCAGACTGTTTCACTTTGTACCTGGTCCTCACCACTTTCTCCCATGTGGAGGTCCAAAAGAAGACACACATGGCTCTTTGGATTCTATGAATTACTTTCTCTGAGGAAAGGAGGACCAGAAGAGTATGTAGAAGCATGAACGATGTGTGCCTCTGGAGGCTGGGGGGGCAAGGTGACCGCCCACAAGCAGCAGCAGCAGTGTTGGTGGTGGGGGCATGGTGGCAGCAAGCGGGGACCACCTGCAGGTGGCCGCAGTGATGTCAGAGGTGATGGGGGGTGTGGCAAGCGGTAAGTGGGGGCGGCGACCGCCCACAGAAGCCTGCAGCGGTGGCCAATTTCAGAGGGGGGCACATGCTCCCCTGTGCCCCCCCTACACATCGCTTATGCATAGAAGTATTGGCAGTAGCACCACCTTCATCAGCACCACACACCCGTCCTACTGACAGGCAGCACAATTGCCATAGCCCCAGTCTCTGTCTGGCCTTGGCCTCTGTCTTTTCCCATGCCCTCTGTCCCATCAGCTCTGGGTCAAACTCCACCCCAAGAATCTTTACCCACTCATGAGGGATGGAGACCCCCAGGGGAGACAGGTCCCCCCAAGCTTTTCCCAGGACTAGGCAGGTGCTTTTTTCAACATGGAGCTTGGCTCCTCTTGCTGCTCCATATACGTGGGTATGTTGTAGCACTCTCCATCAAACTTTTGTCCCTGCATAAGATGTTAAGGTCATCCATGGGCTTTTGTCTCTTCCCCATTGCCCCCAGGGATCTTCATGCCACTGATCCTGGGGTCCTGCCTGAGCCACTATGCTAATGGTTCAATTGTGCAAATAAATAGGACTGGGGAGAGGCGGGCAACCCTTTTTAACACCTGACTCTACCAGAAACGGGGTTGTCAGGGACCCGTTCACCAGTACCCTGCTGCTCACATTGGTGTACAGTGCCTTTATCCAAGTGTCAAAAGTTTCAGGGACTCTCGTCTTTTTCAGCGTCTCCACTAGGAAGCCTACAACTGGGTATCCCATCGCTTTCTCCAAGTTGAGGTTCAGTATGGCAACCTCCTGTTCCCTCTCCCATTGTTACTGTAGCGTCTCTCACAGCTGCATCGGGGCATCGTGGATCTGTCACCCTGACAGCATGCAAGCCTGATCCTCATGGGTCAAACTATGAATGATATTAGTCCAATATGATTTATCTCATAGAGTCAAACAGCATTTCAAGCCATGGTGACAGCACAGCTCAGCAAATGAGGCACAGGGCAACCTGGTCTCACTCCATCTCATGGGGGGCAAGGCCACACTAATCATGTACAGCTGACTGAAAGAGGGGGTGACAGAGGGATTTTGAGTGAATTTTTTGGGGCCCTGTTTCATGATGTTTGCCAGGCATTCAAGGCTGATGAAGAAACAGGAATCACGGAAAATGGGAAAGAAAGGCGCAGCTCTGCTGCAGGAGTGAAGAGGGGGTCAAAATGTATGCAATGTAGTGCCTCACCATGACTTGAATAAGAGTCAGGACTGAAGGGGACTATGCTAAAAGGGCACTACCATACGTTTTAAAGGCAGCCCTTTTTGTAATTGTGACTTTAATGGTGACAGCGATGGGCACGTGAGCACACGGAGCAGTCTTTATGATGGGACTAAGAACAGTGTAACTGTAAAGTGCATTTTGGACCATCACGTGAACCATAGTGGTCACAAGACAGGTTGGTAGAGGTGTAGTTATATACCTATAGTATGATTATATTATTTATTTTATTTATATATAGCAAAAAAAAAAAATCAGCATGTTTTCCCAATGTGGGCCATGTGTTTTATAGTCATGCTCAGTGTTGGCTGCATTTAATCAGCTTCATAGTTGGTTATCATTGCTGAACACATGCTGCTTTTGGCAGCAGTTTAATGATAGAGAATATATTTAGTGAGATTCCCCTGTGTATGATTATAAGACAAGTTTTTTTTTTCCCCAATGCTGGGGGGGAGCCCTCATCTTGTATTTGAGTAAATATGGTATTTTATAAATTTATGTTTTATCAAACGGCAGTAAAACACTCAACCCAGAGCAATGGATGCAACTATAATATTCTATATAATATAATAATAATTCTATATAAATATAATATTTATAATATTCTAATAAATGTACACAAAGTACTATATATTTAAAACATGATTCAAGTTTTAAGTACACTAAGAAGTTAGCTACAGAGATATAGAAAATTACTTTTCAAATGTAATTTTGTTAACATAATCTGCATTAATATTTTGCAGTAAATATATTATGACAAGCTAATTCTGCTGAAATAAATCATTAACAGCATGGGACTCAGATAATTAGTAACACAGATTTACTATGGGATTCATCACAAACGAACCCTAAGATCTTGCATTATATCAAGAACTCTCATGACAACACAAAAGCAAGCTCTACGTGCTATACGTGCACAGGGTAACTCACAGCTCATAAGCACATAGTGCTGTAATTCCCACAAGTGGCTTTGGCATCTTAATAAATCTATGGGGTGCTGCTTGAGCAATATACAATTCCTGAATGGCTCCAAATCCCTAGGAGAGAATCATGGTGTCATGTAGCCTCTGGGGCTCATAATTTACTTATAACTTTAGAACTTTCCATTTATAAGTATTTATGCACATAATTCATAAAGGATATCAGTATTAATGAGATGTATTCATCTATGAGAAAGCAAAACACAAATATGTGTTAAAATGATATATTATTTAACAGACCAGTTTCTTGCATGTATTCCAAGCAATATGTACTTACTTTATGAAATAAATGTATAGAACTATGTCAACCCTACAGAATCAATGCAACTCTACAAGGGAGGTAGCTGGATTCAACCAACTTATGATAAATAAAAAACTTAGTAACTAAGGTCCACCTCAGTTAACAGAGATCAAAATTTAAAGACAGTGGTATTGTCTGGGAGCAAACCACGGCAGAAACAGCCTTCAGACTTTTACACTTGGTGATTAAGTATGAGCCATCAAAGAATGAAGTTTGACTTTTAGAATACAGTTGCATTAGCAGGTCTAGCTGCTAAATCATCTACTAATTTGTAAACAGTATATCATAAATCTTGTAACAGAGCAAACAACTATATTATGCCATTTTGGAGGCACTTTACTCAATACTCTTACCACAGGCTTATGTTCAAATTGGACCACTCATTGATCACTGATGGTCATTAGCAGCTGTCATTCTTATGTTGTAAAGACATAAATATAATAATAAATTCAGCAAAAGAGTGGGGAAAGAATAAAAAAATTTTGAATGATAACTCATGGAAGTGGGAGAGCAGATCATAGTTGGCTCAATTAAAAATACCCCTGTACCTTTTTATTTTCTTACTATTAAATAATATTTGGTATGCTGATATACAACAGAAAATGCAAAAGAGCCATCTGTGTTGCAAATTTGTTTTTGGGCAATTTCCCCAAGAGCCAAAAGGACATGAAGGGTGCAGCTACAGATTGCTGTATGGTGACGTTGCTATGGTGCCATGCTTTAATACTTCCTTTTGCAAGTATTAAAGCATGGTGCAGTACCTGCCCATACTGCACCATACATGCAGCACACAGTTTGATTTCACTGCTACATCCAGAGCACTAAAACGAGGGAGCATACCACTACAGCAACATAGTTGATGATCATGTGTAGACCCATTTGATTGCTACGACGTCATAGCGTGCTGTACAGCAACACGTAGACGCGCCCAAAGAAAAGATACCAAGGCCTCCTATGAACCCTAAGCACTCTTGTACAACTCCCCTCTTTTCTGAACAAGAACTAATTTATGCTTTCCAGCCTGGTTTAAGGCTGGTATTCTATCTTAACTACAGCAGTAGTCTTTCCACTTAGAACCATATCTTATGAAAGACAAGACAGAATGGTACTGTAGCTTCTTTCAAGGAAATATATAATATAAAAAAAAAAAAAAAAAAACAGAAAAGGACAGTCAAAATAACTTTTTACCTGCAAATAACATTTCTCCCCAGAGAATCTCTTATTGCTTGCAGCATTGCTTCCCTCCTTACTATTCTGATAGATGTTGACACATAATATGCTCCAAAAAGGCTGAGAACAGTTCAGGAACAGAAAACACAACTCAAACATCTCTCACTAACATGAAGACAGATTATACTCTACCAGGCACCTGGGAAATGCATGAATAATACATTTTACACACAGTATGCAGCAGGACAATACTTCCTAAGGCCCACGGTGTATCTTGGCAGGCAGTAAACAAACAGCAAATAAAGGGCAAATAAACAACAAAGAAGTCAGTTCAGTAAGACACTTGACTTACGAAGTTTTCGCATTTGAAATAAAGCCAAGAGTGGATTTCTTAAGTTTGCTGAGCAAAACTCTTAAATATAATTCTGTTTTCTTGGTGGCAACTTCCAAGGAAGAGGAAGAAAAGAAGGAATACAACGGAAATATGTCACACAAAACTGGCTCTAAATAAGCAGTTACTTTAAAAGACTAAAAATATTAATGAGCTATTTGAATAATGGGTTAGAAACTGTCAAACCAGACATAAAAACATTTGTGAGATTAAGAAATTAAAAACCATCTATTATTTTAAATAATAATTATCATGGAGCTGTTTGTTTGTCCAAAAGCACAATGCCTTCATTACAATCAGATGCAAACTTGAACTAATGTACTGACAGACATTCAACAGCTATTTTCAGGTCAAGAGAGGGAGGGCTCTGTTTCCCATCTTTTCTTTATTTGCATAAACTGTGTCTGTTCTGCAGCCCTTTAGCATGACCTGACAGGTACGCATACTCTGGGTATTCTGCCCAAACAGATGTTGAAAATATACTGCCCGATATATTAAGCCAGAGCTGACCAACTTCTAAGTGCCCTGGACCACTTAAGTGTAAGCAATGAGCCCCTAGGCCAGCAGTACTGAACCGGGGGTACATGTACCCCCAGGGGGTACATGAAGCCTCATCAAGGGGTACGTGAGATATATTTCATACATTGTCTAAGACAGGTCAAAGAGCCTAAAAAAATAATTTCCCATTGCAAGGGGGTACATGAAGTCTCACTCTGAGACCAAGGGGTACGTCGACTGAAAAAGGTTCAGAACCGCTGCCCTAGGCCATACACCACTTCCTCAGTGCACTGTATGTAGGGACCTACTGAATTCAAAGGGGCTGCCCCCTGATTTTGTGGGCAGAATATGGGGCCTGGCAGCCATTTTGTAGACAGAGTGCAGCGACTCCTCCCCTCACATACCTCTGATTGGCCCCGCCCCTCACCACTGATTGGCTGCAAGGGCTGCCTGTCATATAGTTCCGTCCCTTGCCACTAATTGGCTATGAGGGATGTCTATCATGCAGCCCCAACCCTCATCACCAATTGGTGGAGAGGGATGGAGCCACATGGCAGGCAACCCTTGTAGCCAATCAGCAATGAGGGGAAGGAGCAGCAGCCATCTTGTCAGCAGCCCTTCCAGCAGGCAGATCCCCTTCCCCACCCACACAGGTTGCTGCAGCACCCTAAGAACTGCTGGCTCCCTCGGGGGAGCTAGCATTTTATTCTCTGTAAGTTTTCTTTTTTTTCCTGCAGATTTCACGAGCATTGCTTGCTTTCACAGGCAGTGCCAGATTTCACAAAATCTGCAAAATCCATGACACTGCCATTTCGGTAGGTCCCTAACTATATGTGCAGGCAGCCACACCCTGCCCACACACCACTACACCATGCACTCAGGTGGCCGTTGCACTGTGCGCAGGCAGGACCCTCACTGCATGCATGGACAGAGCTCTTAAATTGCATGTACACAGTGCCCCCCTCTGCAACACACATGGACATGGACACCACACCTCAGCTCCCTTGCTGCACCATGGGCTGTGCTATACTGCCCTCTGGGGTGGCAGCAGGAAGTGAAAGCTGAGGGAGGGGAAAGAAGGAGAACCTAGAGACGCCAGCTGCAGCAGTAGCTGGAGCAATAAGGGGAGAAAAGGCCTGGTAAGAGCCCAGGGTCCTCACATTAACCCCTCAAAGACTACATGTGTCCCACTGGCTGTCAGTGGGACAGACCTGTATTAAGTTAAGGTACAGACTCTTTCTTTCCCCCTGTACAATTTAAGTTCTTAATTCCCACATAGAGTTGGTGGTCATCTACTTTGTTCCTTTGCAAAAGTACACAATTCTTTCCATACTGATAACTTCCTGCCATCTTGTTTGGAAGAACAGAACATTTACATCCCCAGATTGGAAACATGAGCCTTGGAGCAGTGGTGGCCAACTTTTCTGGCAGGCCCAATATTCCCAGAGTGTTGCTCTGAACCTCGTTCCCCAGAGACATACCTGCTAGCATTTGCATCCTGGGGTGTGTGCGGGCTGCCTCCCGATCCCGTCCATGTTGCCACGTGCAAGCCGGGAGCGATATGCAGACCCGTCTTTGCGCACGCGGGCTGTGGCCAGCAGCCCGGGCACGCGGGGTCAGAAGGGACCGCGCGGCGGCAAGGCATGCACGGGCTAGAATTAGTCACCGAGGCGTAGTGGTTGATTCAAAGATTATTTACTTACACCCAAGATGGTCGCGGTGTAGGCTGGACAGTTTCCCAGGTTCAGCTCCGCTTAAATCCTCGTTGGAGGACTACGACAAACTCGGTTCTTGGGCCCCGGAGTTGTTAAGGCTCTGCGGGTTCGGCAATTTCTTTCCCACGGAGTTGTCGAAGCTCCGTGGGTTTGGTTCAGCTCTCTGGCCCCAGAGTTGTTAAGGCTCCGTGGGTTCGGCAATTGAGTATATAGGATAGGGATACGTCTAGGATTGTGCTCGGCGACGGGGAGAGGCCAGAGGCTGTTTAGACCTCTGTTGCCTTCTTAAGAAATGCGTTGGGTTCGTAAGGATCCGCAGCACTTAGAGATCTTCACGCTCTCCCTCTCGGACTCCAATTGCTTTCTCTCCAAATTGGGCGGAAACCACCCAAGCTCTTTATACGGCTAGCAAGCCAGTTGCTAGCCACCACGTGTGCATAATTTAACACAAGCCAATAATGGGG
>NW_005842444.1:1184213-1202423 GCF_000455745.1 Alligator sinensis | reverse complement strand
AAACTTAAATTCTTGTGCATTAGATTCATTACAGTACGAAAAGTTGCACTACATTTTCCCCCCTTGTCGTACCACAAGGCCACCCTCTCATCTGCGGCTCGTTCCTCCGTCTCCAGATCTTCGCAGAGCTCGGATGGTAGCTCGCAACCCCTTAATCTAGCCGCCATGAGGGGAGGGAACCGGCCGATTGGCTCTGGTTCTTCACTCTCCTGAGCATATCGTAGGCATCGGGCACACTCCCGGGTGAAGGACGGGTTAGTTTCGCCCACCGGGTTGGGTCCAGCGAGGGACACAGTATCAAGGGGCCTGAAAAGGACCCGTTCGTTTCTCATTATACACCCGAACACCGCGGGGCGCAAATGCACTTCCCTCTCTCCCTTCAGCGAAAGGCGTCCACTGACAAATCTTTCACCCGTTCCGCCCGCCTGGTGGTAAGCGATATGCGCCTCCAGTTCCTCAAAGCTTTTCACTTGACGTTGGTTATTGCACCAAGGGCAGTTCTTAACCAATTCTAGCTCTAGCGTGTCTCCTTCTAATCCCATCCTCATCGCCATGTGCAGGCCGCCTCCCGATCCCATCCATGTCGCCGTGTGCGAGCCGGGAGCGATATGCGGACCCGTCTTTGCGCACGCGGGCTGTGGCCAGCAGCCCGGGCACGCGGGGTCAGAAGGGACCGGAAAGAAAGCTATAACTGGCGGGAAAATTCTACGTTGCACCGGAGTTCTCCTTTGCAGCAGAAAACTCCACTGTGCAAAGAAGCTGCAATTTGGCGGGAAAATAATTTAGCAGTGCCGAAGCGCACACAAAACAAAAATCACAACTTTGAGTTGTGACAGGGTGCAGAATAGAGGCAGGGGAAAGGGGAGCAGTGGGAACAGGGCACTGCTGCAAGAGAGTGGTTACCTCCAAGTGACCAAGAATCCAAAGTCCTGAATTGAGCAACAGCTGCAGAGCCAGGGAAGGACCAACCCGGATCTTGGCAGTGACACCTGGCATCCCTTCATAGTAGCATCGTGTGCTGCTCTTTCCTACACAGCTGGAAGCTGGAGTCCCCTGCCTCCATTCTGGTGTCTCTGAATGCCAGGAGCATGAAGCCATAAACAGCAGCTGCCCCTGCCTTAAAGCATTTACAGATTTTGCTTAGAAGAAAGAAGTAGCATTAAGTATTAGTATTTTTATTAGTAGTAAGGATCATTGTATTCTGAATAATCTGAATGGCATTATTGTTAATGGAAGTGCTTAGAAAAGAAAAAGAAAGAGAAACAAAACCTAAATACATTAGATTTCAGGCCACTTAAGTGAAGTATCAACTGAAGAACCTTAATGTATCATGGGCTTCCTCTTTAAGTGACTATATATCATATCACTTGACAATTAGTAAAATTTTGAAACTAGATTAAAAACCACAGTGGGACAGTTAGAGTTGGTGGTTTTTCCAAGAAGCGTTGTAACTGTTAACCTTGGTAAACTTCACTCTGATTTGATTTATAGGTTTAGTGTTTGTACAGTCAACTGTCTATTACCAGAAATAAAATGTCACATTTCCTGTGTTTCCAAAGGATCTATCAAAACTAACTTTTTCCTCCTTGATTTTCTGAGGTGGTTTTTAATTTTTTACTTGATTTATGTTTTATTTTATGTAAACTTTTAATTTTCTAGGCCTCTTGGTTCAAGGCTGTTTTCAAATACTAAGTGATTTTTTTTAATATTGGCTTAAAAGTCCATAGTTAAAGGAAATGGTGTCAAAATGATCATACTCAAAATGTTCCTTACCTTAAACTCTACATCTCTTCTAAAATCCTTGCATTTTTTTATTTTAAAAAATACTGGTCATTATAAAAGTGAGCAATTGAAAAATAGCCAAGTTTTACAGGCCTGTATATAAATCCAGGTAGATGCATTATTGGGAATGGAGGACTCCTGGAATGGGCAATTTATTTACTCAAATTTAACAGTTGGCTCTCCACTGTCAGACATGTATAACATTACAAAATACTTTCTTCAATAGCCTAAAATGTAAATGAGTCCTTTGTTTAAATATGGAAGCATGAGCAATGAAACTACAATGCTTTCTGCAAAATAGAAAGCACTTTTCAATCATGGTAAACAGTATTCTATCTAGGTTGATATGCCAATTTAAAAATACTGAAAAACACACATGGAAATACCTACTTTACAAAAGATATTGGTGTTGACTATCAACACCACTCCACGCAGCACTTTCAGTTTATTTAATCTGTGCATTCACTTGTAAATTACTGTTCATTAAACTGAGAAAAAGTAAAAATAAACATTTCAGACTTCCTCCAGGTTTATAAATGACTGGGAGTGTCCCACAAAGAGTCTTTCAGCCAATACATAGGATAATGCTTGTTTAATTGGTTGTGGGTCTTCACAGCTCAAATACTTATGGGAGAATAATTACTATTTCTTATTTACAGGAATAAATTATTTATAATTACTTGATATTTTAAGTATATATTTTTAAATAAATCTTGATAAACAGATGCTATGGTGATGTCCCCAAACAAAAATGAAACCACCAATACGGAAAAAACCTGTATCAAATGCAAGTTACTGGCCATTTCCATGATTAATTCAGTTCTATCATCCTATTTGTTATCATTTTCAACATCAGGAAACTCAACAAAGCATTACTAACTTCAGACAAACACAACAGTAAAGGGAAAGACAAATGGCAGGTCAGTAAATCTGACTATACTGCTGAAGTATTAAATTTAAAAGAAGATCAAAGCAACCACAACTTCTTGACTAACATTCAGTACCATGCAATTACACTTGGATTTCTAAAAGAAGCATGCCAGGATGAAAAGTTCCTATTTTAGTCATTCTTACATAAACAATTTTTTGAATAAAACATATTTTAACAACATCTGAGAACACTGCCTTTAGAAAGAGAAACCATAGTGTTCCACTATGTCATTTTCTTCAAACACATTAAAAATCATGACCAGATTTCAAATATTTAACCTAACACAGGGGTTGTCAACTGGGGGTATACGTACTCCCAGGAGTACTTGGGAAAGGGCTAGGGTTACACACAGACAGATGGGGACGGAGCACCGCCACCCACCACCCCGTACCACTGCCTCCCAGGAGCAGGAGCTGGTCGGGGTGGCGAGGGCAACAGCACCCCTCTGCAGGCTGCATAGGTGCCACCCAGCCAGCCAGACACAGGAGTCAGGGGGGAAGTCGCATGCAGAGGCAGCCACCACCATCCACCACCCCATGCTACCACTGCTATATGCAAGCCCCCACTCCGCTCCGCATCTGGCTGACTCCAACCCCCTCCCCACTCCACCAAAAATGTACCCAGAAAGGGTACACTCCTTAAAAATGGTTGAAAACCCCTGACCTAACATATCATTACAAAGCTCAAGAGAAGAATATGGGCTAAGTCAGGGGTGGGCGATTATTTCAGCTGGAGGGCCACTTAAAGAGTTTCAGTGAGCTGCCAAGGGCCACACACACACAATTCTTCAGAAGATATAATTTTAACAAATTATAGATAAAAAACAAATCTAAATAATAAATCTACATACAAAAAAATCAAACGTCTACTATAACACATTTTAATTTTATTTAAAAATATATTTTTTGCCCCAATTTACTTTTTTTTTTTTTCTGACTGGGGCAGGCAGGGAGCATATGCAGCAGAGGTCACCCAGGCAGTACAGGTGCTGGTATGGTCTGCCCCCCACCTCCATATGGCCCATGGCTGTCCTTGTGACACTTTACATGGGGCAGAGCCCTGCCCACTCCAACCTGGGGCAGCCCATGTCACACTCCCGCCAGCCACACCTGAAAGACAGTACTGCCCTGGCCCCGGCCCATGCACACAGCGTCCTGGTGGGGCTGCTGCCACAGCCACCCCGGTACTGATTGGCTTCCCCTGCTCATCACACCGGGTAGCAGGCAGAGTTGGTGGAAGGCAGCTGAGGGAACAAGAGCCTGGTATGCTGGGGCAGGAGCCACCTGGCTGCAACGTTCCCACCCCCACCCCACCCCCCATCTGGCTGGGCATCTGCTGCCCAGCGTACATCCCCACAGCTTCCCTGTGTTATCTGCTGCATAGAGAAGTGAAGCAGGGGCAGGAGGAGGAGCAGGAGCCACTGAGGATGTGGGGAGTTGAGCAGTACCCAGGCACCTATAGCAGCAGCTCCACAAAAAAGCCATCCTCACTAGCCAGGGCCAGGACGGTGCTGTCTGGCAGGCGCAGGGCAGGTGCAAACAGAAGCACAGCACAGATTCTCCCAGGCAAGAGTGAGCAGGGCTCAGGCCCATGAAGAGCACTATGAAGGCAAGTAAGGGCCGGATACGATCAATTGGCAGAAACCCACCCACAGGCTGGATTCAATCAATTGGTGGGTCAGATTCATCCCCCAGACTATATTTTGCTCATCCCCTAGCTAAGCATGATGTCTGAAGCAAAAAAGGCATTAACTCCACAAACTCCTCTCTCACATTCATATCTTGAGTGACACCCCAAACACAACTAGCTATGCAATGTCACTCGCATCCATTCTTTTGTAGATTCACAGAATAATAGTGTTGGAAGGAACCTCTGGAGATCATCCAGTCCAACCCCCATTCAAGGCAAGTTCATCCTTGACTAAACCATCCCAGTAAAGTATCCAACCTGCTCTTAAAAACTTCCAAGAATAAAGATTCCAGAACTACTGTGGGTAGCTTATTCCAATGCTTAACCACCCTCATAGAAAGAAAGTTCTACCCAATATCCAATTTGAAGTTCCCTTGTTGCATATTGAGACCATTGTTCCTAGTCCTGTGCCCTGGGTCCAGAGAAAACAGTCTACCTCCATCCTCTTTATAATCATCCTTCAGGTATTTGAAGACTGTTATCAAATTCCCCCTCAGTCTTCTCTTCTCAAGAATCCTAATTCTTTCAGCCTTTTCTCCTAAATCAAGTTTCCCAGGACTCTAATCATGTTTATTGCTCTCTGCTGGACCCTTTCTAATTTGTCTACATGCAATCCCTGATAGAGAGAGGTAGTTAGCTTTGTTAATCTGAAATTAACAGAAAACAAGGGTACAGTTGCACCTTATAGACTCATTCAGAGAGGCATAAACTTTCATTAACAACAGCTTACTTCCCTATCCTTTGTATTTAATTTCTCCTTTCTATTTAGAACTCCAGCTCCCTGCAGGTCAATTCACAGCACGTGACAAAGTAGTCTGTTGTTTACAAAAGTTTATCCCTCTCTAAATTAGTTAGTCCATATAATACCACTCTGAAGTGCCTTCTGCCAATCCCAAATAAGTTAAAAATATATTTAATTAACAAAATGCCAGTCCCAATGCATCTATTGCCTACATTGTAACAAATAGACTGCATAAACTGCTTAAATGTGTAGTATCTTTCAGCCCTGCTGTCTGCTTTGTAATGTATCATAGAAATCATAGAAATTAAGGGCTGGAAGGGACCTCAAAAGATCATCGAGTCCTGCTCTGGGCAGGAATACTGCTGAGATCAAATGATCACAGCAAGGTGTCTGTCCAGTCTCCTCTTGAAGTCTTCCAAGGTTGGAGACTGCACCACCTCCTTGGGAAGTCCACCTTTCCAGCTTGTCCAGGTTTTCTTGGATCCATATCCTATCCTCTAGCGTGGCCACTTTTCCCCACAACTTAGTATCATCCATAAACTTGGCCAGCGTGCTTTCCACATACTCATCTAAACCACTGATAGAGATGTTGAACAGCAAAGGGCCAAGAACCAAATTCTGTGGGACACCACCGGCCACCTCCTGCCAAGACTATACAGACCCGTCCACTAACACTCTCTGGGTTTGACCCTGTTGCCAGTTCCCAACCCACCTGACCATGCAGCCGGGAACCACACACCACAGCCAGGACAAGCCAAGCTGGGCTGGCTCTGCTACACCATGCAGGTCACAGCCTTGCAGCCAGGAACTATGTGGTACAGCACTGATCCTGCCTGACCCATCCCATCCCCTCCCAGCAGCATGCAGTTCCGGCTGCAAGGCCAGGACCTGTACATCACGGCATGGAGTCAGCCTGGCCCAGCTCATTCTAGCTGTGGCACATGGTTCCTGACTGCAAGGCTGGGACCCATGTGGCACAGCATGGAGGGATCAGGCCAGGCCAGGCTGAACCCATGCCACACCATGCAGGTCTCAGCCTTGCAGCTGGAACCCAGCCAGGAGGAGATGGGCCAAGCAGGCTGGGATCAAACGATCCCAGCAAGGTGTCTGTCCAGTCTCCTCTTGAAGACTTCCAAGGTTGGGGTCCATCCTGCACGGCATGACACAGAGCCAACCCGGCCCGCCTTATCCCAGCTGCAGCATGCAGTTCCCAGTTGTGAGGCCAGGAACCATGCGGTGCAGTGCAAAGAGGCCAGGCTGGGCTGGCTCCATGCTGCCCTGTGTGGTTCCCAGCCACAAGGCTGTGACCCGCATGATGCGGCACAGAGCCAGCCCAGCCCAACTTATCCCAGCTGCAGCACACGGTTCCCAGCTGCCAGATGGGCTGGCTCCATGCTGTGCTGTGTGGTCCCCAGCCTTGCAGCCGGAACCATGCGTCAGGCCAAGCTAGCCCCATGCTGCATCATATGGGTGCCAGCCTAGTAACCAGGATGGGATTAAATGGGCGGGGCTGGTTCCCCACTGGCCACCAAACCCCCAACATACAAAAAAACCCTCCCACCCACTTCCCAACCACACAATCCCCATATACACCTCTGTACTCCCCCAACACAAAATATACAAGAGTAAGAATGTATTTTGAGCTATTATGCAATCGCCTCCAAACACACCATGGAAACACACAAATCAGGACAAAAATATTTTTTTTAATAAAATTCTAATAAGTTACAGAAGATATTTGATTTTTTTAGTCTATGATTTGGCAGGGGGGTCCAGTTTCAAGATGGCAACCCCCAAAAGGAGTACTTCCAGGGCAAGGGGAGGGACTTCTGGTGGCATAGGTCAGGTGTTAGGGGCAGGACTTCTGGTGCCAAGATGGTGACCAGGGTCAGGGCAACTGTCAAAAAGCAGGGCAGCTGTCAGGGGGTGGGGATACCCATGCAGCCCTCAATTGTTCACCAAGAGTCTACTGCAGGGGAGGGCAATTATTTAAGCCGAAGGGCGGCTTAATGAGTTTTGATGAGATGTCATGGGCCATAAGGATAGCCCCACCTCTTGACAGGTGCCCTGCACCCTGGTTGCCATCTTGGAACTGGAAGTCCCACCCCTAAACCCTGATTCTTGCCACCAGAAGTCCCTCCCATTGCCCCAGAAGTACTCCTTTCGGGAAGAGAGTTTGCCATCTTGGAACCAGAAAAAAAAACACTTTATATATTAAAAACCAAGCATCTATAATAAAATATTTTAATTTTATTTAAAAATATATATTTGTTCTGATTTATGTACATTTGCATTGTGTATAAAGAGATGATTGCATAATAGCTCAAGATGAAGTCTTACTCTTGTATATTGTAAGAGGGGTGTGGGTGGGTATGGGGTTTGTGGGGGACTAAGTGTATGTGTGTGGGTGTTCATATATGTGGGGTGTGGGGGAAGGTGTGGGTGTGTGGTTATGGGGTTTTGGGGGGCTGTGGATAGGTGTGTTTGTATGTGGGATGGGGGGAGTGTGGGGATATATAGATGTGGATGGGTATGAGGGTTGTGGGTGTATGGAGGGGGTGGCTGGGGAGGAGTGTGGGGGTTCGTGGGTGCATGTGTATGGTGGGGTGTGTGTGGGGTTTCCCCTACAAACACCCCGCTATTGCGCACAGCCCCTGCCACCAGTGGCAGCAGCAGACAGAGCCCCCCAATGGCACACAATCCCAGTGAGCCCCGGGACCACATGTGGCCGGGCTGCTGACTCCATCATGTAGGGCTCATGTGCCCAAGCCCCACACTGCTGGGGGGAGCCCCACATGATGAAGCTGGTGGTGCAGGTCATTGAACTTGACTGGGGCAGCAGGGAAAGGGGTGGAGCTGGCCTGGCTCCATAGCATGTAGCAGTGACTGGGGCTGGGCCGCCAACTTCATCATGTGGGGCGCCCCTCGGAGGCATGAGGCTAGGGCAGAGAACCTGGGAACTGCACGTGAGCCCCACGTGATGAGAGCCAAGCAGACCCTGAGCCCCCACCAGCTCAAGCTCCGCACTCCTGCCTCCCCGGCCTCAGGGCACTGGTATGGGCCCCATGCTCCCCCATGGGAGTGAGCAGGGCTCAGCCTCGTGCAAGCACAGCAGGGGCAGCCCAGGACCAGGCCAGATACAGTGAATTGGTAGGCACCCACCTGCGAGCCAAATGAAATGGCCTGGCGGGCAGTATTTTGCCCACCCCTGGTCTACTGGGTACTAACAAAATATTAGTAACAGCAGGCTCCTGTTTAAGATTAAATCCAAATATCAATCCTTCCTCAGGCGATACCAATACACATTTGGATTCTTCTTTCCATTATAATGCAACTGCCATTAACAAACAAGGGAATTGTTTCCCTAAAATTAATTCATGGAAATAGAGAACTATTTAACCTTTCCTTTCACAGATTTCCACAAGGTAACTCAAACAAGCTGTAAGTATATGCCCATTACTATGCAACATTATAACAGCAACTTACCGCATACTGAAATTTTTCATTATAGTCACGATCATTGGCTTTTACTCTCCGCTCCTCCTCTGAAAAATAGGGGGAAAAACCCATAATAATTAAAAGCTAATGAAAACATTTGTAATCAGAATATAAACAACACTTAACTGGCTATGGGATTGATCAGTGTACCAAATATTAGTATATGTCATCTCTTTAAAAGCTTATTTTCAGGCCCTTTAGACAATTCCCTGTTATACATGTGTTTGAGATGGCTGTTTCCAGGTGGGTGGGGCAGTCACTGCTGGGCTGGGAGAGTGGGCGGGGGGTGGGCCTAGGTGATTCGGAGATCCAGTAGCAGCCAAATCTCCAAATCAGATTTGGCTGAATCAAATCAGGACAGTAATTCAAATCACCAAATTGAATCACTGTCCCCTGAATCGGCCGAATCCAAAGCAAATATTAGCTGCTTTGCACAGGCCTACTGCTTACTGGGAGATCAAGGCCTATCAAAAGAGAGGAGGTCATTCTCATCTTTCCTGTGTGGAAGGAATTCAGGAGTTGGGCTATATATAATGTGTCGTAAAACCAATACCAATATTTAGTCCTTGGTTCTTAGTGTCTAGCCAACTTATGAATTTTTGTTCCTAAATTTGCCTTTTAAAGGTGTTAAGCCCTTGAACACAAGGATAGTGAGATTAGAAAGGGAGTGGTTGTTCTGTGAGAAACATGCCCCTAAGAATGTGCACATGTGTCTGTCCTTTAATTTTTTTATATGGAAGTTAATCTTTGACTAATAAATTCTAACATACTGGTGAGATTGCGTTTTCACTGGGAATACAGAGGGCATAGAAGACTCATTCTCAGAGCAGCAGGTGAGCATGAAACCACATCCTCATTACTTGAGTGAAAGCAACCTTGAGCAAGCAACCTTATGCACTTCTAGACAGGCATGTCTGATTGAAAAAGGAATATGACCAGTGCAATACCTCCCTGCATAGTGTTTAGGATCTGAGGAAGTGTACTTGATGCCCAAACACTTGTCCAACAGCTCTCCTAACTATACAGTTGGTCCATTAAAAGATATCACTAAAAATCCTTGCCTCTCCTACATTTCCTGGACCATCACAGCAACAACACTCCAACCCTACTAAAGCTTTTAATGTGATTTTTTCTAAGGAGCAGGGTCAAGGGGCAAAATACTGATTCACGTGCCTAACACACACTTGCATTTGCATTTCAAGTTGTTCTACCAGGATGTTATGCATTTCCACAGCAAAGTGGCAGAGGTAAATTGTACAAAGCATAAAACAAAAGTCAATTAAAATGAAGGAGTTCTTACAGCATGGGGAATAACAACTAAGGAACAGAAATAAATGCTTTTCAGACTGGTGTAAAATGCCTTATCTTAGAAAAATATGAGCATATTTTTAATTTAAAAAAATTAAAACACTGCTCTAGAAAGTGTCAGATGCACTGCTAGGAAACATCATAAGTTTATCATGAGTCTTGCAACATGATATGTTTCTAAAAGTTCCAGGTGTTGAGGTCATAAGGACACATGAGAATCTCCGTTTTCATTTGAAAAGCACTTACATTTCTAATCCTTCTACTTGCAAAGAAAAGATTGAAAACATGAACGCTGGAGACAGAAAACTTAGGAAAGAAAAAAATGAGAACCCAGATTAAAAAATCTCTTTATTTTTCAATCCAATTTCTTAATTTTGGAGCCTTTTGGAGCCTTTTTTAATACTTGACATTGGCAATATTCCTGCTACCTCAACAAAATATGTTTTCTGTCTGCAATGAGGTATTAGCCTTCTAAGGCAGAAAGAGATGGTTTCAAAATACTGGAAACCGTCACTGGAAAGGAGAAGATCCCTGGGATCAAGAACTGTAAGTTCCTACATTAAAGAGGAAGCACCTTACTGAACTCTTAGAAATGCACCTAGAAAGAGGGTCCAAAGGACTTCAAGAATATGTACTGGTGGAGGGGGGAAGTGATTCCAGGATGGGGAGAACACTTTTCAGGCTCTGGGGTGTGAATAGCATCCCAGAAACCAAAGAGAAAATGGCCAACAAGATCATCCTAGGACGTGAGAAGACTGTACAAAGGTACTAATTTTTATGCTGTCCCATCTCCTGCTGACTGACACAGGCCCACCAGTTAGGAGACCCCCAAGAATACACAAAGATATAGTAGAAAATTGAAATGCAAAGTGCAGGTGGATGTTTATCATCTATAATGTTATGGTTACAGTATGGTGGTACGATTATTAATAACCAACCTACCTATAAAAGAGGAGAGCTTAAGAAGGAAGAAAGAAAAGGAACAGATAGGCATAAAGTTACTCTCATTTTAAATCTTATTAGCAAGAGAAAGTCCACTCTGTCCCCTGATATATTAGGCAAAAAGCTGTAAAAGAGTCTTTAAGTACACAGATTCAAATACCCCAGTCCCTGCAAGTGACTAATCTGCAGTTGCACACCTCTCAGTTGGCTACAAGGATTACCAGAGTTCAACAAACAAGCAAAAAAGCCACACTGCTATGGCTCAAGGTATGCTCATGAAAATGAGCACAGAAGTCTCCTTCAATCCCCTCTACAAATACCTAGTCTGCCCACTCCTCCTTGCCGGTAAGCAGAGATGGATGTTGCTACACTCAAATTCTCATACAGTAGTTGGTGTTTACCAGGCTTACTAATACGTGAACAAACTTTTATCATGTTCCCAAATGCATTAAAAGGGAAATCAAAGTAAAACCATCAATAGATTCACTAATGAAAGCAGCAGGATAGGAATACACATAGTGGACAGCCAGAGAAATTCAAGCGACTGATTCAGGACATGAGGGACTGAAGAATTATGTGAGGATTTTCTTTAATTAAATGCAATATATTCTGTACACAACCAGGATGGAACACTTAACATTTCTGGTACTAAGTGGAGAGAAAGGATACATTAATGCATAGCTGCAAGCTACACTGCCATAGAAGAAGGGCAATACCACAAACAGCTCTCAGACTGCAGAGTACAAGTCAAGGCAAAATCTAAGCAGAGATTAATCAAAACCATATCTAACTCCCCATACCTTCTGTTGTTAGATAAGTTCAATTCAAAGACAACTCTTAATTTTTCAACTGATCATTAAATTTGGAGGGGTTCAAAATGTGGATACATATCTGATCAAAACGATCTAATCAGTTTAAGAAATCTTAGAGGATAGTAATTTTAACCTATCCACACTTGTTTAATAATGAAAATGATTTACATTGGCATAATGCGTTTAATTCAATAGGATCCTAAAAACTGCCCCAAACTGAAGTGAAAGGCAAGGACTTCTTATAGTGATATCTTTTATTGGACCAACTATGTATTTGGGATAAAGTTAAACAAGCTTCTAAATGTAAGGCATTCTTCCTCAGACCTGACAAAGACCTGAGGAAGAATGTTTTACTTTCAAAAGCTTGTCTAACTTAATCCAACTATATAGTTGGTCCAAAAAAAGATATCATCCTAAGAAATCCTTGCCTCTTGCATAATTTCTGGACCACGGCTATAACATCACTCTTATGCTATCATAAACTGAACTAATTTTATTCACCTTTGCAAAGTGCATCTGATTTTGCCACAGGTGAGATTGTTTCTATATCCATAAAACCCTTTGCTGTACACCATTGCCTCAACACCAGTGCACAGCAACATCATGCTAGCAGTTCAAGCAGTTCGCACCATTGTATGGGCATTTTGCAATATGTACCTAAAGCAGTAAATTAAACATCACGCAATTGGTTAAACTGGGATTTTAAAGTTTTGCTTTAATAATCTGTTTGGTAAATATTCTCCCATCCAGAATTCTGTGTCCTTGAAACTACAGACAAAAAAAATTACAGAAAACAACACCCTGATATAATAATTCAATTTCTCCATAGCTGCTTATGTCTCCAGAACAGATTTTGTTTTTATTTTTTTTAGGAAGTGGAGGATTTCTACTGGATGATTCTTTGGCTTGCTACAAAATGTTAATAAAGATTAGACTAAACCAAAATTCTAGATCTGAACATCTCAAACATCAGAAGTGAATTAAATTCAAACCTAGATCTAAATTTTTCAAAAGGTCTCTTTGTCTTCATAATGGAAACACACATGAATTCTGAGCTGTTAAAGTTCTGCATTTTGAATATTACACCATCTCCAGGACTTGGACAGCAAGAGATGTGGTGATCCCAAACAATGCAAAATACCATTTTTACAAAGTTTACAGAACTCTGAAAAAACCAGCATTCACGTTGTGAGACTTTCAAGATAAGCATGCTTGTCAGTGAGTAGAGTCCATACAGTTAAATGGTTGTAGTGAAGAGAAATACAATAGGAAACAGAAAAAGCACAAACTATACCACATTTTATAGCTATTAGCAAAAAAAAATAATCGAAGAGATGCAGGTGTTATGACTAAGTGGCATCTTGTTCCAAGGAAGAGGTGAGAAAGCTAAAATATCTGATCAAACAAAGTTTCAGTTTATATTCCTCCCACTGAAGAGATGGATGCCTGAGTTAGAAAGCACAAATGGAAACTTGAAGAAATGAAGGCTAGAGCAGAGTAAGCAGTAAATTGAGTGTGATTCTCATTTCATGCCCAAATTACTGAACCATCATAGTTGCCAAATCCAAAGACCTAGAAAAATAATTTGCTGTTTCAAATTGTTACACCCTCAAAGCCCTCCCCCTCAGTTTGTTCAAAGAACTCCCAACTTTCATAACTGGCCCCAACAGAAGATAAATAATAGTCACCCATTGAAGTATCAGGATATGACCATCGCCTTCAATACTGCTTGTTACAGCACTTGGATTATACCGGTCTCTTGGCTGTCAATATGGCTTAGAAGTCTGGTACTAAGTTAATTTTTAGCACTGCAACATTTCCTGAACCGGCCACATAACTCCTCCCATATTGTTGAAATTAATCCCACTTCCCTTGTAGGCCACTGGCTGACAAAGACAAGTTCAGCAGAGCCTGGGGGTGTGCAGTAGAAGGTATGATTCAGAACAGTAGCAGCAAAAAATCATGAATTTGTAAAATACCAGAACCCTAAACATACAGGCTGGAAGCAGAAATGCAAGACAAAAGCAGGATAAGGCAGAGTGTTTGATGATGATAGAGAAACCTTTAATACTTGAATATGTTTGCATTCCAACTGCCACAAGGGCTAAGTACAGACATTTGGGGATGGTAGGGGGAAGTTAAATTGACTCAAAATGGCTGCCCGATATCAGGTAAAGCAGGAGGGGGGGGTAGCAGGAGGGTTAGGAGGTCTGCCAAAGGATGAGGGGAGTGGCATTACCTTGTGAGGGGTGCAGGGCAAGCATGACCTGAGGGTGGACATGAGCCACAAGATGAACATGAGCCACCAATGTGATGCCACAGCCGGCAAAGTAAATAAAACTCTGGCTTGCCTCTACCAATGCATCTCAAGCAAAACCCAAGAAGTCATCCTCCTGCTTTACCCAGCATTGATAAGGCCATAGCTTGAGTACTGCATCTAATTCTGGGCTCCACACTTTAGAAAAGACGTGGAGAAGCTTGAGAGAGTCCAGAGGAGAGCCACGCACATGATTAGAGGTCAAGAGAGTAGGCTTTATAAGCAGAGGCTGAGAGGCATGGGATTCCTCAGCCTGACAAGAAGGGTCAGAGATGACTTGGTGGTAGCCTATAAGTATACAAGGGGCATGTATCAGGAACTGGGAGAGCATCTGTTTGTCAGGGCACCCCAAGGGAAGACAAGGTCTAATGGTCACAAACTGCTGGAAGACTGTTTTAGACTGGACATAAGGAAAAACTTCTTTACCATCCAAGTCTCCAGAGTCTGGATTAGACTCTCCACAGAAGTGGTGCAAGCACCTACTCTGAATACGTTCAAGAAACACCTGGATGCTTACCTTATCTGACCCCAGCTGACTTCCTGCCCCTTTGGCAGGGAGTTGGACCCAATGATCTCACGAGGTTCCTTCTAGCTCTAACATCTATGAAGTCTATGAACACATAGGTGGAGTGGACAGGACTGGCGCAACCTGCTGGTGGGGTTGCATCCCTCCCCAGTGAACCTATACCCCCATCCCTCCCAACCCTTCCCTACCCAGGCTTACTTCCTCAGCTCTGGCAGTGGTGAGCGTTGATTGAAGAGGCTGCACCCCAAGTAGCTTGTGAGATGGAAGTTGAGAGGGTGGATAGGCTGCAGAGAAGGGGAGTGGACAGGGCAGGTGGAGCAAGCAATGGCTCAAGGGAGAGGTGAAAAGAATGGGAGAGATTAAAAGAGCAGCCCTGGGGCTGGGGTCAGTGCCTAGGTTTTCCCAGCCCCAGGGCTACACAGGGAAAGTGTACAGAAGTTCCATGCACCAGTCTAACCTAAACCAAATAAGTCTGAGATGACATAGATCTAGGTCTATCTTAAACCAGGTTCTGCAATTTTTAAACCAGTTTGTGTGCATGGAACTTCTGTTCAGTTACAGGTTTAAACCAACTGCCGGCTACTAAGACCAGGTGTATAAGTGTAAGGTCAGTACCAGGACGAACTAAGTTTAAATTGAGCGGCCATTTTGAACCCAAATTAACCTCCCCAAATGTCTCTACTTAGCTGAACAGGATTTTTTGTTTGAAAGTAAGGAATGCTCGTTCAAAAGAGAGAAGGGAGGAAAAGCCATTCTCTCAATCAACAATGATTGCTATGGACAATTAGGCAGCTGAATCGATAGGCCACAAGGTTGTCCCAGATTGTCCTCTAACAAGACCATAAGACATATGCCTGAACTCAAGTAAAAGGAAAAAAAGCATTCTTGTTGTAATTCATATCCCAAATAGTAGTTTCAGAAACCCCTAAGCTTCCATACCTAAGGAACCTATCCACTAAGGCTGTGCGAAACGGGCTGTATTCAATTCAGACCAGATTCGGTCCAAACTGGGGACAGTGATCCAATTCGTTGATTCAGATCACTGTCCCTGATTTGATTTGGACAAATCCGAATCTGAAGATTTGATGCTGATTCAAAGAATCAGCAATTCAGCCATAGACATAACTTTAAATGTTTTTTCTACATATCTCAAGGTACCAGGCGCAGCTTGCGAACACTGTGATGCTGGGACAGATGGAGTATCCCACAGGAGTGCGGGGGGGCTCCACGCATGCTTGGCGGCGAACCCACCAGCTGAAGACATCAGACAAAACCTGACTCTGACCATATGCATGAATGGTATAAACTGTTATACTAGGAGATGCTAATGTGTCCCTTCAGGTGGGTTTTCAATCTACAGGCCTTCATGGTTTTATCCATTTCTCTTCCTAATGAAGTCCAAAACCCCAAATATTAAACTTAATGCATACACCAAAAATAGCAATATTATAACAAACAAAGGGGTGAAACAGTGTCACACAGTTACTTGGGTATTTTATTATACATAAGCAATTACCTTGAGTGCTCTTATATTAGTTATATACTTTTTTTCTACTATTGAAGATTCCCACTGATAATACGTGTACTATTAAATTTATGTTCAGAATAGTATATTGCAGATATTCAGCATGTAGTGTGTTACACCCTGTGAGAATAAATGGTCTTCACATTCCAATGCACAATTCATAAGATACTACAGGAATATGAAAGTAAAAGGAAAATAGTTATTTCCAGGAACAACACATGGTGGGGTTTTAGTTGTGTATATGTACCCCATCTCTGGTGTGCATGTGTCCTATAAACTTCAGACCAGAATCTTATGGCCAGTAGTGTTTGCTGCAGTCAGACCTGTCCTTTTCTCATAACCACCACTCCAGAGGGCAAAAAAAAGTGCAGCAGGAGCAGTTAGAAGACTGGTTGCTATTGTGTCCTCAAGGATTCTTGTACTAAAAGTGATCTAGCTCAAGATTAGTTTGTCATTCGAAACTTATCTGCAGTTTTCATGACTATCCTCATTTTACAATCAGAAATCAGTGGAAGAGAATGAAACACATTTTGTAACATTCTTGAGTTTAGAGAGCTTTAACTAGCTGACTTAAAATGTTCAAAGTACCACGAAATGAAATGTGAGAAATTCATATATATAGGCTGGGTTTCCACACTTTGAAAACAGAAAATGCATATGCTATCCAGCAGTGCATTTCTATGATACAGTGATCTTCACAGGTAAACATGTGATCTACATTCACTCTTTCTGCCTGTCTGCTGCTTTACAAAAGGAACCATTTTAACCTAAGAGCAATTTTCCATTTTCACTGCAAGTACACATCAGAAATAAGATTAATTGTTTTCCATTTTGTCTCTGCAAAATCAACATTTATATCAAAACATTTAAATGACAAACACTTTATATTTTTCCTGTTGCACATGCTCACATATACATACAAAACAAACAGGTCACTTACCTACTATTTTCTTTTCCCTGCAAAACATCATCACTCTGGTTAGTTTTCGTAGAGCACCACCTGTCAGCCTACATGAATGAATAAAATACAGGCCTTTAGACACAGAACCTTGCATTGTTCTATGTTTCCTTATTTCAAAGGATCACATTTAATCCTAGAATAAATTATTTCACTTCACTGGAGCTGAACTAGGAATTAGTTTAACCTATGGTATTTGTGTATTTATGTCACATCAAGTTAACCTGCTGTTTCACCTTCTGCATAACCATTTATGTATTATTAATAAGTTAGTAAAAACAACTAGATAAATTAATGCAAATAATTTTGGTTTTCATTCTGTTCTGGGACATGTGCATATCCTTACATATCCAAGAGAAGATCTGTCCCATACGTGACAGCAAAAGATCACAGAAAAACAACTGATCAATAAAACAATGCCAAGACAATATTAAATCATCCTCCTTTTGCAACATCTCTCCCATTTACAACACTGTGTACCCAAAATATTCTGTAAGTTTCAGTGTATCTGCAAACAAGTCAATAAAAAAAATCCTCCAATACATACAAAATATTTGCGATTTTAGTTGAGACAGACCAGTGCTTCTCAGCCTTTTTAGACTTGAGGCACCCCTTGACAGACTCAAGGTATCCTTCGAAAAATGCCCGTTTAGTTTAGACATTAGATAAATATAATGTCTGCCAGTGGCCTAAGTTAACATCATTTCCTACATGGATCATTATCTGGGACCCTCTACAATTGCACAACGGCAAAGGACCTAGATAAGGCAAAATTAGATTACAAAGTCTACTTTCTATAGTGTTTGGAAAAAGGCAAGAGCAGAGTTCTGTTGCTATATATAGACTAACCAGCATTGCCCTGGCAAAGTCTTAGGGCTGTGCTTGGTTTACCTGCCACATGACAGCACGGAAATGCAAAAGGATTCCCTTTCCAGTCCTAAATCTGATTAAGCTACAGTAGGGGTCCAATTTACAATTATAACCACAACTAAAGAGTCATGATCTTAAGCTAAACTAATGCCAGGTTTCTTTTGCCCTTCATTCTGTGTCTTCATTCATGACCATCCAACATTGCCAATGCGTCATACTAAACAACAGTGCTGACAAGTAGCACTTGCCAGAAAAAAAATCTCTTTTAGCCACAATTACTGACAGAGAAATTGAGAGGATAGTTAGGGAA
>NW_005842444.1:1162091-1184182 GCF_000455745.1 Alligator sinensis | reverse complement strand
TCAGGGTTTTTTTGACCTTCCTCAGAAGCTTTGGGTGTTGACTGCAGCCAAGGATGGGAATTTTGACTGGGATGTGCCAATGCTCCTGCTGGGACTAAAATCCAGAGGTTCCTGGTTAAAGGATCTTTGGGGACAGTGATTTGATCCGTTGATTTCGATCACTGTCCCGGATTCGATTCAGCCAAATCCAAATCTGAAGATACAACCCCGATTCAACGAATCAGAGATTCGGACACAGGCACAGCTTTAAAAGTTTTTTTCTACATACCTTGAGGTAGCAGGCGCACCTTGTGATCACTGCAGTGCTGGGGCACATGGAGTGTCCCACAGGAAGGCGGGGGGCTCTCCAGCATGCTCAGCAGTGAACCCAGAAGTGGACTGGAAGTACTTCCAGTCCACATCCACGTCTGCCAGGGAGCACACCAGGGGCATCCCCTGCACCCCCCCTCCCCCCACTCGGCTGTAGGGTGACCCCAGGTACCCTCCCAGACCCAGGAGGCACCAGTTCCCAAGCCAGGGAGGTGCGGGAGGGACCCCCCTGCGCACTTCCCAGTGGACCAGGAAGTGGACCAAAAGTGCTTCTGGTCCACTTCCGGGTCTGCTGCCAAGCGCACTAAGGAGCCCCCCGCACTCCTGTGGGACACTGCATCTGCCCCAGCACCTCAGTGTTCGGAGTCCCTGCTATGTAGAGGTATGTAGAAAAATCATTTAAAGCTGTATCCAAGTCTGAATCGCCAAATCTGTCCAAATTGATTCAGAGGGTTCCAAATCGATTTGGAGAGATTAAAGGGTCCTCTGATTCAGTTTGGATTTGGAGATTCAGCCACCAAATCAGGCGGAATCAAATCAGAGACCAAAGCTTCGCACAGTCCTAGAAGACAGCAAAAAAGTCTTACTGATACAGCAAAATAGAAATAACCAGGCAGCACAAGCATAAAGCACAAACTTCAAAAATCAATAACAAGGCAACTAGAGAGTTAAAAAATATTTAGGAACAAAAATCTGTGATCCTTATCTTTAGCAAAACTTCTTATTAATTCCAAGAAGAATATTGCTTAAGGAACACAGTTTGGCCCTTGTTTAGCTGTGAGAAATTTCCATTCTGGAACATACAGTAAACATGCTCTGGTTTAAAAATGAAGTTAGTTTTAGTAGCATTAACATTATGAAAATAGGTAGTTTACAATTCTAGAGAGACATTTGAAAGTTTTTCAAGTCAGAGAAGTCTTTCCACAAAGAAATATCCAACTTTAGAAACAGCCAAGAACAAATGTAACCTTGATATAACTCCACTCAACTCAGAGTTGCATGAAGGATTATAATTCAACACCAAAGTTTACCAAAAATGTCCAATTCAAAAGTGACTCAATTTCCAGGTTAATAAATATTTTGTTCTTTTACAACAGAAAATACAAATACAATTATGTGTAAAATATCTATTTGGACTGTTAACTCATATTTAATAACCCATGTTTATTAACCCATAAATGAATTAGATACGTACTGCTCAAGTAATTTTGAAATCCCAACTTACTTATTCAAGGTGGAAAATCAATACATACTGCTTGCAAAGATTTTATTTCTTGTGACTAGTTTTATATTCAATGTTGTTCAACTGTTTCCAGTAAACATATTTTTAAAGAAATTAGGTATTATTTGCATGTGAAATACTGAAGGATGAATAAGGTATCAAATTAGTTAACATTACAAAAATATTACAAATTAATTCATTTATATTGACTTGCTTCCAACAGCAAGAGTGCACTGAATATAATGTAAAATGAAAAACCATTATAAACTGAAGAACCTTCTCAGAGGAAAAGTGACTTTACATGTAAAACTAGGAGACAGAAATGGTCTTTCCAGATTTAAAAATTAAATCCTATATTCATGTAACTGTCTCAACTTACCAGAAGAGTGCAGTTGGCTATGCCCCTCCTACTTTTTGATACCATATTGCAAGGAAATAATTTTGTCCTTTTATCTCCTTGTTCTCAGGTGTTCTACCCTAAACACAAAGAAAGTATTCTTGAAAAAGGATTTTGGTTGCAGAAGTAAAGTCAACATTACTCACATTTCCAATAGTAAATATAACCACTACCACACTAGAGAAGTGCTACAAAACAGGTTTCAACAAACACATGTGTATTCAACAATTCAATATATCTTCTGGATTCTCCACCCTTAGGCAAAGCCATTTAAGATTTCTTATCTGATGCCCATGAAGCATGTCAAAAGCATATTCATCTTTCTCTGCAGCCATTTTAAGAGCTTATCTGCAAGGCTGTTGCCATAAAAAACAGAAAAAAATTACAAAACTTTCTTTAAAGTACTTTTGGGATTACACATTATTAAAACACAGGGCAAAGCAGCCTGTGCCATCTCCTGTTTAATAAATGCAGTGGTACAATGTAAATTAATCCCAAAACTGCTAGATTTTTCTCTATTCTATAGAAGAATTGCCTATGCAGAGGTAAGATACTTAAAGCAGACTGATATAGCATGCATCACTGATTATCCTTAATTATCTGATTCAAGTTTAATTCTATACTGTAGACCAGGCAATTGACATTATTTGTTACTTAAATGTCAAGTTTTTAATACTTGAATATTCCACCTTCTGTATTCATTTTGTGATTCCTTCAAAAGAATCTTTCATTCTCCGCTTCTCTACCAACAACAAGCTTTGCCATAAGCAGACCTACTCTTTTTAATATGATTAGCTATTGGGCTTTCTATTTTCTAAGAGCATTTTCAGATTTACTTTCCTTCTGCCAACAGTATGGCATTCATTGCTAAAGCATTTATACAGTTCTACTATCCTAAAAATAAAATGGAATTGTAAATTACCAACCCCACTCTCCCCCCAAAAACGTGCCCATTTTACAGGGTACCCACAGTTACAGAGATTGAACTGTCTTCCTTAAAATAACTATATGATCCTACACAAATATAGAAGCATATGCTACATAATTACAGATGAGGAGGAGCAGATCTATCAGCACAGAGACTAGGGGATTGAAGCAGAGCAAAGTATTGTTCCAGGAACACCTGTGGCCATATAGCCATTAGTTCAAGTAATTAATGGCTACATGGCCACAGGTGTTGCTGGAACAATACAAGGACTTAATGCATAGCTCATTTCTATAAAAACTGCAGTTATCACTATAATTTTAGAATTTGATCTTACAATTACTATGCTGTAAATATCTCTTACTGTCAGTACAAAATGTAAAATACTTTTTTTTTTTTTAAGTTTCTGAGATAAGGGTCAACAATACATATAGTCCTGACTTATAACATTATAAGTGTTAACTGGAGTCTGATATGAATGCCACATTAACACATCAACAAAAGGCATTGCTTCCCTACAGAAAGCAATATGACCCATCACAAAACTAGAGGTTATGATGACAGGTATGTTTATCCTGTCATGTTTTATTCACTCACAGTATCTCATTACCCCTCACTGGGAATAAGTCTGTGGGTGTGCCAATTTATTAGGAGAAACAATAGCTATTTCACCAGATTGGTTCTCAGTCTCACCTCAAAATGGGTAACTATAACCCAAACCAGGAAAGCTTGAGGCACAGAAATTATATCACTCTCTTTGTATTTTATAATTTTTTTTAAGGTTACCACCTTAAAATGGTTTGCAGGTCAGGAGGATGGGAGTAAGATGGCTAGTCCTTCCTGCCAATTAAAATGTTCTGCTGTTAAAACAAAACTGTAACCACTGAGTTAAAAATATGGCAACAAAACAGCAGAACAACCATAAATATTGAATATTTTGCTACTAAACAATATCAATAAAGCTGATCGTTAGAGGACTCTCTCATTTTTATAAAAGGAGATAAAAGCCACAAGTCAGACAGTGGCCACTTACCATTGGAAGAAAATCTTAGAAAGGAAGAGTAGTCTTTCAACAGAAAAGAATGAGGAACTGCAGAGGGAAGGAAAAACCCTTAATGGAAAGGGTTGAAAATTAAATAATTCACAGATGTGCTGAGAAGGGAACTGCTGCTTCTCCTCCTGCAGCTATTGATGCTGGTTTGCTGCTGCCTTCTATACCACACCTGTTCACTTACATGGTGTCATACTCCGTGCGCCTTGGGAGTCTCCTTTTGTTTCCCACCAAGAGTACAGCATATCATATTCAAAGAAGACATCCACCATTGAACCAACATACCTGAGTGAGAAAGTAAAATGCACTACTAAGTTACAAACCAGTCTTTATATTTCAAAGCTTTTACAACCCTAAAATTTAACTCATGAATAAACTGTAAGGGCATCACCTATTTGTACTGATCTTGGTGTCATTCATGGAGTAAAAGACTACTACTTCTGCCTTAGCAGAAGACTATCAAAAAGAAGGAAAGCTAGGAACAAACATAGTAATGATAAGAGTCAAAGGAATTATGACTTTTTCCTTCTATTAAAACAATGTCAAGATAATGATATAGTTCAGCAAACATTTCACTTCCTGAAATAAGAATACTCACTTTTATAAAGCCAACAAGTGGCACAATCATATTACAGGGTACAGGATGCTTTCCACATTATAAAACAAATACTTTAGGGTACAGTATTCCAATCACTTCAGATCATCTCAGACGAAGCGCTCTTCAGGAAAACATGTTTTTCTTGTATTGTATTTTCAATCTGTTGAACTATATCTGTACCTATATCCTCATCAGAACATCCCTTAAATTTAAGCCAGTTACCTAGGTTTTTTTGGTTTTTTAAATCAGGATCAGTATGGCATGCTGATACTCTAGGTCCTATACTCTAGGTTCTGCTTCCTTTTGCCTATTATGTTCCCTATTTCAAAGAGAAAGTAACAAAAGGATTGTATGAAGTTTACTTTGTTGTCCTACTCACAGATAAGACTGGGAGAGATTGGAGACGAAAAAGAAACTACAGGAGGTGCAGTAGATGCCTAAAACCCTGAGATTACATCCTGGCACATAAAGAATTATAAAACTGCAGGAACAAATAACCTCAATACAATACTGTGCTCATCTACCCTCCATATATACTTCATATTTTATCTTGAAATGATTTACTGCTGTAAAAAACATTTCTAACCATTACCTTTGCAAGCAGTGATTTCTGAAAATGGATTATTAAGCTTTTTATATTTTGAGACATTGTTGTTGCCATGGTAAGTCCCTCACAGCTGAGGATGCCGGTGCCTTGGTGGAGGTGGTACAGCCAAACAGAGTAGAAATGCAGACATCTGTGCATGCCTAGGCATTATAAACATCTTTTGCTTTGCTGGTATGTCAAAAATTACAAGATTTCAAAAATGTTCCCATTCTTCATCTCCCTGGCCCAATGTATATCAATTACTTATGCAAAATGCAACACCTCTAGTACAGGATATTGAGAAGGACCCTCCCAGAACAGCAGAGAGCCTGAAAGTCAAGACATTCATCTAGAACTGTGGCTGGCAAACTTTTCAAACCGCAGGCCAGAACAACCTGGCTCATCTGACACAGGCCAGGTGGCTTTTGTGGCACATCAATTGTGGGGGGACTTTCCTCCACCACTTTCCATGCCAGGGCCAGGCAACTGGGAGCTGTGCCCACACTGCCACTTCTCCAAGACCCTTGGCTCCCCAGCTGGGGCATGAGTACAAGTGCAGCTTGCAATCTATAGAGAAATGTACTTGGACCAGGCAGCTGGAAGCTGCATCCATGCTGCTGCCACCTGCACAACAGCTGGGAGGAAGGAAGAAGAAGAAATGGCAACAGAGTAGATGGAGCTTCCAGTTAACCAGCCCCAGCACAACTTCTCACCAGCTGGAAGCTGTGGCCCATGCATAGGCCAGAGGGATGCTAGCTGGTGGAGGAAAGAAGCAGCAGCTCCTTGCTGCTTAGCCACAGCATGGACACAGGCACAGACATAGGCACAGGCAAAGCCCTCAGGCTCTGCTGGCTATATCTGGCCCCTGGGCCATATGATGCTGACCCTGATCTAGAATATGGAAGAACCAAAGAAGAACCCTAATCAACAAGCTATTATTGCTGCTGGGGTCTCTCTCTGACTTGAACCAGAAATACACCCTTCCCCAAACACCATTTTCATCAAAACTAAGCCTTTCCCATTAAAAGTTTCAGTTACAATAAAGCAGCATTTTCCAAAGAAAATCATTTTATTGAAAAATCCTTAACCAGTTTTAGTTCAGATACAAGCAATACTTACACTGCACAAACCAAAATAAAAATAAAGACAGCTCCAATATACAGAACGCCTTTAAAAGCAAATGTAATGGGTCTTATCCCAAGAGAACAAGCCAGATGCTTCATCACAAAGAAAACAAAGCAACTACCACCCACGCCCCCTCCCACAGCCAGTTGCTTTGCATACATTTTACCCAATCATAAATGCATAACAGCAGCTTTCCTTTACATCAAGCAAAGAACATCCAGCATATGTCCATTTTGACGAATTAGGCTACATGGCAGGGCTATAAGAACTGCAATTATGTACAAATATTAATCAATGAGATGGCCAAATGACTAATGCATCAAGCCACTAACTATAATTGATAAATAAGGTAAAATAACACTCCAACAATCTTGATAAAAATCAAATAACAGTGAAAAAAAGATCAGATATATAATGTCATTTAAATTATAAAAAGATTTTTAAAATACACTTGTTTTAAACTTAAGCTAAATGTAATACAAAATATGTTAAAAGATTGTATGTTTAGGCCTTAAAATAAGTACATCAAATAAACAGCTAGATCCATGAGCTCCTATCAACAGCTTTGAGTTACAGGTTGAATGTTTTCCTATACAAATAAATGATTAGTGGGGGACATCTAACTTCTGAGGGAAAGATTTATAAATATGTGCAGCATAATGCACATACTGTATTAAGGAGTCGCTGGCACCTTGCCACTTAGTGCAAGACACTGGCAAAGTCATTACAGGCATTGTAATCTGGCCTCTGACACTAGGAGACACTTATGCATATCTTATCAAGATCAGCTACTGAGCTCATTTGGGTAGTCTCATACTCCTTACTTGTGATAAAATTCATGAGCAAAAACGTAATTACTGCATTTACCCAAATCCAAGACTATGAATTTAAGACGACCCCCCAGTAATTAGATTTATATTTGGAAATATTATAAATTTGTTAGAATTTTCCATATATAAATTATATTATTGGTGGGTTATCTTAAATTCAGCCCCTTCACCAATGTAGGGGTGTGTGGCAGGGCACTGTTTGTACCTGACACTTTAAGGGCGTGGAGTTAGCAGGTGCCAGGTGCCTGATGAGGGCAACCATTTTTGAGCCAAGGGCTGCCCATATAAACAGGGCAGTTTTACTACTGGAGGCCAGGCAACAACATTGCCTGGTCAGAGGGCTACTGGTATCATCTGGAGGTAAGGGAGGAGCTGTAGGGGATGGTCAGGAGGCTCCTGGGTACAACCTGAAACTGCATCCTGCTGGGAGTGGGTGGCCTGGTGGGGCTCTCAGTGGCATGGGAGCCCCCAGGAAATGCCAGGCCAGTTACTTCCCCAGTGAAAGGTGGGTCAGGGTGCCTTAACACCTAGCCCCCACAACTGGGTGGGTTACCCCTTGTTTGGAGGGTGGACCCCTGGAGAGAGAAAAGGCCATAGACTCACGCCTGTCTGGACTTCCCCTGACTGGTCAATGCTGGGGCCAGGACCAGAAGGGTTGAAGGGCCGGGGGGCCCACCGTGAGGAACACCCAAGAGCTGAGGGCCTGGGGTCCCAACTGGCCTGGAGGTGGGCCAGGGCTAGTGAGCCAAGAGTCCCGGGGGGACCACACCCAAAGGGGAAGCGGGTCAGGGAGCTATGCTGCCTAGTATGAAAGCGGATGGGACCGCCTGAGGAGAGGAATCCAGGCGGGGTTCAATTAGGAGGATTCTAGGGCCCAGTGTGGGGGGCCGGTGATGATGGTAACATCTAGATGACATCTGCGAGGCTTGGGCTGCGGTGTAGGGGAGGAATGGAGCTGCAGATAGCACCCCCTGGCATCCAGGCAGGAAATGGGCAGCCTCCCACTTAATTACATCAATAAACTAATTAACAACAAGGCGTGGTGGGCGAGAAGGCAGGTGGGTGGGCCACCATTAAAACAGCCCTGACAAGCCCCTCTGTTACAGGGAGCAAGCAGCAAGAGTTTCAAGAGGCCTGACCCCTGCCACTTGTCCCCACCACCACTACCACCTGTCTCCCTGCTGCATGCCCTAAACCCTGTCCCCCTAAAGTGCCTGTATGCCCTGGCACCTAACCCCCTCAACCATTCTCCTCCCTGTACTGCTGCCCCCCCCAGGCCTCCATTCCCCCCCAGTACCCACCCACCCACCACCTGAAGCTTGTCACTACATGTACCCCCCCCCCCCGTGCCTGTACCCCCTGGTGCCTGCTCTTCCTCCTGCTGTGGTACCTGTATATCCTGGCACTTGCTATATCCTGTACCCCCTGCCACCTACTCTCCAGCATGGCTCCAGCCATGGACAAAGGCTCCCAGGGACAAAGCACATGGTCACTGCAGCAAAGCCTGACCACATAGCAGCAACAGCAGCAGCTCCAGCCTCAGCCCTAGCCCAGCGTGGCCTGGTTGGAGCTGGAACAACCACGTGCTCCATGCTCTGATCGAGAGCTAGAGCTATGCCAGAGGGTAAGCAATGGTGTCAGGGGCAGGGAGAGAAGGGGGGTAGAGGCAGCAGCAGGAGCAGAGGCAGAAGAGAGCCAGTAGGGGGCAGGTGGCACATGAGATGTGGCAGTGATTGTGGCTCTAATTCCAATAAGCCTGCCCCATACTCAGCACTTGAATGCAAGATGAAGGGCTCCTCGCCCCATGCTGAATAAGAAAAAAAAACTTGTCTTGGATTTGAGTAAATACGGTAACTATTTAAATAAGCAATGTGATAGTAAACAAGCCACATATCCTTCACCATTGTCTAACATACTAAAATGTGAATTATACAAACGTATGCAACTGCTTAAACAGAGTTCTAGTGTAGCATTCCAAGTAGCTAAAAAGATGTTCCAAATCTAGTGTAAAGGTTGTACTTAACTGGAAAGTAGTTTCATATCAGCCGCTAAGAATGTACCTTTCTTTAAAATATAAAAGAAGTACAAATGGAGAAGTTAATTTAAAACTGAATGTTTAAATCAAAACTTTCCACTTAGTGATTTAAATCAATCCATCTTAACTAAAAAGAACTAAGATACTGTCTAAGGCTGGGTCTCTACAGAGACTTCTTCAAAGACGGGCACAGAGGGGGAATCAAGCTCACTGTTTACTACTGAAGACGCAAAAAATTCCAGGTGAACACAGACAACAGTAGATAAAAATAAAACAAATGCAACCTAAAATGAAAGTAAAATGCTAAAGAAACAAAACTAGTTTTAAAAACAACCTTTGCTAACTCTAAAGCCAGCTGGAGGAGGGCACCTTCTCCACCCAATGCATTCACAAATGTCTTGTCCAATTTACAGTCCCTACACAAACGTCACAGGTCATAGCCAAGTGAAACAAAAATGCTCATATGGACAGATGAAAATTAATACATATGAGGGAACAGCAATCCAAACCTGATATTAAATGAGGAGAAACATGAAAAGGAGCACTTCCAAAGCAGACCAACAGGGGTATTACAAGATAGCAAATTCCTATCTAGTTTACAAGGCGGTATGACTGCAAATAGAAAAAAGGCCAATGTCATTTAGGGCTGTCTATGCAAGAAGAATCATAGTTTTCATTCTATGCATATGGCATAGAGCAGTGAGTCCCAGGTTTTTTCTCAGTTTTTTTTTTTCCTTAAAGGGCCGGAGTTGGGGTGGGTGGGGCAGTCTTGCGGGGGGCTGGGGGAGCGGGCTGAGGAAGCGGGTGGAGGTCAGGGGGCTGGGGAAGCAGGCAGGCGATGGGGGTTGGCAGAGGTCCCCCGATAGTCTCCTCCTCTCTCCCCCAAGCTCCCTTCCCCTGCCCCCTACTTACCAGCTCCAAGTCCAGCTGCAGCTCCCTGCTGCAGTGGGTAGGGGCTGTCCAAATCATCAAAGCGCTCCAAATCTTTTTCCAAAGATTCAGAGAGCTTCAAATCGATTCAGACCTTTTTAGTGGTCCCCTGATTCTATTTGGATTCGGAGACTCTGCCACCGAATTGGGCCAAATCTCCTCTGAATCAAATCACCACCTGAAGCTTTGCACAGCCCTACTGAATATCTAACTACGGATTGGCAGATTAAGTCATAAATCAAGAATCAGAGTCCTTATCAACATATAAAATCATGTAGTTAATTTCCTTGACTACCCACCTCTCCACACACTTTTATCCAGTTCTACACAGCAGCATATTGTTTGCAATGTGGACCAAATCTGTTCCTCTGGTATTTCCAGACTGACCAGAAGATAAACATGTCTTGAGAAAGCCTATTCTTCTAAGGCAGTGGTTTTCAACCTTTTTTCATTTGTGGACTCTTACAAATTTTTGAATGGAGGTGCAGACCCCTTTGGAAATATCAAAAGGGGGTGTGGACCTCTTTGAATTGTTAGTGGGGGTACTCATACTTTTGATTAATTATAGTCATTTTTTGCAGACCCCTCTGACACAGTCCACGGACCCCTGGGGGGTCTGCAGACCACAGATTTAAAACCACTGTTCTAAATTTCCTAGATCAAGAGGCTAAGCAATGTTCAATACATTAATTCTAATTAACAAGCAAGGAGGAGCGTTTGTCACCAGCTACCAACAACACATTGGTATTCTTGAAAAGCAATGACTCATCATGCAAACTACAGTACTTGTATTCACTTTACTATTGCCTCATTGTGCTGCTATTGTATATTTTCTAGTTCTGCAAAGTAAGTGAATTTTAACCATATTCTTTCTAGAATATTCACTATTTTCACTTTTAATATAGCTCTCTTGCTACGGGAAGACACACACGTTTTCCCACGCAGCTGGCACAAGCATGGCACCTAAATGAACAACAAAGCAATCCAGTTCAGAATTTTTCACATTGTCTTGATTATTCTGATGTTGAACATGCATATTCAGTCATGGAGTTTAAGTAAACAGGACCACCCCATCCGCTTTTACAGTAGGACTTATGGAAGCCATGTGTTTGGCACTCACTGATATGCTGAATAGTACAAGCCAGTGATTACATATTCAGCATTATAATGTACTGTTTTGTCTTGGTACAAAAATTTCCAAGTGGAATACTAGTCACCTCTATAATCCTGCTAATGTGATCTGTCACTAAACTTAGTACCACTTTAGAGAGTACTGAATAAAACTGTACCATACTATATATACCAACACAGTTCTTACACTGCTGAATTTCATCTTCCTTATGAAACACGTTCTCATCATAATCACCATTTTATTGATTTTGTAAAATAAAATAAGATTTGCATGTAACAGATGGGAGAGAAGTCTATTGTTCCACTTCCAATCTGCTAAAGGCCGTTACTTTTGGAAAAGAGTTGGGGAGTGAACTGAGCATTAAAAAGTATATTACCATTGTATTCGCTGCCTGTCCTTAACCTGCACAGCTGTTACACCATCATTGCCATAGTCATACTACAGCACATACCTTTGTAGGAACTTCTAAACAGAACTTGCTGCTGCTCCTATTTTACAGCTGATTTAAAAAAAAAAAAAACTACAACTTTTTAATTGAATGGGTTTGAGCATCTGTAGGGGAGATATTTCTACATCGGTATTTTTGTGCCATTATATTTTCTTTAAGAGGCATCTATGCTGTGAGATTATTTTAAACCTGCAAATCTTTCAAATTTAAATCATCTTTATAGCCTTGAAAACTGAAGGAGTACAGTAAACATGGCTATTCAGAGTGACCAATTTTGTTGCATCTTTCTGTGCCGGCTAAAGGAGGCCTCTCACTAAAATTCTGGATCAGTAACAACCCATGCTGGTGAGGAAGTTCACATGACTGATCCAGATACTGTAACTGGTTGGACATTCTCTCTCCCCCTCTCTTTTCAGGGGTTTAACAAGGTCCACATATACAAACAACCTCAAGCATCAGCATTATTCAAACAGAGATCACAAGGTTGCAAATAAGCCCCTCACTAGTTCCTGTATAGAGTTTATGTTTAAATGGTTGAATATCTACCTGCCAGGGGAAAAAAAAAGCTTACTAACTTCCTTGGTACTAATGTTCCAGAATTTTTTCACTACGAGGCATTGTATTCTTCCAAGGGAAGTCCTACCATTAAACAATTTAGGAGGTTGTCCACTAAGACCCTCATAGCTGAGTATTTGTTTACATGCTTCATTTCAAACACAGAGTTGCCTCTTCCTTTGAGCTTCAACTTTGGAAGACAAGGAATACTTGTCAAAACAAGAGATCACTTATTAAGCACAGATTACATATTTTTGTTAAATTCTGGTTCTATAAAAATATAAAGCAACCATCAGGTTGGACTTTAAGTAAAAAAAAAATGCATACCACACCACACAAATTGCATTATATAGAAGCTCCTTTCAACCTACTTTGAAAAACTCAAATTGTCATATCTATTCTTGCAAATTACTTTTTAGGAAATCAAGCTATCAGATCTGTCAAACATTTATTTTCCAGACCATCCAATTGCATACGGTTGTTCCATCTTTCAACAGGTAGGCTTGTTGAAAGCCTCTGCATAATGTTCATGGGGGAGAGCAGGAGGGATACCATGGTGGGCATCTGCTACAGGCCATGAAACTGCGGGGAAGAGGCGACTGAGGCCTTCTTTAAACAACTGGATAAGCTTCCAAATGGTAGGGCTTGTTTCTTATGGGGGACTTTAATTATAGTGAGGGATCTACCTAAATTGAGGCAGAAGTACGCTGCGTGGGGGCTCCTTTAATCTTGCTGTTTTCACCACGCAACCCCTTCTTCCTCCCTCCCTGCTGCTGACTGGTAGAGGGGTCCCATCAGCCTCGCCACTCACTGCTGATCAGCTGGGAGGCAAAAAACTCCCAGCGGATCAGGAAGCGGTGGGGTCACCAGGGCCCCCCAACCAATCAATAGCATGAGGTAAAAATCACAGCATATTTAAAACTGTCAGGTTTTAAACACAGATATACTGACTATATGTCAGGATTTGGTTTACCTGTAATCAAGGGGCAAAAAGCTAACACCAAAACATGTTGGATTAGGCCTGGTAACACAACTAGATCTAAGAAGCCGATACAAAATCTCCAGGCTGCTGGATGCAGCATACCATATTCACAGTTTGTTCCATCAAGACTACCATTGGTGAAAAAAACTTAAAGGAACTTTGGGAAAATGGAGTTCCTGATCATTTTGTTCAGTTTTCATTGGACAACACTGACACCTTGGAGGAAACACCAGATGAGAAACAAAACATTTCATGCAACCTGAATGGCAGCATTTCAAAGAGAACCATTGAAACCAACTGAGATTGAAGAAAGCACCGACATACTAAGAAGGAAAAGAACCTTGCAAGATGTACCACCTGAATTTACCTAAGTCATTCCAGTGATGCTGACCTGTAACAAGTCACTGAAACCACCCTGTGAATTCACGGCAGCCATCTTAGAATCCAATATGGCATCTACACATGCTGTGATGCTGTGACAGCTAAAATTATGTCTGTGTGATAAAAGTGCTTGCTGAGCGCTCTGTGAGGATTAGACCAAGTGTTTTTCTGTCATTTATTTAGATATTAAGCTATATGTTGTTGTTAAGAGCCTAATTAAAGTCAAAGAGTAATGAGGCCTAGTAAATTTAGCAAGGCCTTGTAGAAGTAGTGGTAGGCCCTGTGGCGTAGTAAAAATTAACCTTATCGAAAGAATGCAAGGCTTATACTGCTATTTGTCAGTCCTATGGAAAGTTTGTATTGGGAAAATCTGGATGGCTATAAGTTATCAGCATAGCTCAAAAGTTATAAATTGGCTAGCACATCCGGAAATCATTTATGAAAGGAGATGCAGCTCTGTGAAAGAAGCTACTGATTTAAAATTAGCTCTTGACCTGGTTTCGGTGGGCCCATGGATCTCAAGGAGCCCAACAACTGAATACCAGGGTCTTTCCTGGTATTCTTCAGACAGCGCTGATCGGGGACGCCTGACTTCACTGAGCTTTGCAAAAAAGAAACTTGTCATACATCAGGCATCAGAGGGGACTGCCAATAAGTTGCCAATGCAAATTGTTATTGTCTGTCTTTGTTGTTTTGTTACTACGCGTAGTCGTGTGTTTGTTAAGTCAATGAACCTTTCTTACCTTTCCACCCCCAACCAGACACTCAATCCTGAACCCTCCGCAGGCAGCTGGGACATATGCTACTTGCCAGATTGGTAACATGACTTTTCTGACATGGGTACACCACCTGTACCTGAAATACACTGTTGCCACTTGTGGCAATGAGTGACTTATGACAACAAAATCTATAGACCTTATGGGCCAATTTATACCCAACTATTATTGGAACATCTGCTGGGAGCGGAAAACAGCAGTGCTCAAGCAGTCCAGCAAATTCTTGGGAACATAGTGTTGATAACTTTTTGATACAGATGGTAAGAAGTCCAACTTGTAGGGAAGCTCTTCTTGACTTACTGCTCACAAACAAGAAGGAACTGGTTGAGAATGTGCAGGTGGAAGGTAACTTGGGTGATAGTAGCAACATCTACACAAGATGCTACTCCACAGTTGCTTTTTGCTACTGTGTAGTGTTGGGGAGCACTAACCCACAAGCTACTGTGCAGTAGCATCAGAAAAAACCTGTGCAGGGACGCTACTGCACAGTCATGTCGGTTACTGGCCAGTCATGTAGAAATTGGTTATGCAAGTACTAAACAACTGAACAGTTGCGCAGTCTGCAACTCACATAGATGTGGCCAGTGACCACAAAATGATAAGAGTTCAAAATCTTAAGGGAAGGAAGGAGAAAGAGAGTTAAAAGGACAAGCAAACAAACTCAAGGAATTGGTAGGCATGATTCCCTGGGATGCAAGTCTGAAGGTAAAAGGAGGCCAAGTGAGCTGGCTGTACTATAACGAAGCCCTTTTAAAGGTATAAGAGCAAGCTATCCTGATATGATGCAAAAATGGGAAGTGCAACAGAAGACAAGCCTGGCTAGACAGCCATCTCTTAAAGGACTTGCCACTCAAAAAGGAATCCTATAAGAAGTGGAAATGTGGTCATAATACTAGGGAAGAGTAAAAAAAAAATTGCCTGGGCTTGCAGGAAGAAAATTAGAGATGCAACTGGAAAAGGACATCAGAGGCAATCAGAAGGGATTCTACAAATGTGTCAAAAGTAAGAGGAAAACCAGAAAAACCATAAGTCCCTTATAGAATGCAGAAGGCAATCTAGTTACAGATGATGCAGAGAAGGCAGAAGGATTTAATGCCTTTTTATTTCAGTTTTCACAAATGGGGCAGCTATCAGATGATAAGTGCAGTAGGCAGCAAAGATAGGGAAGGAGATAAACACACTAGAGTAATAGAAAAACAAGTTGGGCACATCCAGATGAGTATGGTCATACAGTATGTTTGCAAACGTGTTTGCAGGTCCACATACCACACAGTCCAGTGTTCTCCGCACTACAATGGCACATTGCCTGAGCATGCAGTGCCCCAAGCATGTAGTGCACCAGGTTTTTTTTCTCATGGTTTTTTTTACCCCTAAAAATTCAGGGGTCATAAAAAAAGAGGAAAAAAATCAGAGCAACATACGCTTGGCCAGCACGCACTGCTGAAAAGCGGAGCCAGGCTATCCACTGCCAGCCAGCTCCACACGGTAGAATTGTCACAGCTGCAGCTCCAGGAGCCCCCCAAAACTCTAGGTAAGGCTTCTGAGGCCAGCCCAGTGCTGGCCCCAACCTCCCCTATCCAGCCTGGGCAACTTGCCACATGCCAAAGCACACGACACAGGCATTCCCCAGGGACAAGTAGCAGCAGCACATGGTACACCACCACTACTTGTCCCTAAGGAACCAAACGTCCATACACATCTGGACACACCCGTTAGGGCTAATTTAGAGAAGCTAAATGCTTTTAAGTCAGCAAGGCTGGATGGGATGCACCCTAGGGTACTGAAGAAACTGACTAAGGTAATTTCAGATCCATTGGCCATCCTCTTGGAGAACTCATGGAAGTTGGGTGAGATCCTGGATGACTGGAAAAGGGTAATATAGTGCCCATCTTTAAGGAAGGTCTGAAGACTTACAGACCGGTCATCCTGACCTCAATACCTGGAAAGATCATTTAGCAGATCCTCAAGGAATCCATTGTATAGCACCTAGAGAAGAGCTAGATGATCAGGAACAACCAGCATGGATTCACCGAAAGCAAGTCATGCCTGACCAGCCTGATTTCTTTCTACAATAGTATGACAGCTCTGTGCATAGGGCAAGAGCAGTGGACTACAGTAAGGCTTTTGACACTGTCCCATATGCCATTTTTATTAACACATTATGAAAATAAAGAATAGATATACTCAACAGGTAGTCATCAATGACTCATTGTTTAGGTGGGATGAGTATCAAGTTGTGTACCCCAAGGGTCTGGTCCTCAGTCTGGTATTATTTAATATCTTTGTTAATTATTTGGACAATGAAACCGAGCGCACTTAGCAAATTTGCAGGCAGCATTGAAGAGGGTAGGGCTAGGATCCAAAATGACTTAGATAGACTGGAAAAATAGTCCATACTCAATCAGATGAGATTCAACAAGGACAAATGGAAAGTCCTCCACTTGGGACAGAATAATTTCATGCACAAATGCAGATCAGGGAATGACTGGTTAGGCTGCAGTACCACAGAGAAAGATCTCAGGGTTATGGTAGGTCATAATATGAATATGAGCAAACAGTGTGCCCTTGCAAAAAAAGCAAATAGCATCCTGGGTTGTATTAACAGGATTGTTGCTTGCAAATGAAAGGAAGTAATCCTTCTGCTCTACTCAGCACCTGAATACTGTTGTCCAGATTTTAGTCCCACACTCTGAACTGTCCACATCCTTCTTGAAAAGAGTCCAGTTCAGAGCAACAAAAATGATGAGAGGCCTGGAAAACAAGACTTATGAGGAAAGTCTTAAAGCACTAGGGTTATTTAGTCTGGAAAAGCAAGACTGAGGGGAAATTTATTAACAAACTTCAAATATCTGAAGGGTGATTACAGAGAGAGGACAAAAATAAGATTTCTTCTGTGGTCACAGAGAACAGGACTAGGAGCAATGACCTCAAACTTCTGCAGAAGAAACTTAAGTTGGAGATTTGGAGGAACTTTCTAACTACGGAAGTGCTCAAGCATTGGGACAGGTGACCTAGAGAAAGTGTGGAATCTCCATCCTTGGAAATTTTCGAGAGCAGATGGGGCAGACATTTGGCTGGGATGGTTTAGTCAAGGACAATACTGCCTCATAAGGTCCCTTCCATCCCTACATTCCTATGATCCTTTGTGCAAGACTTTGTTCTTTTTCTTGTCGTATTTCACTTCATAGAGTTTGTACATCCAAATCAATCTGTAAAGAGAGATGTTAGACCAAATGACTCCATCTTGCAAGACCAATTTAGAGCCTTCCAAGACTCAACTGAAAAAAGATGCTATGGTCTGCCTCTTTGTGTTCCCTTAATTTTCTACAAGCAAACAAAAATGTAAAGACAGATTCAAGAACGTAAAGACAAATTCAACAACGTGGCAAAACACTAGATTTTAAACATTTAAAAAAATAAGCTTAGGAATTACACACATACACGAATTACACTTTCATCAAGACTATATGGTTTCTGAACTCTTGGTTATCCTACCTATGCTTCCTTTAAGAAAAATATGTTGATTGGAATATCTCGGTACTTTAGGTGACCTTATTGCGCGATTTTTTATTTTTTTTTTGGAACAAAGAAGAAAGAAAGAATCTGAATGATCCCTTGGCAATGCTGGAGTACCATTTTACTTAATATTATTTTGCAGATCCTCTTTAATGTTAGAACTACGTTAATCATTTCATTAACTTACTTTCTCCCCCCATACTTTCAGACTCAAAGTTGAGGATTACTGCACCTACTTCATGACACCTTTGCATTGCACCCTCCGTAAAAGTCTCCCCAAAAACAGAGCCAGTTTGCAGAGGCGAGGAGACAACCAGGTGATTTCCATTGCATATAACAAACCATAGTAAAAGGCCAATATATATGGACTATAGACAACCAGAATGAAGCACTCCAAAACAGTAAACAAACACTATCTGTCCTATTTTTGGGGAAATTCAGGGCCTAATCTTTTATTATTTGTATATCCAATGCTCCCACTTACTTAAATGGGAGCTTTGTGCAAAGGATGCAAGATGGGGCCTTCAGACACGAAACAAAGCAAACAGAGGGATGCCCTGTACCCCATATAAACATACAAAGATGCATCAGTACCCTCTCTTTTCCAATCTAAAATTGTCTTTAGAATTAACCTAGCAAGAATTTTCTTTACAGCTGTGCCTGGTGTTTAAAATATGAAATACCTAAAGAAAGCAAAATACCATAGCATTAATATTTATTCAGATAAGTACTTGCTAAACCCTGTTTTCTTTAATGTACACCCTCACATACACCATTCACCACTTCAGACAATCTTTTTCAGTTAATAAGACAGTAACAGCACCTTTTCAAATGCATTTATTGTTAAAATAGGCCATGTTAAAACCAATCTCTATTTGACAGTGCTTTAATAAAATTTCACAAATTTCCCAATACTGATAAAAATCTGAGACACTGAATCTATAAAACTTAGCAAATAATGAGCTTAGTATCTGTTCTTTGAAGAGCAAATTTAAGGAAAAAAGACACAGATGCCTACATTTTGTGAATACTAACATAATCTGAATAGCATACAATATTTTGTTCTAGCTGAAATCAACAGGTAGATTGAGGATAAAAGTAACAATATTATTTCTTGGTTTTAGCACAGTAGTATAATACTTTAAGGGTCTTCTTAAAAGAAGCAAAGCATGCACATTCAATAAAGAAGTGACAGATGAATGAAATTTCTTCCCCATCAATAAGCAACAATGGACCCAATATGAAAAAGTAAAAATGGTGATGAATCAGAAAATGATCTGAACACTCACTGTATATCTTATCTGGTTTAATTTGAGAGACCATCTGTTGAAAAGCAGTAAGGACAATGCTGAATTAGATATGGTTTCTTCAAGAATTGATGACTACTCCCTTTAAAATGACAGATCTGCAAGAAAACATGCAGTCATTTTTGAAGTTCAGGTGCCATCTAGCGAGTGTTAAGAAAACTGTTCAATATATTTCTTTTTTTTAGAATAATCAGTTCAAACTAGGTTCTGGGTAAAGCATACTTTTCACCTTATTTTAACCATTCCTGTGGTGTAGTTATCAGAAAAAAGATCTTCAAGCAACCACTTTTACTGGTTGTCTTTGGGTTTCAATCATAGGAAGAACCAAAACTGAAGTAATGCCATTCACGCAATCCATTTTCCAAGAAATAAGAAAATGCCTAATAATTAAGGCCCTGATCCTACAATTTGCTCCTTGCAGATGGTCCTTTATATTTGCAAGTTCCACCATAGTAGGGCTCCATTCTTTGTGCATAGGAGTTAACTGAAATGAAGAGGTTATAACTGGAAAAAAAACCCAGTATTAAAGCCATATTAAAGTTTAACAGTTAAAAATCTCAAGTCAAAACATGCACAAGTAAAAGTGCCAATATCAATGCTACAATTTACATGTCGCACCTCCAGCATACTTCACAGTAGGCTTTTGATGTAAATAGTAATATTTTAAATTAAAATTAACCAAAAAATAAAGAACGGGAATAGAAAGACTATGTATCTGCAGTTATATTTAACAGTTCTTGTGGACGTAGTTCTTATATTTAATCTTTGATGTTTTATTTTGTAAATACAAAGAATGATAAAGGATTGCCTGTTAATTAATACAGTAATAGCATTTAAAAATCCAGGCTAGGTTGTTCACACCTTGGTGATATGAATGAAATGAAGAACAGCAAATTTTTGTTTTTACTGATTATAATATTTGAAATGAGGCAATTTCTGTTTGTTGTATTTGCACAATCAAGATACTGTATTTTTTTCTAAATAAACATCTTAATACGTAGAACACAGGCAAAATTATGTAGGAAATTTCAGGCTTCAGACACTATTTTTCCTTCACACCACCATTTTCTCCCATGTCTTTACAGGGGTGGGAAGGATTTTGTTCTCTCTTTTCATTATGCATATTTACTTTAAAACAGAAGCTTTCTCAGTTGGAAATGATGGTTCAGGCCAGGTAGAGAAATGTATTCCATGTTGTTAAGAAATAGGCAGTACTCAATTAGGCTCTAAAAAGCCATGACTGGAAGCATGTTTGTACTGATCTTAGTTTTCCTCATAACCTAGGAAAAGACACTATTTTTCACAGAGCTTCGTGCTTTAACTGAAGTTCAAACTTCAGTTGCTTTTATGGCAACTTGCTCAAGAGAGTGTTAGATCTCCCTGTAGAAATGAAAAGTTCTACCGCTGGGAAAATGTTACCTATTTTTTCCCAACTCTGAAAAAAAAAATTACAAAACAAAATTTCAACCCATTTCAAACATTCCATAAATTAGTTTCCATATAAAAACAAAATCATAATATAAACTGGTGAACAGCAGGTAATACCAGATTCCCATTCCAGTGACATGAAAAAAGCCCAAAACAAAATTGGAAATGTTCTAATCTCTCCTATCTTTTTGCACATTCACAGTAGTCCCAACCTAAAAGCTTTATTAACTGCAATCCAAGACTGTTAACCATTTTAAGAGAGTCTGACTTCAGTCAGACAGGATTGAAAAAATATCAATTTATTCCCCTCAGATGTTCTTTTCTTCTCATATTAGTTCTCAGACTTTTTTTTTCACAACCAACTGGCTGAAACTTTTCCTGTCTTGGACTCTTCCACTCCCAGCTATGGCTGAAAAGCCCCACCCAACTTTTAACTTCCATTATCCAGATAAGACTTCTATACAAACTAAAGCTTTTCCCAAATACCTGACCTATCCCTACATGGACTGTCTTCCATTCTATTGTTGGTATAAAAGAAACAGAATGTACGTTTGTTATAGTATTTTACTATTATAACGGCATCCATGTAAGCTGCTTGTGTAATTGGAGGTTCATTGAGGCTCTGCGTAAGAGAGGTGATCCTCCCAAACAGATGCAACTACAAGATCAGCGCCTAAATAGGAACAAGACTTAAAAGCATCAGAGGAGAGTGTGAAAGGAAAGACAAGATTAGCAGACTGGCACCTGAAAGAACATACACCAAACATGCATAATTTAGGAGACTTCAAACATGATGTTAATGTTTTTGTTGGATAAAGAAATAAATTCTACAAATAGTCAAAATATCAAAGGATTTGACAAGATTTAACCAGAGGGGAAGGAAAATAAGAGGAATTAGATGACTAAATTACAAGATTCACTGTCATCAGGGTGTCCATCCAACTACTAATTGAGAAGCTGAGAAAAACAGGAAGAGGAAAGAAATTTGAATGACATGGTTTTCTCTGAATTAAAATTGAGGTGTGCATAAGATCCTGATCTCTGTGCAGTATATATAACTTGTAAATCACTTCATGCAATGATTTCCCCCTCAGGTTTTAACACAGTTTATTTTAATAAGAGTACACATAAATATTACTTTGTTGATTGGGAAATTGTTACCAGATCATCCAAGAAAGAGAAAATAACCTTGATGTAAATATTACACTCTAAATGACACAGACCAAGGCATCCTTTTCCATAAGGTGTGATATGAATAGGGCTGTAGTCACAATGGTATGCCTTCATAGAAAAGACAACTTAATTACCTAATTATATGTGCATTTATCTTTTAATAAAAACCCCATATCATTGACTTAAAAACATCAAACACGAAGGTCTGTTGTTTATTTTGGTTTTGGTTGCTTGCCTAGCTGAGGTTTTTGCCCACCTCTTTTCTCTTTGTTTTCTCACATTTTCTAGACTCTTTGGTTAAAATATTTGATGTAATCACACAGATAGAGGACCAGGACTGAGGAAATTTGGGTTCTGTAGGGACAGCCATCTAGGTATGTCCTCC
>NW_005842444.1:1160178-1162081 GCF_000455745.1 Alligator sinensis | reverse complement strand
CCAATTTCCCAATATGTAAAAAATAGGAATAATGTTAGTTTATACCTTTGCAAATGACTTTTAGCTATCCTGATGAAAAAACAGTAAAAAGGAGATATCATTACCCAATTTTCCACTGAGTTATACAAACATGTTTCTGTACTGAAATTAATCATTAATGGAAAAGATAATAAGGATTTATATAAAGTGTTCCAACTCTATATACATTATTTTTTAAAAATCAACAAGAAATGGCCTGATCTTGCCCCCACTCAAATCAATAGCAGCCAACATCAACAGTTTTAAAAACTGTTATTTGGGATTCTTTGTCTCTGAAGATCAGGGTTTCCGGATGTTTCCTTTTGTTGTCAGAAATCAGAATTTCCAAATGTTACAAAAAGCCTGTTACATATGAAGTAGCTGGCAAAGTTAGGCTGATGTTGTGCCATGATGGCCCAACACATTATGAGAGGCAAGGATTTCTTAGGGTGATATCTTTTACCAGACCAACTGCATAGTTGGGATAGTTAGACAAGCTGTAAAAAGCAAGACTTTTAGATCAGATCACCTAGGACACCCATCTCCATCCCAACTCTGCACCTGGTCCAGTAAGACAGAAGAATTTGCATACACTTGCATCAACTGTAGCCATGAGAAACAGTGAAAATGACACCAGAAAAACAGCAGGACTGAAAAGAAGGTAGAGAGAAGAGATAATTCCAGCATGAACTGAAAAAAACAAAAATAAAAAGGAGCAAGGTCTTTTGGGGCAAGATTTAGCTTTTTGTTCTTACACACATACCCTCTATCAACCTGTCTTGTGACCGATATGGTTCACTTGACAGTCCAAAACACACCTTTACAGTTACACCATTCTCATTCCCGTTACAATAACTGCATCACGCAGCCACATCCAATACCGTCACATTTACCTGCTACAATCATGCAAGTGACTGCCTCAGCACCCTCCCTTCCCCCTCGCCCAGTTCCCAGCACACTTGGCAGATGCTGTTGCACCTCCTCCCCTCTGCTCTAACCAGCACCTCTTGCCCTACCTTGCTAGCAGTTAGCTAGCTGAGGAAGGGGTGGTGACCTAAAGCCCACAGCAGCCTGGGGTTACAGGCCAAACCAGGCCAGGACTCTTGCTTGGAAAAAAAAACAAACAAACAAACAAAAAAAACTCCCTTGTCCTTGCTTCCCTCTTGAAGGAAGTCTGCAGAGCCCCAGGGCTGGCGGGAACCTCGGCTTTAGGACTGCCGACCCTCCAGGGTCGCCCTGGAGTCTCCAGGAATTCAGTATAAATCTCCAGGAGACACCGAGAGTCCCCCTGCAGATAAATGATGGGGCATTCATTTAAATGAACACTGCATGTTGAATCCCATTTATACAGCAGTCCAATGGGTTTTTAAAATGTAACAGCATTGTGCATTTGCCTTCCTGATGTAGTTATCCATGTCGTTATGTCATGTAATGAAACCTCCCGGAATATTTTCAAACGGAAGTGGCGACCCTGCCCGCCCGGGGGGCCGCTCTGTCCGGCCGCTTCTTCCCATTGCAGCCCCGGGCTTCTCACGGCGGCTTCCGACCCACAAGCACTGCTCCAGCGGCCCCGACGCGGAGCTACCAGGGCACCTGCCTTGCTTGAGCGAGCAGCCAGGGCGGTCTGTAAGACTGCCACAGGTACCGGCGGCGAACCGGTCCCTGAAGCTGCACCGTGACCCCGCCCCCAGCCAACTGCAACGCCCCGCGACTTCCGGTCGAATGCGCACGCGCAGCCCGCATGCGCCTGCGTAGTAACTGCGAGGGGGACCCTTTCTGACGCGCTCGCTGCGACTTCCGGCGTGGTCTGCTCGTGGCGAGCAGCCGGTTTCTCTGCCCGTGGAGCGGACCCCTCCCTCCCCCCCTTCCTTCCTCCGCAGGCCTT
>NW_005842444.1:1156597-1159989 GCF_000455745.1 Alligator sinensis | reverse complement strand
GGGGCAGCGCCTGCGAAGAGCCTCGGTAAAAGTGGTGCTGAAGAGCCTGGCGCTGAAGAGGGCCGCGGTGCTGCAGGAGGTGGCCCGGGAGCTGCTGAGGAACATGTATGTGGCTGCGGGGTACGTGGTGGACGCTGCCCCGAGCCCCGTCTGCCCGGTGGTTTGCGTGGAGGTCCTCGCTCTAGATCCCCCCGCAGAGGAAGCCGGCCTCGTCACCGCCAAGACGAGCATCCACGTGAAAGAAGTAGTCACCCTAGAGCGGCATCGGCTTTCCTCACAGGCCGCCCAAAAGGTTTGCGTGGCAGGGCTGGACGACGTGAGCAGGTCACTGAAAGAAATCGTGGATTGGCCTTTGCGTTTCCCCCAGACCTTCCAGAAGCTGGGCTTTTCGGCCCCCCCTGGCGTGCTGCTGGTGGGCCCTCCCGGGGTGGGCAAGACTCTTCTGGTGAAGGCCCTTGCCAGGGAAGTGGGCGCCTGTCTGCTCTGCATCAGTGGCCCGGCTGTTTGCGGCTCCAGGCCCGGAGAAAGCGAAGAGAATTTGCGAGCAGTTTTTGAACAAGGCAGACAGATGTCACGTGAAGGGCCGACCCTTCTCTTCATCGACGAGATTGACTCTTTGTGCCCAAGACGAGGAAGTGCGAACAGTGCTCCTGAAAATCGTGTTGTCGCTCAGTTGCTAACGCTTATGGATGGCATAGGTGGGGAAAATAAGATGGTCATTATGGCAGCAACAAATAGGCCTGATGCTGTAGATCCAGCACTGAGGAGACCTGGCAGATTTGACCGAGAGGCAAGTAAAACACGTTTTCTTCACTTCTGGGCACTTGCATGATGTGCCGTGTTATCTCTGTCTCTAGTCATAGTGTTCTGTAGATCTCCATTGGGAGACTGGACTTGGTGACCTGTTCTCCCCACAGAGGATTGTGATTTGAGTATGGTAGACAACAGCTACTCCTTGGGAAAGGGAAAGTCCTGACCCATTGAAAGGTATCCTGCCAAAGATAGGAGGAGAAGAGGCCTTTTTCTGCTTTTGATAAAGATTTGGACCAGTTTCCTTTCCTATACTTAGTTTTAAGAATTTTGTAGGGGGAGAGGGGTTACAGCAGAGGGCTGCAATACAAACTTATATTACAGTCTTATTATTTTTATAAAATATAGCATGTTGTCTTTACTAGGAATTTAGGAACTCTCACCGTTACCAATCTGTGACTGAAAATAAGGGCCTATCCTTCAACTACCTAATTGCATTGTTGTGATGCAGTTTTGTTTGCTTTATTGTCTCTCCATGAACTCAATAGCTCTTTAATCCTGTGAAGGATTTAGTACATAGGTATATTGCAAGATGGTGGACCCTAAAACTTAAACAGATTTTGATTGGTCTTATTTTAACAAGTTTCCTATAATTTATGTACCTGTCTCTGTCTTCTGTACCTACAAAGCTGTTAATGCTATGGATTATTTCTGGGGAGCATCTACTTTTAGTTCGGTGACACTCAACCTTCAGTGAATGGTACAGTCCCAGTCTGTAGACTAAATCCTGCAGGCAGTGAGACCCTGCACACCCTCATGATCCATCACAGAGGTCTATGTCATTCAGCTCTGGAAACTATGGCGACTAATGCTGCCACTGCTCTCATGCCACCAAATTCCTGGACCCATGGGGAGCCCTGTGAGCTGGATGACACAGCCTCACGGGCCAGAGGCTGAGTACTACAACTTTAGTTTATTCTACTTATTAAAAATGTAGTTAGCCCAGTTTCATAGGAGGTGAAGTATTCATTTTTTCTTGATTACTTTTTTTTTTCTTTTCTCTGACTTGAATCCTGCATTGTGCGCTGTTGTTTTTTACAGTGTAATCACCAGCTTGTGTTTTTCAGTTGTGTAGAAATTATTATTTTGCTACTTATTTTAATTTTTAGATGATCTTCAAAGTGTGGCTTTTTAGATGGTGGATGGCTTTGTTTTATAAATGAGCTATTAACTGAAATAGTACTCACCTGGAAAATAATTATAAATTGTCTGTATTTAAATTTATCACTTGTATAATGCTTTTGATATTCAAAGTACTGGATAAGCTATTAATTAGTCCATGTGAAACAGTAAACATTCCCCACAATTTACACTGCCGGAGTGTGAGAGACACAGGGTAGTGACTTGTCTAAAGATCGAGAAAGAAAAATATAGGAACTCCTGGGAATATTTGTTTACTGTATTTGTTTTAGGTTATCATTGGGACGCCAACACTTAAGCAGAGAAGGTCTATCCTACAGTTGATTACTTCTAACATGCCTGTCTCTACTGATGTTGATTTGCTTAACCTGGCAGAAATAACGACTGGATATGTTGGAGCTGACCTTACAGCACTCTGCAGAGAGGCTGCCATGCAGGCTGTCTTCCGCTGCTCTCAGATGGTATGGACTCAAGATACTTTCTGAATCAGAAAAAACTCACATTTGGGACTTCCCCCCACTAATGCCCTCTAGTCTAAATGCTCAGGAAACCTAATATCTCAGGGATGAGAATATTCAAAATTAGGGGTGCACTGATAGATTTTGGGGCAATGCCGATGGCTGATTTTTAAGGAGGCATATCAGCCGATACGATCCTATTTCCAATACACCTGCATGCAACTGGTAAGTCGGGGGGGGCAGATAAATGCCCCCCACGGTGAGGGAGGAGTGGGGCTGGGGTAGGCACATGTCTGTCCATGTGTGTCCCATCCCTCCCCCATCGTCCTACCAGACGAGTGGCGGGAGCAGTGGCAGGTGCCACCGTAGGAGCCATACTCCCAGGCCATCCGATATCAGACCAATGTATTGGTGCATCTCTCTTCAAAATAAACTGGAAAATATCTTACAGATGTGAATATACAGCTTTGCCACAGTCTTTTAGTAAGACGTTCAGTAAGAGACTGGTATGTCCTTCTTGAGTGAAAAGGTGTTGTGAAATGTCTTTATTCTATCCATAATTTAATTAACACTGTGCAAAGCAGAGATTAAGTTTTTGGTCGACAAAAAATAAATGCTAGTAAGCTTTTCCACCAAAAATCTCTTTATAACAAACAAGTTACATAATATTTTGCTTTTAATAAGACTGTGTAGCTGTGCGCCATGGTTTATATTGTGTGGCTGGACGTAATATGCATGTACAGGCCAGAACCATGCAGCTACAATTGCCCATGGTCCAATAATATGATTTTTGGGATGTTTTAGAGTTGGATCTCAGGGAAGCATAAACTTTCTTATCTGTCCTGACTGCTAGGAGAAAGCAGGTTTGCATTGCCTCCTTGTCCATGAAGTTGGAACGTAGTGACAGAAGAGAAGTCAAGATATGCTTCCCTGAGACTTGCATCCAGAACACTGTAACAACAATGGGAAGTGCTGCTTTCCCTG
>NW_005842444.1:1143275-1156587 GCF_000455745.1 Alligator sinensis | reverse complement strand
CAGGAATGTTGTACAAAATGAAACAGTTAAAATAAATGTGGCCCAGGAGCCACACAAACACCAATCATTCTGCTAAAAGATAGACAAAAAATAAACCAGAGCTGCCTCTGCAAAGTGCAACTTGTTAGTAGTTTCTGCAGTGTTCAGCAAACAGGGAAGTGAATAGCATGCCCAGATAAAGAAAGGATTCAACAGCTCCTAGACTTCAGGGTTTTTTTAGCATTTATAACTGACATATACAGCATTGCTTTTCTTTGTGATGCATTTCTGCTAACTACCTTCATAAATTTAAGTCATCACTGGTGGAAGCTATTAGTAGTATAGATAGAACTCAGGTGTTTTTAGATTATATCACTATAAGCTGCCTGAGACTGGTCTCCCCGAAGCTTCCTGTGTTGTCTGGGGAACTACTGCTGATGAATCATAATGATGAAGTTCACTTATTTTGGACGAGGCTAAGCAGAGCTTTGAACGGTACCTGGGCTGTGATGAAATGTTACGTAACTTGCAGATGAGAACTAAATAGGTGTGTGTCTGTTTTAAGCTTTTTGGATTGTGGCTAAATTATAGGATGTTTGAGGTGAGCCTTGCAGTCAGCTATGTTTGGTACATAGCTAAAGTAAATATAGTAAATACATAAGTAAGTAGAGAGATTTTACTTGTATCCCAGAGAATCTAGGTATTTTTGTAGACTAAAACTATCAGTAGTTTTGCCTTACTTGGATACTACATAGCAGAACTATGTTGAGGAGAAAATCAAAGCACTTCCCTCTCAAATATTAATTTCTTTAAAACTGTCCGGCCCTGTGCCATAAAAAAGCCTATCCCATCGCAGCAAATGTGAGCTACTTGTGGTGCACGTTTGTATGTATGTATGGTATATGTACACTCTTAAGGCAAGAGTTTTGTTTCACCTATTACATGTTTTGAGCTTTAAGTTATTAGTGATATAAAGGCACACATAGTGCTTCACTTTTTTTTTTTTTTTTTATTTCTTCTGTGAGCATGTCTTCAGGATTTGGATCAGATTTGGATTAATACAGCAGATTTCTGTGAAGCTTTCCGAAAGATTCAACCATCCTCCTTTCGAAGTGGTATTGGACTAACAGACTTCAGACCTGTTACCTGGGAACAAATCGGCGGTCTTGAGGATGTGAAATTGAAGTTAAAACAGGTAAAAGGTAGAGCACATTTAAACAAGAAAAAAAGATCATTTTATGCATCTGCGTCTTCCAACCTGTTGTATAAATAGAGGTATTGAAAGATAGACTAATACCATTTCCATGAAAAACAATTTTTATTTTAAATGGCATTGATTGCTAATTAGTGCTACACTTTTCTTAAAATAAAACAAAAAATGCCTTTGCACAAGCTCTAGACTCCCCCCAATTAAATTTGCAATTTCAGAACATCACCCAAAAGTATAATCTAGAATTAGTGTTTTAGCTAGTAAATATCAAATTCTGCTGCAGCATACATTCTTCCATTCTAGTGAAAAATCTTCAGCCTTCTGCTAAAAATTCCTTTTACAACATCTATAAGTCTGAGCCATTTGAGAGGGGGAGAGACAGAGACAGTTCCAGAGCCAACATGTCCTCAGAACATACTGCCTGTTACGCCATCTCTTTTGTAACAAAAAGGTCAAATTTGTCAGTGTCTTGCTATGGCTCCAGAGTTGTGGGGTTGTGGTGCTCTGGACTTGTTCAGACCCATCTGTAAATTAATATGTTTCTAGTCATTCATCTGGAGACTCAAAGTGGCCAGGTGTGATGCTAGCCACTTACTCCCTCATATTGCCTGTAGCAACCAATATTTTACAACTGCACTTACCTGGTGGACTGTTGTGCTCAAGTGGGCCTTTGAATTTGACTGGAGGCTTTTGCTGCAGCAGTGATGCAAAGTGAGAAAATAATGCTATGGGCAAAATGTTGTTTGTTGCATCACTACATATAAAACTTAGAATGTTTCATCTTTTTTATATATTTGCAGAGCATAGAGTGGCCTATGAAGTTCCCTCAGGCTTTTGTTAGGATGGGACTGTCTCATCCAAAGGGTATCCTCCTTTATGGGCCATCAGGATGTGGCAAAACCACACTGGTAAAGGCTGTGGCCACAAGCTGCCATTGTTCCTTTCTTTCTGTGAGTGGCGCTGACCTTTTTTCACCTTACGTTGGAGACTCAGAGAAGATTTTGGCCCAGGTAGGTTCTGACTTGCATATGATACATAGTTGCTTAGCTACAATGTTTTATAAAGCATTAATTATGCCTAACTTTTCTTTTCAAAGACATTAAGGGCTGGATTGACATAGCTCCCTTGATTTTGAGGAAGCTGCTTCTGTTTACACCAGCTGAGGATCTGGCCCCAAATTAACAATTAACATACTCATTCTCCTAATTCTAGTTAAGGTTAGAATTCAGTAATGAGATTTTGTCTTTAGTAATTGTAAACAAGAGTGGTCTCCAAAGAGACCTTTACAATACCTTGAGTACTCGGTAAAGTGAATTGGTTATGTAAAAGTATAGAAAAGATGTCAAAAGAATTTTCAGTTGACATGATAGAACTGTATATAGGACATACATTTATTTTATTTTATGAACCCAATAAAAGGTTTTTCGCCAAGCAAGAGCAAATGCTCCAGCAGTAGTATTCCTGGATGAGATTGATTCTATCTTAGGATCTCGGTCACTCTGCAAATCTGGACATGGTGTCCCAGAGAGGGTTCTTTCTGCCCTTCTCAATGAATTAGATGGTGTTGGCCTGAAAGTCACAGAGAGAAGAGGAAGTTATAAACAGCTCGAGGGTGAATGTCAAGAGCAAAATGAAAAAGAGCAAGAGGTATGTACATTCTCTGTAATACAAGGAAGGATACTTATTGGCTTTTAATGTTGTAGTTATCTTCAGCCTTATTTATGGTCTACCTTTGCTAAAACACTAATCCAATACTAATTAAGTGACTTTTTTTTAATGTAAATTCATTTTGATTGAACAAAATATTAAAGACAAAATTATAACCTCTTACTATTGCTAATTATAAATATTTATTAGCTGTCATAAGGGCTATTTCTTCCTCAGGCTACTGATTTTTTTGATTTTTTTTTTTTTTTTAAGTCTTTTACACTGCTTAATGTTTTCCCTTCTCTAGTTTATTTCCCATGTTTATGCTACTCTATCACAGAGTTATCCAATGCAGTCTTAAAATCACAATCAATAGTTATGAGCAGTATTCATTTCTTTAGAAAGCTGCAAGTGCATTTTTGAGAGAGCTGTTGATAAGATGCCTTGTCATCTTCCTTATTACAGTTACTTTTTCTGTAATCACGTGGTGATGTGCCACTTAAAAAATTTCAGACGGACATAAAGCCACTTTAAAAGAGAGAGAGAGGGTGCTATTTCTGTATGGTACATACTTGCGCTATGCTGTTAAAATGGGTTTTAGTAAGGTGGAGTAACGCACTCAGTCCTATTCCTGGCATAGTGAAGAGTTCAGGTCTGTCACCGCCATTATTTTACCCTTGCTCTTACTTCATCATCCTTGATTCCTTTATTTCTGTCTGACTGACTTGTTTTTAATTCCTTTGACCCTTCATATGTTCGAATACTGTGACACTCAGTTCTTTTATTAGCAAGTTAATATTTAATAACCTTGTTACCTGTTTAGCTTTCTTCTGTTTCATTTGCTGATCTCATGTTTGCTACTTTTGTTCAGTGTGAATCCTGTTTAAAATATGCAATTTGAGCATTTTGGCTTTTGTTACTTACTTTACAGTTGTTTTATCCTGAAGCCCTCTAACCCAAATGATTTCTATACGCTGCATTTGATCTTGATTCCATTTAAAACTAAATTCCTGGTTACATTTAAGGAATTCTTTAAATGACTAGTAACCATCTATTTCTCATTATCTGGTGTCAGATTTATGTCACTGTAGAGTAATCATATTATGCTTTCTTTTTCAACCTTGTTGCCATTTTGAAAATTCCAAGGTTATATAAACCCTTAAAAATGTATGAAACAGGAGTCTTATCTTCACACACTGACTGATGCATGCTCTTGTTAGCTCTATCCAAAGTTTCATCTGTTAGCAGAACAGATATTATTTTTCTTCCTTGTATTTATTTCCTTGTTAGTCTGCACAAGTAAAGAAAAGTTAAGTGGTTACAGTGAACACAGATATAGGTATATGTATTTATTCCATACACCACAGAACAAGGTGAGCCACCCAGGCCATGGCTCAACCAACTTTTAGCACGTTAATTTAGCTAGCTATGCAGTTAAAAAAAAAAAAATAGCTATACAGTTTTAACTAGAATGACAATTGCGCATTTGTGGGTTTTATAAATTAGCATGCTATAAGTTGGTCGGGCCATGGCCCAGGTGGCCCACCCCGTTCTGCAGCCTATGATTTATTCCTTATTGCTTTTTATTCCCTTGCAAATTATGTTTGTCCACCTAACAAAGCAGGAGCCTCCCAATACACATTCAACACATTTGCACTCTTGATCTTATTCAGCTAGAGTTTCAAGAAGTTTTGAACACAGATGTTATGATAGTTGCTGCAACGAATAGACCAGACATGTTGGATGATGCCTTGTTGCGCCCTGGAAGGTTAGACAAAATGATCTATATTCCACCACCAGATCAGAAGGTAATATGTGTTTATAAACCTCCACAAAAAAATAAATATAGAGGTGCAGAGTTGTCAGCATGCTGCATCCAAACAAGAAAAACTCATAGTACTATAATATCTCTTAACAACTGCAAGATTTTTTTAACTAGATGTTAATATTTGATGTGCTAGAAGTTAAATAATGTATATTTGACTATAACATAGGAATTATAAATGCATATAAAAGGACGTCTGATTGTGTGTAACATATTTTAACAAGCTTTTGTAGGCAATACTTCATTATATATGTTACATATAATATTCCTGTACAATCAGATGTGCAAGATAGGAAGTGCCAGAATTAAGGTTGCCTGTGCCCAGGTCAAATTTTTCGTTATCCCTTTTCTCAGGAATGGTTGAGTTATCTCTACTGAACACTCTAAAAATAACCCATCTATGACAGAAAACAAACATGGAAAATTTCAGCCAAAAAGGCTTTTGGTTTAATAAATGACAAAAAACTACAAAAGGGATTTAACATGATGGAACCTTTACCATAATAAGCATCACAGCCCATTCTATCAGCCATTCTTTCCTGCTCCTCAATAGCATGTATAGTATAATGTTTAGGTTTTCTTTTGTTTTTGCATCCTGTTGAAATTATTGTACCTATTTGAGGTTGAGAATTCAAGGTACAAAGGAAAACAACAAATGGCAGCCTAGTGATTTTTATTATTATTATTAAGAAGGGCTGTGTGAATTGTAAAAGTTAGTGGAGAGAGAGTCTCTTGTTGAAAACTGTAACACCTACTGTCCTTCAGATCAATAGGATCACAGCAGCCCAAACGCAAAATATACTTTATTTACTTGAAAACAAGATGAGGTCCTTTCCCCCCCAATTGGCGTTTGTGGGGGGGGGGGGGGGGGAGTCCCCTCTGATAATCGCATACAACAAAATCTCACTAAATACATTGTCTGTCATTAAATTACTGATAAAAGCAGCATGTGTTCAGCCATGGAAACCAACTATGAAATTGATTAAATGCAGCCAATATTGAGCATGACTAAAACACATGGCCCACATTGAGCAGCCATGCTAATGGGAACTTCTTTTTTTTTATGTTAATTTCCATATTCCAAGCCAAATTTGCCAAATCAAATTCCAAATCTGTGAGTCAGTCCAGAACCATAAGTGGCCCTAGTGTGGCAAACATCTTCCACCCCCATCTGGGGCTTATTTCTATATGTTATTTCAGATGTTTCCAAATCCTTTGGTAGGCATCCTACTTGCAGGCCCAAGCCCAGAGGCTTGGAGTTTGGAGGCCCCTAGTTTTGCTTGTCCTCAGCCATTTGGCCACATAACCAAGCTCCGGAGGAGTAATGGGAATTTACCACAAGGATGTTTCTTAACATGGTTTTTCAGAAACAAGATGTGTACTTTATTTCCTCTTACTGTATTTTAGTGTACTTGAGCTCAGAAGATCAATAGTCAAATTCTGTCAGGTTCACTCAATATTCCCTGAATAGTCTGATTGAAATGAACAAGACAACTTGCAGAATAAGACTAACTGGCATGAGTTAGGCGGCAGAAAATAGCCCATAACAAGTGCTATTAATGAAACAAATAGGTGCCCAAATAACTGTTTGTTTGTTTTTCTCCTTGTGTAACATACATTGTCTCATAGGGAAGGCTTTCTGTTTTCAAAATCTGCACTGAAAAAACTCCACTGGCTTCAGATGTGTCATTAGAAGACTTGGCAGTCCAAACTAAACTTTTCTCTGGAGCTGATATTGGAAATCTCTGCAAGGAGGTAAGGTGTTTGGACTTGATCAGTGAAGTAAATATTAAGCGAATACTTAAGTAAAGAGAGTGTCCAATCATAGAAAATGCTGAGCTATCACACAGTCTTTTTGGCAATTTTTAGTGACAAAGATAAGCCAAATGATAAAAATTGGGGGACCTGCAAATAAATTATTTATGTGAATTAGAACTGATCTTGGCAAGCAGGGGGGAAATGACACTATATTCCTGCCATTCACTGTGTGGAAGTGGTGAAGCTAAAGCAGTTATTTTTACAAGTTCTTTGAGAATAATTTTATGTCAACTCTGAGGAATTGACCACTCTTTAAAATAGATGGTTGGTTCAACTTCAGAAATTAAGTAAATGAAAAATTATAATCGTTGTGGACCAAACTGAAGCTTTTGTGATAGTACCCTGATGAGGGAGTCTGTGGAGCTCATAAACTCCCTGCAGTGGGAAATGATTATATAAAGTGGTAGGAGAAAGGGAGATGCAACTTCACACCATTAAATTACTGGGGAGGAGGGAAATGCTCAATCCCGTGGAAGGATTGGACCAAACGGCTCCTACAGGAGTTGTGTTGCAATTAGACAATTGGGGCATGAAGACACTTCCTGAAAGTGCCAGCACAGAGTGCAAATGTCTGCTTCTTTATTATCAACAACCCAGGCATAGATCCACTGGCCAAAGGAAGTAAAGGGCAGCTTGTTGTCCTTTGCTACAGCTACCCCACACAGAAGCAGGGACTGCCTGTTGAAGATTGCATGCTGCCAAAAAGTGGCATTTCCTCTCTCTCTTCCATTTCCCAGGTTCTGCTGGGGTCTGCTCTTTCCATTTTGTTGAAGCAGAGAGTAGCACATTGTTGGGGCAACCTTTCTGGCAGGCAAGCCACAAATGAGCTCTACACCTTCCCCACGTGCCATTCTAATCCTTTCTTCTGCCAGATTTGCTGCTTTCCTTTCTGTCCCCTACACTGTGCTCTCTGCCCAATCTCCTGCTCTGCTTTCTGTTTCCTGCCCTGTACTCCGTCTTGCCTTCTGCTTCCTACCTTATCTGCTACTGTGCTTGCCTGTCCCCCACCCTTCATCTGCCACAGATCACATGAAGGCTGCCCATGCTATGGGTTGGCCACCCCTGAAGTAGCACTAAAAAGAGGAATGCAAGCCATATGTTCTAATAACAAATTAAAGTGAAATCATGCCAGACAAACCTAAAGCTGAACTTTCACACTGACGGTTTTTTATAACTCCAACTAACACACACATTTTAAGAAACTGGTCTCACAGATGTTGTAGAACCTGTCCTTAATTCCACACTTCCTTTTCAAAGAAATCATGATAAATAGGGTTTGGTGTACTACATTTCCTACTATAATTAATATTTATAAATTGGGGCAAGAGAAGAGACTAAGGTAGTTGAGGTACTTATAAACAGTAGTGGGATACCAGGTAGAATACAGAGAGATAAGTGGTCAAAGGTATCTTTTCTGGTCTAAGCTGTTAGATGTATTAAAGTAAAAAGCATTTACTGAGCTTACAAAAGAAAAGACTAACTAGCAGTAGTATGTTCTGATGCATTTTGTTAAATGACTGTCTTTTGACTTATGACCCTAAATTATGGTAAAATGGTTAGCTTAGTTCCCATTTTTACTTTTAAACTTTGGAGCACCCGCCAGGTGAAAACATTCTATATTACCTAAATCACGTTGTTTTTCTCTCCAAGGCTGGCTTGTTGGCATTACAAGAGAATGGACTTGAAGCAACCGAAGTGAAACACGAGCACTTCATAAAATCACTGAAGATTGTAAAACCATCATTAACCCTCAAAGATTTAGATTTTTATGGAAAATTTTATAAACAGGAGTTACCAGCTTAAATCAAAAACACTGGATATAACAAAAGAATTTCTGGAATATGAAATGCATGTTTTATAAATGAATGATTTTGTATGAATTTTTTTTTTTAATGAAATTCAAAGGAAGAAAACTTTCTTAGGTTCAGTTTTCTTAGGTTCAGCATTGTGATGCATGCAGAAAGGGTTTTAAATGTCTGTTCTGCTTACTTTTTACTTTACAAATTTAAGTTGTTTTCCTGACTTTAAGGAATTGTTGAGGTCTTCACATATACTATATGTGGAAAACTGTTTAAATGAAGGAATAGGAACATTAGCAAAGATTTGTTTTACTTGGAATCAGCAAACTTATTTGAGAAGCAATTTTTATTCAGACTGTCTTATCTCAAATCCAGATAACTACTTGTACTGTGATTCCGTCACAATTTTACCCCCTCCCCAGTGGTCCATAGATTGTGTAGGGGGAAAATTAACCTTTCAGGCCATACTTACCCTGCATTAAGGAAGTGAACATAGACACAAACTTCATTTTCTTTTGCCGTTTACCTTTTCCACAAAGGTATGTGTAATTCATCACTTAAAATCTGAATTTTTCCCAATGGACTGATGCTTACATTAAACCCGACCTTTGTATTCCTTGCTTTTTATATTGTATTTTTATATTGTTTATATATAATACCACTTTTATTTTTGAAAGACTTGCTTTATATTTTAACATTTTTTTTGTATTATATCTTAAGTTAACTCATGTCTTATTACCAAACAGTTTGTTTCTAGTTTCCTTCTTGACATCTTTTATTGATAGGAAATAAACAAGTGGAATACTTGCTTAATATTTGGATACCTTTATACAATAGCTACCACAAACTATTCCCTGTCCCAGGTCCCTTTGATCCATAATCTAGTCTGAAATGTGTAAGCCTTTCATAAACGAAGTAGTCTTTTTCTAGTACTAAAGGACTATCCTTTATGACGGGCTCTTTCTTAGGCTATGGCTTGTCTTGAAAACATATAGAAGTACCTCTTAGAGTAATCCTCTAGAACTTAGTAAATTTTCCAAATGGAGTGAGAGTGGGCAGCCACAGCCTCACTTTTGCTTGGTGCATTACATCGTCCTCTCCTACGAAGACTGCTTTCTTGTTGACAGCTTCTAAATTCAAGCCATTCATCAAAACAAGGTGAAATTAATAGGTGTATTGATCAATACCTGCGGAGGTTAAATAGGCGGTTCAATAAAGAGAAACCATGGGTGTTTGATATCTGAACTAATTTACTTTCAGCCCTTGAGCAATTCACCCATATCATCTGCAAAGGTTACTATGCAAAAAATCTGGTCTTCAGGTGGCCTGTGCCCCACTCCCTGTCCTATTCTGGCCCCTGGCGTGCTACTTGCTGTCCTCTGAGGAAGTAGAGCAAGGATTGATCCATACACCTGACCTTGTCAGGCATTGCTGCTTTGGAGTGGAGATGCACGTACCCGTGCCCAGGTAGCACTCTGCACTGGGTTGCCCTACCAGGACCAGCGGGGAGGGTGCTCAGATTGGCCATGTAGTCCCTCCTGGCTGCAGGGGGTAACTAGGGAAAACCAGCAGCCAAGTAAGACTGCCCCCCCTTCTTCCTTCTTGCTACTTCCCCATAGCACCAGGCCCAGCTGAGAAACACTCAGCCTTTGCCTCTACCTACAGCCAGCGAGAAGAGTCCCTGAAGGGTAACAGGGAGGGGGCACCTGAGCTGAGCAGGGCCGCCCAAAGGGTTTATGGGCCCTGGGGCAGGTGTGATGTTGGGGGCACCACCACTGCCCCCTACAAGGACCCATGTGTGTGTATACAAAGCTGGGGTGCAAGAATTTTTGTGTGCACACATTATGTGAGAAGTCTCATGTGCGGCTGCTCCTTCCCTTGCCCTGGGAAGCGGCAACAAGCGGGCTTTCCCCACTTGTTCCTGGGGCAAGAAGGGCTAGGTAGAGAGAATTTACCTTGGAGACAGATTACTAAAGCAAAATGACATTAACAGTTTGCAAGTGAAACACTTATTAAACTTATGCTATAAAGTTAGGAACTTAAGAACAAAATGAAAAGAGGAAAGTTTAAAGTAAAGTATTTCTTTCTTGCCTTCATGGATGCCAAGTCATCAATCACATCATCAAAATTTATTTATTATAATTTATTTGCTTTGCAAGTACATGCTCCACTGACAGCATGATCAAATGGTTCAGCCTGTCTTCCCCAATCACTGACTGCAGGTAGTTCTTAATAATCTTAAGCTTACTAAAAGTGCGTTCCCTGGATGCAACAGACTGGCAAGGCAATGAGCATTCTCAAGCAAATGCATATCTGAGAGAACACAGATTTTACACCTGTGCCATAAATCCAGTTGAGAAGCTCAAGTGCAATGCCCATGGCTCCTCCAGAAGCGCACAATAGGGGTGTCCAAAGCAGGCCTTATTTGATTCAGATTTAGCCTGAATCAGGGACAGTAATTCAATTAATTGATTCGGATCACTGTCCCTGATTTGATTCGGCCGAATCCAAATCTAAAGATTCAATGTCAATTTGGAGAATCAGCAATTCAGACATAGACACAGTTTAAAAGTGTTTTCTACGTACCTCCAGGTACCAGTGCGACTTGTGAACGCTGCAATGCTGGGGAGCATGAAGCGTCCCATAGGAGTGGGGGGGGGGCCCACATGGCGATCAGCCGCAGGGGGATTCTGGGTACCCCCCCCAGACCCAGGAGGCACCAGTTACCGATCCAGGTGGGCATGGGGGGCCCCCCAGCATGCTCCCCGGCAGACCCAGAAGTGCTTCTGGTCCACTTCTGGGTCTGCTGCCAAGCACACTGGGGAGCCCCTTGTGCTCCTGTGGGACACTCCATGTGCCCCAGCATCACGGCACTCATGAGCCACCTGCTACCTAGAGGTATGTAGAAAAAATATTTAAAGCTGTGTCTATGTCCAAATCTCTCCGAATCGATTTGGAGGGTTCTGATTTGATTCAGAGAGATTAAAAGGTCCTCTGATTCTATTTGGATTCAGAGATTCAGCCACCAAATCGGACTGAATTTCTGCTGAATCGAATCAGGGACCGAAGCTTCGCATAGCCCTAGTGCACAAATTTAAGTCTTTCCTGATTTTGTAAAACAGGCAACATTCTTCTTGCAACTTATCCTTGTTCACATGGGTATGTGATGGACAGGGACGCCACGAATTTTGCAATTTCATCCTCTGCAACAGCTGGTGGGTCAAGTATGGGTGAGAACAAGCTTAAGAGTTTCCCCATGGTCTCAGCTAAGCTTCAGAGATCTGAGAGGAGCATATCCATGGCTGTGATGAACACTTCAACTTTGAATTTATTTTTAGGGGAAGAGATTGTGTGTTCTGTATTGGCTGGCTCATCGTGGAAATGCTTCATCCTTTGGATTCTTCTGTGTGTTCTCTTGAATTCGATGGTGATAGCCCCTTAGCAATGACCGTAGCTTCCATGAGAAGACTTGGCCAGGAATTGTTCAACCATTAAATTTCTTCCAGGAGGTTCTTGACATGTTGCACCGCTTCTTCCATGGTGAGTTTGGATCCTTGGATAAGCTTGCTTTGGATACTGATGGACTGCAATATCTTGTACCCCACTGTAGTCAGAAGGATGAACTCAAAGGATTGCATCCACTCAATGAGACATCAGCCTGGGTTTCTGCTGTCAAGTCTAATTCTTCCTCAATTTTGAAGGAAGAATCCAGCATCCTTTTAGCATTTTTCACAAGGGGGCGAACAGCATTGATTCTTGAGTTCCATCGGAGTGAAGAGAGGAGACTTGCAGTTTCCTGAAGAATTTTCCATCTTGCAGGACTGCATGAAAATAGTGTACAGCTTCTGCATGAAAATTCAGTGTACATTTTTCTCCAGTTATCGTTCACACCTCCGTGGCAGAATCTGGAATGGTACAGGGCTTAATTTTGTACATCTGCATAGCTAATGAAATCCTCTCTCTTTAGGATGTGTAATTCATTAATAACAAGCTTTTACTGGATGTGGATTAGCTTTGAAAAAGGAACTGGAAATAAGCAACCAATTTCAGCCTCAACATGTGTTATGTCTAATGTTGTTATTTTCCTTGGCAAATATAAAGAAAACAATATATATCATTTTACTTATTATATTCTTGCAAATTCATTTCTGACTTTGGCCCTTAAGAACCCACAGAGCTTACATTCACTCACAACTTGAACTCTTTCCTTGGGGGGGTCTTTCTGTGACAACGGGCCTGCTCTGCCACAGAGCCCTCCTTAAACCTTCCCTGCACTGGTGATGCGTAGGGGGCGCACGTGCACCCCCTGAGCGTGGCGGCGCCCCCTATGAAAAGGCACCGCCAGCGGTCACCGCTTGCCACCCCCACCGCCGACATCAGCGATCACCGCTGGCTGCCACTGACACTGCTGGCGGCATCTGTGGGTGGTTGTGCTTGCCATGCCCCCCGCACCTGCTGCTGACAGTGCGTCTATGGGAGCTCCCATCTTACCAGGGTGCCCCCCAGCCACCAGGGGCTTCCCTGCTCCTTCTCTCCCCACAACAGGCTGTAATCAGAGCTACTCCGCCTAGGCCCCAGGCGAGGCCGATCATAATCCTGCCTGATCCATCTTGTCTCTCTTGCTGCCCAGAGATAAAGATGTGACCTTACCGTGACTGCTTTAGGACACCCCCCCACCCTTGGACAGCAACGCAGCAAGCACATAAGCCTCAAATTAGCATCTGTTTCACACACGAGTATGTATTGTGTACTTCGCGGTGAGGGACGGTCCCATAATGTCACAGTCCCACGTTGAGAACCAGTCGGTGTCACCTCAGGCGCCAGCACCGAGCTCCTCTTTTCTATGAAAACAAAACACCGATGATCCCGGCGAGCAGCGTGGCAGGGCAGGGCAGGGGCCAGCGGTGCACCGGCTGAGGCAGGGGGCCCTTGGGGGCAAATTGCCCCAGTTGCCCCCGCCATGCTCCCATGTGCGCGGTGCACCTGCCCCGTGGCAGCAGGGGAGAGCCGGCACCAGCCCGGCCCCGCCCCCCC
>NW_005842444.1:1137948-1141391 GCF_000455745.1 Alligator sinensis | reverse complement strand
ATAAGGGCAGCCGGGGCGGTTCCCGGCCGATTGGGGCAGTGCTGTGTTGCGCTGCGGGTCGGCGGGATGGGGAACACGGGCTTCTTCCTCCTGCTGCGGAAAAAGAAAGAAGTAAGTTGGGCGTCGAGCCGCCGCGTCCAGGCAGCGCGGGGCAGGTGGGAGCCTCCCCTCGCGCCGCTCCCGGCACAGCTCGTTCCTGACCCGCTTCTTGTCTTCCAGCTCATCCCCCTGGTCGGGTTTGTGGCCGTCGCCGCGGTTGGGGCTGTCTCTGCTTGTGTCTATGCTCTGGTCAGCAAGACGGACGTCATGTAAGGAGACCCCCTCCCCTGCGCTCCCCGCCACTTCTTTGCACAGACACTCGTGGGGTTGGGATGCGAATCCGCCCCTGGCATTTCTTTATTCAGAAGCTGATTTGCTGACATGGCAGCCCCTCGCTTATTCCCCCTCTTGGATCCAATGCGCTGCTCAGAAAATCGAGTATTTTTGTCACCAGTTGAAATGTAGTTGATCTTCAATGCTCTTGGGTTTAAATGTAGGTAGCCAACCCAGTCAGACTGTGTTTTCACAGGTTGCAAAGAAAGATTTTATTTAAAGGAAGTAATTGTTCACAACACAGCATTTTTGTTATTTTGCTTTATTTCCTTCTCCTGTGGCAGAGCTACACAAATCGCAATCGTGTATTTCCAAGCATCAATCAGTATTCAGGGATTCCCTTTACTTTCTTCACCCCCCCTCGCTCTTCCTTCAAGGTCCTTATTAATAAAGTCCTATTTGTAGATATTAAATCAGACTATTAAATAGCAGTGCTTCCCTCGCTCCTATCTAGAGAGCAGTTTTTGATACCCAGGTTGTTAAATAGCAGTGTTTCCATAGCTCGTATCTAAAGAGGAGTATTTGGTAGCCGTTATTTTTAAATTCTTTAGCTACCTGGTTAGGGTCTTATCCTTGAAGTCCATGGGAGTTTTAAAATTGATTTCAAGGATGTGGGCACCATTAGCCTTGGATCTAACAATTCCGGTAGCTATTAACCATCCCCAGCTTTGATTTTCAGTCTGACTGCCCTTATGATAACATAATACGATTAAATATTAAGCAATATTAACACATTGGTATAGAAACTACACGTTAAGGGCACAGCCCCCTACCCAAAGTCTTAAATCTAAGAACCCTTTGCATGTACAACCTTTTATTTATGCAAATAGCTGGTAAGACTACTCGCCTAAGAGTACAACATCAAATCCTAATGTGTAATATTCTATTATGAATTTTGTATTTTTTAGTATTAACAAGTCTGGTAATCCAGAACCTTGGGAAAGAGTGGATCCTACCAAGCCTAGGAAGGTAATCAAATACACTTATTTTTTGTCCACAAAGCAATTGATATCAAATACATGTTGGTGAATTGCCAACAAAAAAAATCAATGTGTAAAATATATAAGTATCATAGTTGGCAAAATATTAATGGAAAAATGAAAGATACATGGGAAATATATTCTAACCCACGTCTTTATCTGTTACACCTCCAGCTATTCTTTTATAGGTCTGATCCTACATTCCTGACCTAATTCTGGAGTGTGCTTAACAAATGCAACTCCTGTTTATTTCAGTCTACTGATTTCAGTTTAAGTTCTGGGTATACAAGTAATACTGGGCTATGCCTATCTGCTTATAAATAATACTGTTCTTAAGTCTGTTTTACTGAAAAACGTAGTACTTAAAACATTTGTAGTGATCCCAGGATCAATACAATAATAAAATTAATTGAGTTTTAGAACTATTTAGTGTCCACAGAATTCCTTTTTTTTTTTCCTGTGATAATTTACTAAAGGTAACTGTGGTCAGACAGTACTTCTGCTTCTTTTAAAAGTTATTTACTAAACAGGCTTTCTTCATGCACAGAGGTTGTGTACACTGCTGCATAGTATAAAAATAGACCACATCTGTAGAGGAAATAATTGCTTCTTTATTGGTTGGGGAGAGGAGGGGTTAGTAACTTGCTGTAACCCTTTTTTTTTTTTCTTTTCTTAATTTCTTATAGCTCTTGACATTGTACCAGCAATGGAAACCCATAGAAGAGCTGGAAGAGGTCAAAAAGCTAATGAAGTAAAGAGTTGCCATTGCCTCAAAGGTACTCTATGAATCTAGTGGAATCATTTCTGCACAAACTCGACTATTGAAATCAGTGTGCGGAAATGCTTCTGCTACATTTTTAGGGTCTCCCTACATTTTTGGACTCTGGATGAGGATTTTCATTTTGCCTTAGAAGTTTTTCTTCAATATCCACCCAGTCCAAAAATAAAGATGTTTCAAATATTCATTCTCAACATTTAACTTGATGTACGAGTTCAGTATTCAAAGTATTAACAGAATGAAGCATGCTTCATTCATGCATGAGTTTTTTTTATAGATTGTTGATTTTATGTTCCTTTAAAATATATTTTAATTTTGTAATTTTATCATTTTCTTTTCCTAATAAAATAAGCATTTATATTTAGACTTTTTGCCCAGAGTTTCCTGTAACTTCCATAATAAGTGTGAATGTCTCAGTACTCTTTTCTGAAGCTCCAGAGTAAGATTTCTGGTCAGCTACTTCTCTTAATGTCATATTTTAGTGATGGATACAGACAATACCAGGAAGCCCTTTTCAGTTAGGGACTGTGCGCGCAATGGCAACATAAAATGGTCATAAAAAACAGAGGCATAGTGAAAAAATTTAGTTGGCTTCCAGTTGAGATATGGTTAATGGTTTGGATGTAGAATAAATGCTCAGACCTCAATACTGTAAAGACTTACAGCTTTGTGTGCTTAATTTTGCAAGCTAGGAGTAGTCCTCTAGAAGATACTACTTTGCAGGATCTGGACCTAAGACTTCAGTATGACTAAAATAAGAACGTTTTAAGAATCTTTTACGTTTGTAAATTTTTGCTGTTCATTCTTGTGAGACCGTTGTTAAATTAAAATGAAGTTAAACAAAACATCATATTAAATTGATTCTTTTTATTGTACATGCCATTTTAAATTTAGAATAGCAATTCCCAACCCAAATTTTTAAATGATTAAAAAGTAAGCAGACTTAACAGCATGTAGAAAAATCAGAAAAAATATTAAAATTAGAAATAAGATCTACTTATAAAAATCGTAGAAAAGTAGGGCTGGACAGCACCTTCAGAGGTCATCTAGTCAACCCCCCACCAGAGGCAGGAACATCCCTATCCAAGCCATCCTATACAGATCCATTGTCTAACCTATTAATAAAACTACACAATCAACCTTGACGCAACCACAAGATATAACACCCCAACCTAACACAGGTAAGGTAGAGGGACAACAGTGGCCAATGTGCTGCTACTGTAAGGGTTATCACAATACACTTAAGAGATCCAAGGAAGATGGCCATACAGGCATGCGCATATGTGCATGTGCACACTGTTCCCCCCAAACCC
>NW_005842444.1:1120569-1137917 GCF_000455745.1 Alligator sinensis | reverse complement strand
CCCCCCCCAGTCTGTTCCAAGCTGACCATGGGGGAAAAATAAAGAGAGAGAGAGAGAAGGAATTTCCTGTTTAATAATTTACATTTTTCCTAATGATACATTAGTGCAGGGATGCAACGAAAACCCCAGAGCTAATGTGGATATATCTTCTCTTCCCAATGCATGAGCAGGGTTCATCTGCCTCCAGTTGTGGAACAGTCTCCTTGGAATTGCCCCCCTTCCTATTCTGAATATAACTTCTCTCCCAGTAGCATCTTTATACTATATGACTTTTCACCGCCATACACTGTATATCTAAAGTGTATAGCACTTCTGGAGTCATTACACTTGTTGCAATAAAGAAAGCAAAACAGGAACCATTAGATGATCTCCATTCCTAAATGTCTTGCAATATATGAGAATAACATCTCTTCATTTGGAAACAAAGAAAACACATTGTCAGCAATGGTGAAGAGCTATAAATTATTGAACTGTAGTGCAAATAAAACTGAAAGTAAAAAAAGAAGACGTATGCCTAGACTTTGAAGTGATCTGGTTTCAAAAGCTTCAGTTTTTCTCATAAAACTTGTCTAACTTTTAGAAGAGTTAAAATATTGTTACATGCTCCATTTTTGTATGGTTACAGTAAAATGGTTGGTTTTTGTTTGTTTCTTTTGTAAGTAAGAATGACTCAGCAGCATTCAAAAAGAGCACCAATGTAAGTAACTCTGGGTTTCCTTAAGTTCTGAAAATGTTGTGTATAGGGACAAGAGAAATCAATCAAACTTAAAATAAACACTTGTTTGCTAAATTTCAAGGAATAGCTTGTATATTCAGCACTTTGTACCTTGACATAGTTCCTGTGCTATAAGAAACAAGCCTAGGGCAATTCTGTATAGATTTTTTTTTTTTTTTTACTGTGTTTATCACCCTATGATAGGAGTGCTTCCCAGTAATATATTAAGAAATGTGACTAACATTTATCATATGATGTTGCTTGTCTCACCGTGTTCCCAGATGCAATAGCATAAGCAGGGAAGTGTTTTGTTTTGGTAAATGTTTTTAATATATGTGCTGCTATGTATGTATGTATATTAAAGGAGGCAGGGTCAAAGAAATGATTTGCTCTTTGTGCAGAAGTTTCTGAGGTTTGTGATGGTTCTCAGTTTGTGAGGGAGCTCATTCCACAGTCTTGGACCCATTCCCAAGAATGTTTTATCTCCTGCAAAGACAAGCAACAACATAAAACACAAATGAAGGAAGAAAGCTGTATAGTTCAGATGAGGAAAGCATGCTGTGCTCCAAACACTTAACAAAATCCAGCCACCTCACACAAACAAACAGATTTCTGATTTTATTCACAACAGTGGCAATTCTAGCTTTATACACTTTTTATCCTGAAAAATATTTTTAATACTTATTTTGAAGTAGCACCAAACATCCAAACAGGTTGGAACTGCCTTGTGTTGGGTAAGTTATAGATATAGAGAAAATGACAGTCCCTATGCCACAGACCTTCCTTTGATTTCAGCAGCACCTTTTTCCCAGAATGTTGCAAAAATGCTTCACAAATATTAATTAAGATATTAATCTAATTTGATTATAGGGATCAGGAGTACAGATGTGACTTACCTGAACTTAGACAAGAAATCAGTGATAGTGCCAGAAATTAGAAGTGAGAGCTCAGAATCCTAGCAACCTGGTCCAGCAAAAAGATATACTACCACTTGTTTGATTAAGACAATATTAACCGTTCCAAATGCGAAGTGGCACTTACTAGTAAGACTTTAATTACCTAATAAAGGGTAGGATCTATCCTTGAGAAATTGATCTGCTAAATTGAGGTGGTAACAGCTATTTATTTACATTGCTACCTGACAGGAGATGTCAGCATACTTGCCAAACAAAGGCTAAGAGGGCTTCATTTCTTAATGACTTCTGAGTGCCTCACAAATCTGGAGAGCTGGAGGCATTTAATAAATGAGCATCAGCTTCAGAGCTGTGAAAGGAAAAGTCACAGTGAGACACTGTTGTAGAGGTACGAATTTTGAAATCTAAGTTATTGATACAATATTAATGCAACCAGGCCTGTATTTGTTAATAAGGCTTAAAGGCATAGCAAAGAGATCTGGGTTTATTGGCCTCTGGTGAAAGTCACTTAACCAATGTAGCTGTGAAAAGTTTTTACTTCCTTTTATTGCGTGTAGAGTCTAAATCCAATAGTTTCTCTAGTAAAAGAAAACCATCCTGTGGGGCATTTCAGTGTTGGTAAATAAATATGTAGCACTGCTCTTAATAAAGCTGGACAATTAAGGGGTCATTTGTAACTATTATAAATGGCTTTGTTCAGACCTCCATATGTTGATTTCTCTGTAATAATTATGGTATGGCTTTAAAATAAATGTTTTCTACTAGAGTTTATGAACATGGAAAGTAACAGCAAGCAGCATATGAACCACAGGAGGCATACATGCACTTTCAGGGCACATCCACACAAGCGTGGATGATCAGCTCCCTGGGGACAATTAGCAGTGGGATATCTTGTGCTGCCACTAGTTGTCCTGTGGAAATGCCTGTGCCATGCACCCTCTGGCACTTGGCAAGTTACCCCAGGTGGAGTTGGGGAGGCTAGGGCCAGCACTGGACTGGCCCCAGCAGCCTTACCTGAGGTCCTGGGGGCCTCCTGGGGCTTCAGCAGCAGTGATCCTGCCACTTGGAACCTGATCAGCAGCCAGAGCATGGCTTCAGCTGGCCAGGCTTTGATTTTATACAGTGTATGCTGCCCTCGTATGCACCGGTCTACTTATTTTTTGCACAGGTATTTTTTGACCCCTGGGTATCCAGGGGTCAAAAAAACCCATTGCAGAGAACAGCTGAATGTGCAGTACTGCACGGCCGCACTCCTCTGGGCGCGGCCTAGGAGTCCAGCTGCTTAGAGGACTGGGAGTCAGTCAATCATGCTAAAACAAATATGATTCTGCCATACTGCTGAACAAGCTAGATCTCTGCTGTGAAAACATTGTGTTCACTGACCAGATCATTAACTGGTCATAAATACAATTAAAAGTAATAGTGTTGATAGGGGCTCTGTTCGAAACTTCTTATAGCGCATGATCCCACCCCATTCAAATCAGTGGAAGCAGAAGGCATTTAAACAGTTTTTTATTTTCTTGTCCTTTAAGTGTATTTTTGAGGGAAGATTCTGAACCAGACAAGAGGCAGCAATAAACAAGTTGGAGACTTCATTTCCTGCTATACTGCTTGATAGCAGTTGCATTAACATCTCTTAATTAGCCTCATGACTTAGTTTCATTTGACTACGTGCTGTAGTGATGAGGAAGTAACCTTGCTCTATTTTTATTTTTTTTTTACTTTTAACTCTGTAAACAGACTGTTTGATTAAAGCAGGTGCGCCTCCTATTCAGCAACAATTCTTGACCTATCAGATGTTCTAAATTGAGTCATTGCTAGGTAACTTCCCCATTGTTGTGTCTCTTCCCCCTCCCCCCCAGTATAAAAGATATTCTATAAGCAAAATATTCCAAAGTCCTTTTTGATCATTTTATTCTACCAAGAGATAAGTTTCAAAAATTGTGTTTTCATCTCCACAAGAAGCATCTTAGAAAAAGATATTACATCAGTTCTGTATGAGTTTAACTCCACTGATACGAGTGGAAGTACTCCTGATTTTAGTATATGTGCAAGGGAAGTGAGGCTACTCACAGTTTAGGTTGAAATCAGAATTTTGAAATTAAAGCAAAAAATAGTCTTCTACTAAAAGAGCTCTGCAACACTGCATTACTTACTATAGCTGTAGATCAGCTAAATTGACTTCAGTTGAGCCAGATTTGCAGTCTTACCCTTAAAAATTAAGGGCCAAATTCTGGTTGTTAATGATCTAGCTACTTTTAACATGAGTTTAACAAGATGAATAGGTATATGCTCAATCCCACTGGTTGCAATGCCCTTGGGGTACAGAGTCACCATTTTTGGATAATATTTTTGACAATCTCCTGTGGATCATTTTGCTGAAAGAAGGTACTCACCAAGCCTGTCCATTAAAAAATATGAATAGCTCTTACTTTTTGTCTAAGGTTTCTCCTGTGAGCCTTCTGCTTGATTTTGCAATAGCGCATGACTCTGATGCCACAAACTGCCTTCTTGCCTTTACGAACACAGTCTTGAGTCCTATAGACTGTTGCAGCTATATTTTAAGTTCTTCCTTCCCCACAGATTTCAAGAGCTCTCCAGCTCCTCCTGAAGGCATTATAGCAATTTGTAGATGCTATATCTGTACTTTTGTAAACCTTCTGGCAAAGGATAATGTCTGCTAGATTCCATTAGCTGTCTGTGGATGCAGTCTTGCATAATAGATCTCATTTTTGTGCACAAAATGCTATGTTTATAACTAATACTTTAAAAATTCTCAATGGGAAAGAGGGGAGCTATTCTTAAAAAGAGTAACTTTATATCCAGAAAACTAAGGGTGTCCATACCTGTGCTCTAGAGTGGCGGGGTGTTTTAATTAGAGCGGCTCCTGGACAGCCATTCTAATTAAAATGCCGCAGCATCACATATTTTCTGCTCAAGTCTGCTCCGATGCATTCTAATTGGAACACATCAGGGCACATGTACAGTTACTCTGAATGTTTGTTTTCCCCCACTTCCCATGGACTCAATCCTGCAACCTGTGAGTGGTCCTTATTACATTATCAGGTTAGAATGTGGGTCGGCAATGGGTTCCAGTAGCAGGTTGGAATGACCCAGCTCTGGTCAAAGGTAGGCTAGCATTAGGACCTGGCTACTGCTGCTTCTCCCCACTACCTAGCTGCAGTGTAACATGGGCAAAACACCAGACCACCATGCAACACAGTACTACTGAAGCCTTCTCATTCCTCCTGCCACCAAAGCCCCTTCTCTTGGCCATAGGCTGCTGACCGCTGCTAAGACTATTCTTGGGAAATTGACCTCTACGCACAGATCAAGGACAGAGCTAGTATGCCTCTGACATCCAAAGTAAGTCCTTAAAATAAAGTTAAAAGATGCTTATGCCCATTTCATCCTTTAGAGAACTAAATATACAGGAACAGAGCCTAATTCTGAAAGGTCCTCAGCCTCCACAACAGCCATAAACACCAATGGCAGTTACAGGTGCTCGTTAGCTTTTGGCATGAGGGATCTTTCTGCTGAGAGAGCTTGTGTTTCCCAGTGCTAGGCATGTTGATTATAGCATGTGGAAGACCCTCTATACAGACTCCCCTGGCTTTCTGTCTTATCAAATAAACAAACTAAAACCTACACTTTTCCCCCAAAGCTTAAAATCAACCTGCCCTTTTTTTTTCCCCGTGCTCCCAATCTGATGTAAGTTGTGGGCTGCTTTTGGTGTCTAACCTGATCTTCTTAGTTGTATGTAAACATGATAACTAGGAAAAAACAAGAGTTTCAGATCTCAGTAGAACTTACTTTTTTACTTCCTTAGTCCATTTCCAATGCATATTATAGACATGTTAGCACATAATTTCCATACCCACGTAGTATTTGTTCACAGAGATGCATAGAGATCACAACAATTCCTTTCCAGCTAAGGAAGGGAAATAGAGTTCTTCAAGACAGGAAGAGAATGTGTTTGCAACTCATTGATCTAATTCTCATATCCGTATAGCCTACATGGACTGCAACAATTTATAAATTAAATAGCACTTGTGTACAAGGCATGTTGATAGTTCCTAAAATTCTGCACACGCATATTTGTGTACCTTTTAATGCTTTGCTGAGGTAGGTTTTAATTTCGACTAATTCTGAATTTCAGGTCTAAAACAAAGACACATATGCAGGACCTGAGGATTTCAGAGGTTATTTGGAAGGATAGTCCCACAACGATTACTGTGTATGTGTGTCTGAATGGTTTCTATAAAATATCAGTAAAACAAAGTTCAGAACAAATTATATTGTTCAATAATTAACCCTCATAACTTGCAGCTGGAAGCAGAAGTAATAAAGCATTATATTTTACTAGGAAAGAATAAAAGCCCCAAGGAGAGTAGTGTCTCATTTCTGTTACATAAACCCACTGTAAAGACCAATGAAAATAAATTCACCTTTCTCCCTCTTCCATCTTATTCTCTGCCTTCCTCCCCTCACCCTTCTCATCACAGCTAGCACACCTTGTTCTATAGCATTGTCACTAAATCTTATTAGTGAATGTTGTAATTAGTGAGAACTGAGCACAACCAATTTAATTTTAAAAAATAAACTAGAAGGGTCACCATTATTTATAATGCATTATTAGAGTCCAGGGGCATGATTTTACTAGCACAGGTGGCTGATTACATAAAATAGCCTTTTTGTGAACATGCTTCTGTAAGGAAGAAAAATGCCTTTTTGTAATATGTAAAAACTCAAATTATTAACATATTAATTGAATCATAACTCATGGGTGACTTTGAGTAGCTTTGTGTAACTTTGTAAATAAATGGACAAATGCATCAAGCTGTCCTTCAAAGGAGCTGTATCCAGGGAATAAAAGGGGAGGGAGATCACACAGAGCCCCACTACTATTTAAAGGAGACAGCCCACGAAGTTACAGTCCATACAGTCACAATTAACCTGAGCAAAAAGTGAACTACTCTTCTTCCTCCTCTCCTTCTATCAAAATATAAATATAGCCCAGCTACAAAAGATTTAATCACTATACACTTCTCTTTGTCATAGTGCCGTGTTGTACTTTTTGGTCTTTTCTTAAAAAAAAGAACAATTTTTTTAACCATTGGCCTTGAAGATCAGGGCCATATTGTGGTAGCAGCCTACCGATGAGCAGTAGGAGAGAACTCCTGCCTCTGAGAACTTCAGCTTAAATGAGTAACACCAAGGAGAGAGGGAAAGCAGGCCTTGGAAGGGGAAGTGACTGACTTGCCAAAGTTCAGCTTTCAGTCAATGTTGGGCTGATGGAGTCAGAAGCAGAACTGAGAACAACTGACTGCTAATCTACTACCCTATCAAACCATGTTCTCTCTCCATATCGAAAGAAAATGGTCCCTGTCTCCAAAAGTCTGCAGAATTCCTGTCGATATTGATCCCTGAACTCTGCAAGCGGGATTCAGGTGGGATTTTTGAGAAGGAATCCTTCTCATGCTCACTGAAGGCCTTCTTTGCTTTAAAGAAAATCAACAGAAATGCCTGAATTTAATGAGTGGTGCAATTGCAATGTCTCTGAAAGAAATAAGATGGCTTATACAAAGGCTGGACCCCTTGTGTGGATGGAGTAGTAGAGTCTGAATACTGCACCATTCACCATCTGTTCTGTTCAAAACTGCCTAAAGCATCAACCTTCAGGCTTCAACTTAGACTTTACCTTCCCACTCAGAAAAAGGGACTTGCTCAGCAGAAAACTGTTAAAGTAACAGGTAGTCAATCTGGAACATGTCATGTATAGCCACCTCGTGTCCCAAATCTCCAGAAGTAGTAATGCTCACTGAGACTACAGACAAGATATTTATACAAATACTTTGGTTAGGAAATAAGTTTATACTTACAGGCATGAAGGTACTGGTTTAGTCAGTAAAGGATGTATATGCTCATCAGTAAGTTTAAATTATAACCATGAATTGGTGCTGACACAAACCACAGTACACATAACTTGAGCTACTCTAGAAGGCTGTACCTCTAGCAAACAGTAAGCAAGTCTTATTTGTATATGTGTACACCTACAGTCTAATTAAGAGACACAATTTTGTTTGGCTTTTCAGATCCTTATATTTATATATCTATATGATAGATAGATAGATAGATAGCAATTTCTAGTCATGCCAGTCAAGTTTTCAGGTGTTGCAATGTATTTCTAATGCTGAGAAAAACTGAAAACCTGGCTGCTTTTGCATGTAATTTCTCTGGCACTTTTATCATGGCTTATTACCACCCTAACCTTAAGTACACAAGATTAATCAAATCCATGCTTTGTAAAGATCTTTTTTCCTTGTGTTCACTGCGCATGACACCCTGTTATAAATGTGAGCACCTCCCTTGTGATATCATCTACTTTCTGCCCGAACAACTCTGCTTTTCTACAGCAAGGTGCCATGAGCTAGCCTCCTACACTCAATGCTAGTTCATTTGTGCATATGGTATTCATAGCAAATAATAACTTGCAAAAGGGGCTGACACTATCATTACACTAAACTGTACATCCCACAATATAATTGGTCTCATTTAGTAAGCCGTGCTTGTCGCCCTAAGACTAGCTGTAGAGCAATAACAGCAGTAATAGGAATGATTCATTCATTCTGGCACCACCTGGCTGTTGGACATTTCCCAATAAAGCTTTCAGGTTAAATAAATATGGTACTACTACTCTGTGCATTTTTTAATTTTTATTACAATATAAGATCCCCACTATATAGCATACATTTGCTTTATGAGGAGCGTACAGAATGGTAACACAGGGTATAAATTAAGTCAATGGAATAGAAAATAAATGTATAAAGAACCGGACACAACAAAAAACTAGAATTAATCTAATTAGCCACTTAACTCCAGGATACTGATTTGAGTCCAGAGCAGACAAAATATTGTCTGAAAATAATGTCTCACTTGCCTGGTACTGTAAGTGCCCCCCTCAGAAGAAAGTCCAAGGAATGAACAGGTCTGGAGTGTGAAATCATGATTTCCCACTAGAAGGGTCCTTCCAGTAAAAGTTCTTTCAGCTCAAGGATGAAACATCCTTACAGCTTCAATGCAGGACCATGTACCAGCACTGCACTTGGTCTGGGGATAAACAGAAGATATTGGTCTCCAGAGCCAACCATCCAGAATTTTTTGCATGCAGTAAATTTACTAAGATATTAATAATTCAATGTTATTAATACATCCTGTTGTGTTTGCTTCTACTTTTTTCAGTCTGTGGAGACACAGTGTCTATTGATAATAATAAGGCCAGATCCTGAGCACCCCTCATGTCCCTCTTGCAGAACAAAGGGAGTTTAAATCTACATATAGCTGAGATTTAAGGATTCGTCTAGCAAAGCTCATCTAAGCCACCTTTACACCAGCTGTTCTTGGTTGATATAAGAAGCCTTTTCCAGGGCAGCCTGGAGACATGGGCCAAAGGGGCTCTTTGTCACAGGGCAGTAAGGTGTGCCTGCTCTTTTAAGGGCAGAAACTGCCTAGAGAGAGGGCCCTAGGAGCCAGGCAGAACCCCCACAGGTGCAGGTTGCTGTGACAGCAGGCTAATGAGGGAATTAGCCTGCACCTGCACCTTTACCCAGTCAGCTGACCGAGAGAAGGCAGGGCCCTGGGCACGTATAAGCCCCAGGGCTGGGGCTGGAGGTGGTCAGTTCTCTAGCAGCAGCCAGAGGGGAAGGAGTTTATGTATAAAAGCTCTACAGAGCTGCTTGGCTGCCTGTCTGGCCACAGGTCTGAGGCGTGCATTGCTGAGGGAGAAAGTGGCCCTCTTAAAGGTGCAGAGTGTTGCCTCCAATGTCATCAGTATTATTATTGTTAGGTTATAGCCCAGGAGCTCATATTTTTGTTGTTGTTTAATCTGGTGGACTGGGCTGAGGCTATTGGGGAGGACGATGAGGCCTCATTGGGGCACACTACTGTGCAGAGTCCCAGTGCCAGAGGTTGTAGTGGCAGGGGGCACTGCACCCCAGCACCAGAGGGTGCAGTTTCTGAGGCTAAAGGTCCAGGGGCAACAAGAGGCCAAACTAAACTGAGGCCTCATCAGTAGAGCCAACATCTAAATGCCATCTGCAAGGCATGGGGTGTGGTAAATGGGCGGTCTTGGAGCCATGCAGCTAGCCCATAAGGCTCAAGGTGTCTTGAGAGGCATGGCCTTTGAGTAACTCCTGGCAAGGGATCCAAGGGCAGCCAGCAGGATCTAGTACAGTTCAGCCGGAGTGTACACACGCAAACTTGTGGGCAGCCTCCCAACTTATTATTTAACCAACAAGATGTAGCAGGAGAGACTAGAAGGTGCTGACAGGGCAAAGCTGGCACAGTTACAGTCCTAAAAACATCACAGCTGTCTCTAAGGACTCCACCCCATGACACTCCTCAAAAGCTATTACCTGTTGGTACAAGATAGGAAAGCTAAGAGTACTAGAATGGGGGACTCAAAAAGCTGTGGATTTAATAAATGTATAAGCACCAATATTCTTTCATCTAGCGAGAGATGTTTGGGAAAGGACACAGGTACGCATTTATTTTCCAGTGACTGTGCCATGTTCTGCTCTTGCTCCTTTGTACAGAGATGCAACCAGGAATTTGGATGCTTTGTATGTGAGGGGGAGGCAGTGAAGAGCAGCAGAGTTAGGGAGGGGGTGCTCAGAGTGGGGAGATGGTCTTGTCTGACCCACACAGGCCACGGCAGCAGCAGATACTGGGACATGGGCAGCTGTGCTGGGATGTGGATAAACAACCCTCCTCAATGCTCCTCAGTGAGGCAGAGGTACCTACCACCACAAACATCACCCTGATCCCCACTTTCTGTTGTGTGAGGTGAAACCCATGGAACCACCCACACTGCCCAGCATCCCGCTTGCATCTCCCTTAATGGGGCCAGCCCTGCTCTCTCACCTCCTGCCTATGCCCAAGTGTCCCATCAACTGCACTCTCAACCTGCCTGGGGAACACACAGCCTCTCTGGTGTGGCTCTCGCTGCTCCCCCTGTTGGTGCCAAGAGCAGCTGGGATCAGGCAGAGCTAGCTGCTGGGCGAGGACTGGGTGCAGGGCCCTTCAGGCACCCGTGTCACAGACTCCTTCCTCCCCCAGTCCCCAGCACTGGGTGCTTCTCTTCTTCAATGGCCTTCCTCTGGAGGTGAGCACCTGGCCTGGTTTTAGGGCAGTCTCTAGGCTTCCAGGGGAAGCAGTGTGTGTGTCCTAGGCCCACTGGCTGCTGCCAAAACCAGGCAGGCAGTGCAGGGGGCACAGCAGGTGCCTCCCTCTAACCATTAGACGTATCAGCAGGGGCTTCCTGCAGGACATCCCCCAGGCCCAACAGCAACCTCTTCCTGCAGCAGCTGTCACTCCCATTGCAGCCAGGAAGTTTTCTATGCCAATAAGCCCAGTGAATTATGCTCATAAAAAGCCACCCCCAAAAGCTGCATGCGGTGACCCGGATTGCCTGGATAAAGCAGAACAATAAACCTGCCTCCTGTTTTGCAAGGAGGGAGTGAGCAAACAAACACTCCAGGACTAAGTTGGCTCCAACTGCTTGCCTTAGGCAGAAGGTGCTCCTCTACAGCAAGGAGTTCATCTGGAGATTTCCCACAGCCCTGGAAATTGTTCTATGTCAGATGCCCCGGAATGAAGCAATGGCCTAGCAAAAAGCAGAGGTTTTCTGCAGCACTAAATGATCCAAATTACAAAATAAGTGTATGGGTCAACTATGGGCCAAGTACCACTAGATGCTGCAAGTGCAGAAAGTTAACATGCTAAGAAATTCATATTAGCAGAGGGGGCAAAAGCTGCAGTTGTCCTGCCTGTTTCAGTTCTCCATCCATCCATTATCAACAGGGCTCAGTATGAGGAGGCCTCTGCTCAAGGTCCTCATATTTTGGTTTACATCAGATGCTTGCTGACAGGACAACTATTTTTGTATACAGCTCTCTGCAGAAGCAGGAAGTGCTGGGAGCTGCTTAGAGCTTGAATACAGGTCCAAGTCAATGCTGGTTTGACATTTGTGCATGTGGTTGGGCATATGGTTATATCGCTCCCCTCCCTCCTTTGGTCAGAACCTGATTATGTGTTTATGATTGTCACATTGAAATGTTTTGCATAAATAAATACTTATATTTCCTTACAAAAGTAGTGTAGTGTCATTAGGTTTGTGACTGTGCCTCCAAGCCTCAGTAAGCATTGCTTTTAGAGCACTTCCCTTAAACTTAGCTTTTTAACCACCAGAGTGGTGATGTGGTTGTTATCTGTCTGTCAACTGTGATAATTTGGTTGAGAGAAAAATTAAGCTCGTTTTCATCACTGTAGTATCTTGCCATTTCTTAAGAAACTATTTATTACTGGAAAAGGCAAAGGGTTGAAGGAGCCAAGTTAGATTTGTAGTCTTTTGAGTCAGTAAAATGTCTGTATTGATTCCAGGGGAGAGTGTCTCAGCAAAGCTGTGATACTACCTGTATGAACAAAGGACTTCAATTCACCTTTTTTCTATAGGAGCCTTCTTTGTAAGTAAGATTAATTGAGCAGCAAAGAGATGAGACCACTTAGCAGCACTGGACTCAGGTCAGTCCATTCCACTGGTTCATGTTGAGGGGAACAGACTTCACAGGCATCAGCAGTAGGAAAGCAGCCCTTTTAGCCCCAACAACCTGTCCCAGTTACAAGTATCATGTTGACCTCTAATCTTCCTTTCACTCACTCAGCATCCCCACAACTTCCTACCTTTTTTTTACCGTAACTCCTCCCTCCTTTCACTTCCTGACTCACTATATTTTTGCCCCACCTTAATTGTGTTGGTGCCCTTCCCACCAAAGCAAATACACAAGGAAAGCTTAAAATAATTGGGCTAGATTCTCTGTCAACTTACATTAGTACCAACTGCATTGCTATAAAAGAAATTTCAGCTTTGTGAAAGTATTGTGACACTAGATTGGGCTCACGGTTTAGATATAGGAAGTAAGACAAGGAACCTTGTCTGTCATACTTGTCTTCATATCTACTGTCTTCAGTTGACACTATTTGTTTGTACCCCTGATCATGTAAAACACCCAGATATCAAAAGGATGGGTGGAAAATAAAGGTTTTTAATAATAACACTAACGATGCATAGACTGTAATCAATTCAAGCAAAGATTTGTCAATTAATTAGTAAATGTATGCCTAAATGACAATAAATGCATGTTAATAATTATTCTTCAACCAGAATCAGGATGGTTAAATGGTCTAGGGTGCCAGACTCAAGGCTTTGTCTTCTTTTCTTCTGGGTGTTCTGGTCTCTGTATGGAGGTGTGGGTTCAAATCCCACTGCTGATATGCCTTTTGATAGAACGAGGAGCACAAGGGAAGTTTAGGTTAGGTATTAGGAAGAATTTTCTGCCGGGGGCAGGGGTCGGACTCAATGATCTAATAGGCCCCTTCTGACTGTAACATCTATGAAACTACGAAGCTTTTGAAAGAAAATATTAAATCTTTATCATACGCAAGACGCTTCTTCCAACAGATTTCCACTTCATAACAGTTTGACATTTTGGTTTTAAAACTACAAGCATATTATCATTAAATTACTAGCTAATTTTTATTCCACTGCAGATTTATTTTCTAATCACGTGACCAAAAACCGCCTACGGCCATCTATCTGCTGATTCTGGAGAGAAGGTCTGCTCTTTACCAGCTTCCATTGTAGCACCTTGCAGTTCACCTAGGAGCTATTTTTAGTACTGCAGTTTGAATGTGGTAGGTTTCCCGACATAAAAAAAAGTAAACTCCCCAGAGGCTGAAGCTGTCCAGCAATTCAGTGTGGTTCTTAGACTGGACCACATATTCTCTGAGAAGGATGGATTGGAAAACTTCCTCTGTTTTCGTGTGTGCGCCTGTTTTTTTTCTTTCTTTTTTTTTTTTGTTTCTTTCTTGCTTAAGGAAATATCATTTTCAGATTTAGAATCCAACACTTCAGTCCTTACTCAGCCAAACTCCTTTGAAATACTTTGACTTATTTACCACATTTTGCTGGATAAAGTGCTGCCTATTTAGATTCTTAATGTGAAATTATATCATATTATCAGTTTTAAAATGCAATTCCCTACTAAAGGAAATTGGGAGTGAAGTGGGAGTTCTGAGCAAAAAATGATGATACAGCATAGCTGCAAATTAACCTGAATTTACTGCTTTTGCCCCAGCAAAACTCTGCAATAAAGTAAATGTCAGCACTAGGATATCACCCCAGAGTAACTGGTTTTTAGGGCTGTGTGAAGCTTCGGTCCCTGATTTGATTTGGCCCGATTTGGTGGCCAAATCTTCGAATCGGAATTGAATCAGAGGACACTTTAATCTCTCCAAATTGATTTGGAGAGATTTGGGAAAATTCAGACATAGCGACAGCTTTAAATGTTTTTTTCTACATACCTCTAGGTAGCAGGGGCTTGTGAATACTGCGATGCTGGGGCGCATGGAGCATCCCATAGGAGCACAAGGGGCTCCCCAGTGTGCTCGGCAGCAGACCCAGAAGTGGACCAGAAGCGCTTCCAGGTCCTCCAGGGAGCGAGCTGGGGGGGCCCCTGCAGCCTCCTGGCTCAGTGACTGGTGGCTTCTGGGGGGCCCCCAGCACACTACCCGGCAGACCTGGAAGTGGACTGGAAGTACTTCCGATGCACTTCCGGGTTCACCACCAAGCACATGGAACACCCCCCCCCCCCCGCCCCCCAATCCTGTGGGATGCTCCATGCTCTCCATCATCGCAGCATTCACAAGCCATGCCTGCTACCTCAAGGTATGTAGAAAAAACTTTTAAAGCTGTGTCTATGTCTGAATCAGCATTGAGACTTCAGATTCAGATTCAGCCAAATTGAATCAGGGACAGTGATCCAAATCAACAAATCAAATCACTGTCTCTGATTCGGGCTGAATCCAAATGGAATAGGGCCCACTTCACACACCCCTACTGGTTTTCAAACAAAACTCTGCCACTTTCACATCCCCAACTAGATTGCTTTCTTGTTGATTTGTCGTGTTGGGACAGGGATGAATTTCACTTCAAAGAACCAATGCTAGACCTGCTAACAAGGAAGACTCAAGTGGTTCATAAGCCTGTGATTCACCATCTGCACAGGCATGAAAGCTGGTCTGAGAGAAAAACAAAGACATCCGTTTGACTTTGATTAACCTTAACATCTCCATCACACCCATACTGGAAAAATAATAGCATGAACCTTGTGACTACCTGGAACTGTCATACGTGCCTCTTACTCCAAAACACTGAAAGAGGGAAAGTGGACTTTCAAATGAGAAATCCTTACAGGATCAGAATGATATATTCTTACCAGATATACCTTAGCTAAGCAGTAAGCACACATTACCTTGTGCAGCATGCAGAAAACAGACAAGGATGTGGTCATGAGATGATCAGATTAGCTGGGCTCTTAGAAAGCTACAGTATCTTGAACACTTACTACTATAAAAAATGCATCCTACTTTGCTTTCAGTAGGAGCTGTATAGGTTTTGCTAAGCTAGTATTCATCACTTCTTAATTCCAATAAAAAATGTTGGGGATAGAGAAGAAATATTTAAATGCTCGTTTCTCATGCACTACTATCCTGACTGTGGAGATTGCCTGAAATCCAGTGATTTAATTGGATTCTCATTCTGAGTGAAGCCTCCTCAGAATCAATTCCTCCTCATTACTCTCAGAGCCTGAGTGCAGTGCTCCCCCAAACAAGCAAGGCTTTTCACTTAGAGCTGCAGTGGTGTTCACAGTCACGTAATATGTGCTAAGGCAGTTACTGAGCGCAGTAAAATTACTTGGCCAGATGCTTAGCTCATGTAAATAAACACAGCTAGCACCAGCACCTTGTAAAGACGTTGACATGCATTCATTTAAGGACGTAATGGGATCTGATCCCTGAACCCAGCAATCACCCCTCCTGCCATGCCACATGTGCATGGCAGAAGGCACAATTGTGGGATCAAGTATTAAATCCTAATCATGTGCTTTCTACTTGCCAGTGGAGTAAGAACCCAGGATCATGATCCTGGGCTCCCCCTGCACCAGCAGGTTGAAGGCTGGGTGCCGGCAGCCCAGCATGATTTAGTGCAGTCCTGGGATTCAACCTGACAATCAGCTAACTGTCAGCCTCTGTCCAAGAGCAGCCCCAAGGATGCCACATGTTCAGTTCAAAGCACCAGGCAAATAAGCAAAAAAGTGTTCCGCATTATAAGTGGAACATTTTTATGGCACCTGAAATTGAGTGCAGATGCTTTTTCTGTCATATTTAACGTCTTAATTGTGGCATAAACATAACATGTAGAGAGTTTACTCTGTACTGGTGAAAATGCTCCTGAATCAGAAAGGTAAGAATATTTACCCACTTTACAGGAAATTAGGAAGAGACCTCCTAGACCTACAGAAGCAAATAACTAACACGCCCTGTTCTCACAATTAAGCTAACTCTTCATGTTGCTGATACATGAACAAGGAAGTAAATGCAAAACTCCATATTAATTTTAAGCTCTATCAGTAACAGGAAAGGCATATCCTGCTAACAAAAACACTATTGTGATGCAGCAAGTCAGTGATTTATTACAAATGCATGACTGGCTATGGGAGAGGTTCTCTTCATATTCGAGTGGCTGAGAATGTTCTATACAACGGCAACTTTCTCCCTTCTGCATTAATCTATTTCTCATTCAGTAATCCCTGAATTATTAAACAGAATTACACTGCCCTTTCAAATAATTCCCCATAGATTTATAGATGTCTAACAGAGGATTGGGTGAGACACAATTTCTTAAAATGATACATGAAACCATAGACTGATTATATATCTAATAAAAATACATCAGCATTCCAGTTTCTATTGTACTGCTTATTTCTCCCTCATAAAATGTTTTACTGTGGGCGGAAGCACATGTTCTTGCCAGAGGAGAACATTTGGCTTGGAAAGGACTGCAGTATCTGTCTTCATCACAGCAGCAGAAACGCCAAGGGAAATCCTAGTCATAATGACTTGCAATTCTGTGTAGGTTGCCTCAGTATAAAACACAAAGTTATATTTTTAAATGAGATGCATAATATCACCCCATACAAACTACATTTAGGAGAAAGATAACTTGACGTTTATGGGAGTTTTACCATGCCTCTCAGTGAGCACAATGAATTGGGATCACAAATCTTAGATTGGTGTACATGTGTGTATATATACTAGGATAATTTTTTAAAGAAAAATCCTATGGAAATCTTGGAGTATGGTGTGTCTTCATTCACATGTTTGCACGTTTAATAACTTGAAGGGAAACCTATTGCAATATTCAAAGCAAGGCATCACTTGTAAGATTCTGCTTGACACATGAATGCCACGTGCCCCCAAAGGCAGGGCGGGGTGGGGGTGGGTATGGCGAGCTCCCACAGATGGCAGCGGTGCTGTCGGTGGTGGAAGCGCGGTGGTGGCAAGCAGGGAGCTCCTGCAGGCGGCCGCAGTGCTATTGGCAGTGGGGGAGGGTGGCAAGCACCAACCAGTGGTTGGCGACCGCCTGCAGACACCGCTGGTAGTGTCGGCAGCAGCCAGCGGCAATCGTGGACCGCCTGCAGGCAGCGCTGACAGTGTCAGTGGCGGGGGCAGGGGGGTGGCAAGCAACAAATTACTGGGGAAAAGGAATAATTTAATGATCTGAGAGACTGAGACAATCCCTCCAGTGTAATTCTATGGGC
>NW_005842444.1:1117962-1120559 GCF_000455745.1 Alligator sinensis | reverse complement strand
CTGCTGAAGTCAATGGAAGTCTTGTATAAGGGAAGAAGAATCTGACTTTCCAGTGTGTTTTTAAAAATCAGGTCATTGTGTATCTTCTACTATACTGAAGACATGATAACACAGGGGTGGGCAATTATTTTGGGCAGAGGACCGCTTACTGAGTTTCAGCAAGCCATTGAGGGCCGCATGACAGGCAGCCCAGGGAAGATTAATATTAATTTTCTACATTTTTTAGGAGCCCCACAGGCCAGATAGAATGGCCTGGCGGGCTGCATCCGGCCCCCGGGCCGCATTTTGCCCACCCCTGTGATAACGTTACTCAATGGGGCTAGGAAAGGGCAAAAGTTAGAGAGTACTAGAGATGAGCATATTGCAGTTATTTGGAGATGTTTCAGAGTTGAGGGGAAAAAAGTATCTTACAAGATACATTTTAATAATAAGCCATATACAGAGTTTTAAAACCAATAAAATCCATCTCTCATCAATAACTTCTCTACTCCTTTAATCCAGTTTTATTCTAGTGCTGCTCTGCTGAACTAGCAGTTATACAGTGTTACAAAAATAAAAAAAAAATCAAAGGCTAAAGGGCTTTTTGTCAAAAAAACCTTATTTTTTTCCCCCTCTGTCCCCAGGCAATGACCCAGTGGGAGAAATGGTTGTGCAGAAAGAAAGGGTGCTAAAGGGGACAGAAATGGCAGCTTTCTGGTTCCTTTGTCTCCATGTGTGGGAAATGGGTGTGGCCTGAAATAAGTGGGTGGATCATAGGCTCAGTAGGTAATTTGCCTAAGTGAAAGATGGCAAGACAAGGAGGCATCAAAGCTTCTAGCCTTCGGTTTCACATGGGCATGACTATCAGCAATTGATTGCAGTCCTTAAGCAAAATTATCACTTCAGAATTTGGCCCAGGAGTACTAGGATGTTGCTGGCAGCCTGTGTGTAGACTAAGGCACTGGAGTCTGACGTTCAGTATCTGAAGTCCCCTTCAGCACTCTCCAGTACACACCTTGTATCAGCAACAAAATGTAAATATTGGGAGCAGGGGGAAGATAAAAAGAAAAAGTAAGCTTTTCCATTCAGCAGTCCAGAGGAGCCCAGAAACATAAATAATAACAAAAGAGAATTTCACCTCTTATAATGCACCTGCCAACTGCTGTAGCTGACCACCGTAGTTACACTACAGTGAGAAATTGCCTCAAAATTTGATTGCAGAAGTATGAAGGGTAGAGTTTGCATGTGTGATTTTTTTCATTGCATTTCTGCTTTCAAAGGGAAGTTCAAGTAGCTGATCCTCTTTGTGTTTTGTAGTACTATCCTGGACTGTCTAATAAAACTTAATTTGTAACAGCTTTTGATTGAATAAATGTTAAGAAATCATAAATTTAATTCTTTTACTGTAGATTTGTTATAGTGTGAAAAATAAGATAGCCTATATGGAGTCACAAGTCAGTGCAATTCCATTTGCCTGAATAATTTGTTCCACCCAATTCATAAAATGAAGGAAGTCATTATACACTTAATTGACCAGTTCCAGTATCTGGTTGTGTAACTTCAGTTTCCTAAATAGGTGTGTTTCTGTAAAATCCTAGATTTCGACACAGCTGTTTTCAGTATGGGATTGCCTGATCTCTTCACACTGAAGAAAAGAAACGAAAGAAGACTTTACAGGAAGGAAGTTGTGGTTCTGAGTTTTTCTAACGTTTCAGTCTGACTTTGTTTTGTTTTAGACACTGTCTGTAACTGCAGATCAAACAAAGCCAGATTTTAAACTCAGTATCAAGGTAAATCCAGACAAATTTTGTGCTATTCAAGAAATTTCTTTTCCATTCAATGTATTGTCAGGTTTAGGCATAAAGGAAAAACACTGAGAAGCCTGTATGAATTCAACACTACATAGCAGCAATATCTACTTCCATAAAAATGAATAATTTAGGTGATAGCAAATTATATCACTTAGATTAATAAATATATTTATATTTTGATTGTATTTCAATTACCTGTAGCTATAACTGAGTCCTATCCATGATCTTTACAGTAATATAATTCTGAATATAATTCAGAATGGAGGGATATAGTTCACTATTATATGGTATTAATAGATATATAAATCAAACATTTCTTCATAGTTTCATAGTAGCCAGGGTCAGGAGGGACCTGAACAGATCATCTAGCCTGACCCCCTGCCACAGGCAGGAATGAATGCTGGGTTCACAAGACCCCAGACAGGTGATCGTCCAACCTTCTCTTGAATATGCCCAAGGTAGGGGTGCAGACCACCTCCCTGGGAAGTTGGTGCAGATTTTGGCCACCCTAACTGTAAAATATTGCCTTCTGATCTCCAACCTAAACCTATTCTCCATCAGCTTATGACCATCGTTCCTCATCACCCCAGGTGGTGCTGGCGAGAAAAGAGCTCTGCCTATTTGCTGTTGATCCCCCTTGATGAGCTTGTAGGCAGCCACCAGGTCCCCCCTCAGTCTCCTCTTGCTGAAGCTGAACAGGTTCAGGTCCCTCAGTCTCTCCTCATAGGGCCTGTCCTGCTGCCCTCTCACCAAGCGGGTGGCCCTCCTCTGAACCCTCTCCAGGCTGGCCACATCCCTTTTGAAGTG
>NW_005842444.1:1110561-1112988 GCF_000455745.1 Alligator sinensis | reverse complement strand
TGCCTTGGCCTTCCTAATAGCCCTCCTACACTCCCAGGCCGAGGAGGAGTACTACTCCTTGGTGATAGTTCCTCCCTTCCACTGGTTGTACGCCTCCCTTTTAGTCCTCAGGCATTGCTGAATGCCCTTGCTGAGCCAAGGGGGTTTCTGAGCACTCTTACCCCGCTTGCTTCTCTCAGGGACTGTTATCCTTTGGGGCTGGAGGATAAGTCTGCCCCTTAAGGTACGACCATCCCTCGTGGACTCCCATCTCCTCTACCTTCTGGGCCCTTAGTGCCTCCCCCACTAGTCTCCTAAGCTCATTGAAGTTGGCCCTTCTGAAGTCAAGGGCTTTAGCCTTGGTGTGAGCCCTAGACGCCCTGCATTGGATAATGAAATCCAGCAGGTGATGATCACTAATGCCCAGGTGGTCAAGGACCTGCAGTCCCCTCACCAGGTCATCCCCCGTGGCCAGGACCAGGTCCAGCAAGGCGTTACCCCTAGTGGGGCTGTGCACTTCCTAGATAAGGTGGAGGTCCTGTAATACAACCAGAAACCTACGTGAGCGTTCAGACCTGGCTGTCTGCTCCTCCCAGCAAATGTCTGGGTAGTTTAGGTCACCCATGACAATAACATCCCTTGACCTAACCGCCTCCATAAGCTGACTGGAGCAGTCGTGGTCTAGCTTCTCCCTAGTTGGGTGGTCTGTAGTAGACATCCACCGTAAGGTCCCTTTCTCCACGCCCCCCTTGTAGTTTGACCCATAGTGTCTCTGCCCTACCCTCCTCTAATCCAAAGCTAATCCTTGATGATGTGAGGTGTTCTTTGACATAGAGCGCAACCCCCCCACCTTTCCTCTCTGTCCTGTCTCTTCTATATAGGGTGTACCCCCAAATGCCCACTGCCCAGTCATAGGTAGGGTCCCACCAGGTTTCTGTGACCCCTACTAAGTCTGGGTTCTTACTTGCAATCAGGAGGCACAGTTCCTCCTGCTTACTCCCCATACTATGAGCATTAGTGTAGAGGCACCTGAGGCCTCCTGAGGGTGCTCATGGCTTCCTCCCACTCCCAGGACAGTTGTGGCCCCCCCCCGCCCCCTCCTCCTCAGACGTTACCATTTGATTAGCAATGCCTTGTTATGTTTGCCACATTTCTAATGAAATGTAAGATAAAGTTTAATCATTATTTTCAGTTGTTACTTGTAACTTAATTACAAAAAGTCCCTTTTGCACAATCAAAATTTAATCCACCCTTAAAACGAGAAATGAAATTTCTTCCTTTAATAAATCAGCAAGTGAGTCTTCATAACAATATTCTGTACACACCTATTTTTTAACTCAAGAATTGTGCACCATCTGCTGGAAAGCATAGAAAAAACATGATCTTGGAGTAATATAGTTCACAGCAGGTATCATGAAACCATTTGGACTTTGCATCAGAATTGTGCTTACAATGGGTTGGAGAAAGTCAGGCATAAAATCTTTTAAAAAGGAGGATTCCTACATGCTGGGGAAACATAGGTGGAGCCTATGAAAAGTTTTGGCTGGTGATATAGAGCTTAATTTGATTTTAAAAGGCTGAATACTGTAATTACCCAGCTGCTTTTATTTGCTTACATTACATCAATTTCTATAGGGTTTAATTAAATCCTGAAACTATGTCAAAACAAGTCATTTAAGAGGCTTGCATGTGGTTGTATTTCTTGCAGTGTGAAGGTTGTAGAAGTTTTTAATCTGTCTGCTTCTCTTCATATTTATAATCTGTATCTATTCTTTCCTCCTTGTAAACACGCTCCACTAACATTCTAATATTATAAAAGCCTTATTGGTCTGTCAGTCTGTAACGCTTTATTCATGCTCTGATTGGTTGACAAACAACCAATCGGAGTGCAAAGAAGCATTCAAACAGGTGGCAACGCACCGCCATGATGGTGGTGACACGTGACAGAGTGAGGGGGTGAGGGCTGGCCTCTCCCTCCTGCCCTGCTCCCTGGAGATGGCAACAATGAGCTGGCCTCGGAGCTGGCCTCGCTCCCTGCCCCCCTTGCTCCTTGGAGGTGACGGTGGCGGCAGCAGCAGCGCAGGGGGGGAGCGGGGTTGGGATGCTACAGGGGGGCGAGGCCACTGGCACTGGCCTAGGCCCGCCCCTCCCCCCTTCTGTTGTCACGCCTGCAGGGCTGACCCGACGGCAGTGGGGGGAGGAGCAGGCCCAGTGTGAGGAGGGGAAGGAGCAGGTGCACCACGGCGGCAGCAGTGACGGAGGGGGAAGGGGCCCACCCTCGATGCGGGTGGGGGGAGGAGGCTTGCCACCAGGGAGAGAGCAGGCCCAAGGCAGTGGCAGTGGTCACAGTGGGGGAAGGGGAGGAGTGGGCCCAGGCCCAATGTGGGGTGGGGAGAGCAGGCCCGCCGCGGTGGTTAGGGTGGAGCAGTGGGCCTGGCCCGATGCAGC
>NW_005842444.1:1106967-1110213 GCF_000455745.1 Alligator sinensis | reverse complement strand
TGTGTGTGTGTGTATACACACACACACACATATATATATATATATATATATGAAGTAGTAGATTATCAAGTTACGTGAAGTGTCCCCATCCCTTTCCCTTCTTCATAGTCTGCAAAAACTGTATTAATATGTCCTCTTATTCTGGCTGGTCCCTGATCCAGGCAGAATCATTTATTTTGTTGTACCAGCTCCAATATTAGGAGAACTGTGGAGGTTACTGTATAGAAAAGTGCGCTTCCGCTGCTGGCTTAGAACTGACTGAACTGCTCTCAAACAACAAGATCCAAACTGTAGGGGGGTCCCTTGGCCCTCTGATGAGAGGACAGAACACAGCAGGACCAAGAAAAGGAAAAGGGGGAAAATATGTATTGTATAGAGGTAGGGAATGCAAGCAGGGAATTCATTTGGATGAAAAATAAACCTGTCTTTCAGGCTGCCTGTGACCATTTAATTGGTGCTCTCCTAAGATAAGATTATTTGACAAAGCAGAAATGGTCATTACTGACTGATCATCTTAAGTATCTCACAGAAGTATGGTAGAGACTGGCAGTACTAATAAGAATGTATGCTCCCTATTTCAGGGGGTTAATAAGCTACATTCAGACATAGATGCAATGAGAGGAAGGTGACAGACGGGGGAGCTAGCAATTCGAGAAACTACAGTTACTCTCTAAAGGATAGTGCCCAGCATGCCCTGGTAAAGCTGTTGGTTTTGGCTTTATTTTAGAGAAATTAATAGGAAGGAGATTTTAGAGGAACAAGCAGCAACTTGGTGCCATTGCATCTGAGTGGAGGTTGGGTGCCCAATAGCCCTTTTTGCCTCCGGGTATCTCATCCTGCATGAGTCAAGAGAGGTAGCATCTGACAAAACAGGCTGTCACCTATGAGAGCTCATGTCTTTCTGAACAAGTTACTCTCTAAGGTGCCACCCTGCCCTGCCTTCTTTCTGCATGAGATCAAGGAGGAAGTGGTTTTGGACAGAAGGAGGCTTGAAAGAGGAGAGTGAAGGGCCCACTCAAGCCAGCTTAGAAAGGGTGCATTGTGCAGATAATGCTGTGTGGGAAAAATTGTAGGAGCAACTGAGGAGGGTGCAGAGATACAAAGTCCAAGGTTAGCATCATTGGCAAATGATGGGGAGGGGACAGGGTGGGTTGAGAGATAAGGTCAGATAAGCAGGGGAGGGTGGAGTAATGCAAGGTGCTGAAGCCTGAGTTTCATGTGGTGAAGAATAAGGAGCTACTAGTAGGGCCAAAGAGCAGAGAAGAAACATGGCCACACTGACAGACAGGAACTTGACACCTCCATCATAGATTTGCAGAGGGGCATTATTAGTCTTTTTGGGCTTGGAGGCTGTAAGGAGGACTTTGTAGTGGACAATGAGGACTTGGACTGCAGCAGTGGTCATTCCTGACCACAGGCCAGATGCACAGTCCGTCTGTAGGCTGGATCCAGTCTGTGAGCCTGGTCTGGCACATGGTGCTGGCCTGAGGCAGGGCCTGATCTAGCTGCATGGAAACAGCCTAGAAACTCTCTGGGCAGAAACGGCAGGTGTAAGAGATAGTATCAGGATTTAAAAAGAGGGGGCCTGATTCCTGCTTACATCAAGGCTCATTAAACCAGCCTGGTAATGTGAAGGGGCATCATTAGGTGTAATGCTTCACCAGAGAATTGTAAATGAGCCTGAAATGATCATCAGACACAAGATATACTCCGGATAAATGTTACAGCTATAACTTAAAGCTCTGGAACACACAGTAACCAAAAGATTATTCGGCTATGAGAAGGTCTTATGCAAGTGAGACAAACACTGAGGCATAATGAAGTGTGTAACTACATTTTCCCAAGCAGGAAATCAACACTTCTAAGAGAGGTGACAGGCATTGGTGGTATGTAGGGGGTGCACACAGGTGCACATGCACCCCCTGAGATTAGTAATGCACCCCCTGAGACTGGCCACTGCTGACACCACCGGCAGCATCTGAGAGCAGTTGCCGGTTGCTGGTCAGTGCTTGCAACGCCCCCCCTTGCCACCAACACTGCTGTGGCCGCCTGCGGGAGCTCTCCACTCGCCACCGCCGTGCCCCTGCTGCCGACACCACCGCAGCTGCCTCCGGGTGGTTACCGTGCCCCCCCAGCCTCGGGAGGCACGCAACATTCATGGTGACAGGTAATATTTTATACAAGTAATGGTTAGAACCAGGAAAGCCACAAAACAATTGCAGGGAAACCTTCCCAGAATTCCCTGTACAAGAAGGAAATCTCAATTTGGAACGAGGTATGTCGTGTCATCTGTGCTGTAGGTATCTGTGTATGTTTGTAATCCTCAGTGCTTTGGCCAGCGTGCGTGAACACATTCTAAAGCATGGGCGGGCAGTTATTTCAGCTGGCGAGCTGCTTAATGAGTTTTGGTAAGCTGTGGAGGGCTGCAAAGGTAGCCCCGCCCCTTGATCAGTGCTCCACCCCCTGGCCGCCATCTTGGGACCAGAAGTCTCACCCCCTAACAGGGGCGATATGTAGGGGGTGTACATGCACCCCCTACAAAAAGGCACCACCAACACTGTTGCCAGCACCTGCAGGCAGCTTCCACTCACCACCCCGCCACTGACACCACCAGCGGTGCCAGTGGGCAGTCTGCAATCGCCGCTGGCCACTGCCGGCAGTGCCTGCGGGTGGTCACCAACACCTGGTTGGCGCTTACCACCCCATCTGCACCACCGATATTGCTGGCAACATCTGTGGGAGCTTCCGCTTACAGCCGCCAAGCTCCTGCTGCCACCGCCACACTTCCACTGCCACCATACCCCCCCAGTTGCCAGGGGCACACATCACTAATGTTCCCTAACCTCTGACCTTTGCCTCCAGAAGTCCTTCCCCTTGCTCCAGAAGTACCCCTTTTGGGAGGGAGGGTGTTGCCATCTTAAACTGAAAAAAAAAAACCAAAATAAATCTTACACTATAAAAACAAATAACTACTATAAATTATTTTAATTTTATTTAAAAATAGTTTGTCCTGATTTTTGTGTATTTGCATTGTGTATCTAGAGGCAATTGCATAATAGCTCAAAATATAATCTTACTCTTGTATGTTGTCTGAGGGGAAAGGGGTGTATGTGGGGGGATAGTTGGGGAGTGTGTGGGGGGGTGCAGTGTGGGTATGGTGAGTAGGGTGTGTGGGGGAGTGGGGTGGGTGTGGAGGGGTGTGGGTGTGGGGTAGGTGGTTGAGGTGGGGGCTGTGGGAGGGTGTGG
>NW_005842444.1:1105073-1106748 GCF_000455745.1 Alligator sinensis | reverse complement strand
CGAGGCACCAGACACCCATGGTGGGAGGGAGGTGTGTGGCAGGGCGTGGGTGTATGAATGTGTGGAGGGGGGTCCTTGGAGCCCCCAGAGCGTGCCAGGCCCTGGATCTGTATGTGGTGGCAGCGAGCAGGGTCAGCCCTGCCCAGCTGCGTAGTGTGCCGCTCCTGCGCTCCCACCCCAGTCCCTGGCCACAGGTGGTGGCAGTGTGCAGACCCAACCATCCCCGTAACTAGAAGCTCCCCACCAAGTCCCTGGCTGCACATGTTGGCAGCGTGCAGGGCCAGTGCCACCTGGCCTAATAATGCTCCTGCCCCAATCCTTGGCTGCATGTGGCAGCAATGTGCAGGGCCAGCCCAGCCTGGCCCCATAGCATGCATCTCCCACCCCACTCCCTGGCTGCACATGGCAGCAACATGCGGGGCCAGCCCCACCGTACCCCATAGTGTGAATCTCCTACCCCATTCCCTGGTTGCACATGGTGGCAGCATGCAAGGCCAGCCCAGCCCGGCCCGATGGCACATGGCTCTCTGTGCTCCCGCCCCTTTCCCCCAGCGGGAGTCCTCGGCCCAGGCCCTGCATGGCTGTACCTGCATTCCCGCTCTCGCAGGCAGGGAGACTGGAAACAGCCTTGAGATGACCAGGAACAAGTTCTGCCATGCAGAGGCTCCTTGTCCAGTGCCCTCTGGCCTGGGGCTGGGGCTGGGGTGGGTCAGGCCAGGCTGGAGTTGGGGGTGGTTGCTTAGCAACCAGAGCCACACCTCCTGCAACCACCCACTGCCTTGCAGAGGGGCAGTGAGGGCCAGGGCTTACAGGGGGCTTACGAGGTGGAATTGCCTGGAAGGCTGAATCCAGTCCATGGGTGTATTTTGCCCACCCCAATTCTAAAGGGAACTTGTTTTTTGATGTTGACACCCTCAAACTGGTGCTGATTTTGAGAGCGTGGACATCTTCCCACTGGGAACTTAGCTGAGAACAACAAGCAGCTATTGTTTAATATCAACCTTGGGTCACTACTGATTTAAACTGGTGGCCTAGGGATGAAAGACTCTATCCTATAACTGAGCCCCTAATCCAGGCAGTCCTATTTTCACATTTTTAAAGTTAACTTGTAAGCTTTTTCAATAAAAAGATTTGTTCTAAACAAGACAGATTGGTGGCTAAACAAAAAGTCGCAGTATACATTAGATTGTCCTGTTAAGAAGGCTATTTTTAAATTCTAGCCTTGTGGGTTATTTTTCCTTTGCTTGGTCATGCTGTTGTAATTGGAAGCGCCTATGTGCAAGTCAGTGGAGTGATACTGAAGTAAATGGAGATTCATAGATGTTAGAGTTGGAAGGGACCTCAATAGATCATCGAGTCCGACCCCCTGCATAGGCAGGAAAGCGTGCTGGGTTTAGATGACCTCAGCTAGATGCCTATCCAACCTCCTCTTGAAGACCCCAGGGTAGGGGAGAGCACCACCTCCCTTGGGAGCCCGTTCCAGACCTTGGCCACTCTAACTGTGAAGAAGTTCTTCCTAATGTCCAATCTAAATCTGCTCTCTGCTAGCTTGTGGCCATTATTTCTTGTAACCCCCGGGGGCACCTTGGTGAATAAAACCTCACCAATTCCTTTCTGTTCCCCCGTGATGAACTTATAGGCAACCACAAGGTCGCCTCTCAACCTTCTCTTGCGG
>NW_005842444.1:1091802-1102281 GCF_000455745.1 Alligator sinensis | reverse complement strand
AAATCCCTTTCTCCTTGCCCCCCATGTAACCTAACCCACAATCCTTCTACTTCCTCATTCTTTGATTCCGTCTTGATGAGGGTCGATGTATATTGCTCATTGACATAGAGCGCAACCCCTCCCCCTTTCTTCCCCACCCTGTCCTTTCTGTACAGCCTATAACCCTCAATATGTACCGCCCAGTCAGACACACACATTTCAAAAACCATTTTGCTAGCTCTTATAATGCATGGGTGGACCAAATGCTAAAATAATCGCAAACAGAGTTTTAAAACTTGGCAATGAAAACATCATTGCTTTAATAAAGCAACAGACTTCTTCAGTTTCCTTCTTAGTGCCAGTTTCAGTTTATTTTTATCAATATCATAAGGAAGAGTTGTCAGTTTCCCATTCTGTTCCACAGGACAGAGGAATTGCTACTGGATCTCATGAATTGACCCTACTAGAGTGGTAATCAGGTTTAAGATGAAGGAATGGGAAATGTGTACAATAACTGACCCACTGGAAGTTTCTTTGCACAACTAGGCAACTAGAGGTTGGTCCGTGACATGAAACAGATGGATTTGTGTCCATTCTGCCTGTGTTTAAAAATATATATATATTTCAAAGAGGAGAGTAGGCTTCAAACACTTTTCTTTCAGATTTGCACCACAGAACTTTTGTTGCATTTGCACTAACTTTATCATCAGCCCAATGAGCAAATGTAGACTATGTAATGGAGAGCTGTTGTGTGGGAAAGGCAGCCTCAGTGCAGATCTGAGATGTCTTTTTTTTCCCTAAAGCAGACACTGGAAGATATATCAGGAACGAGGGGTCCCTCTCACTTGACTTCACAAAGCAAGATTTCCAAGTCTTGCTCAAATCCACGGTCTGCCCCACCCTTTGCTGGGCTGAGTGTTGCACAAATGCAGAGGCTGTTTGGACTTACTAGGGCAGGGAGCAGCTGTAGAGTTGCTCAGTCAGGGCTACCCCAGCCCAGTATATAAAATAACACTCTCAGAAAGGACAGAAAACAGATCCATGGAGTAGCAGACCAGGCAAAAGGATCTTTCATTTCTCCTATGTCAAGGGCAAAAAGTCCAAGTGCCACAAAAGTAGCCCAGGCAGCCTGTGTGTGTGGCACGCGACAGATCAAGGAGGGGACAGGTGGCACAGCAGCAGAGAAGGCAGGGAGCGCAGGGCAGCAAGCAGTACAGGAGATTGGGCAGGGAGCACAGAGTAGAGAGCAAAAGCAAAGCAGCAGATTGGGAGAAGAAGAGGATCAAAGTGGAATGCAGGGATGGTATAGGGTTAATCTGTGGCACACCTGCAAAAAAGATTGACCCTGACTTGACTAAAGTAACTTGCCATAGCCTAATCTTAAACCCCATTTCGGATTCAGCATGAAGGCTTTCCCTGGTCAAACTAGCTGTAAATGGGCACTTGCTCATTCAGGCTGTGGAATTAAAGGTGCTGGATGAGATAGTTGTCATTAGCTATAGAAACTGGTGTGCTTTACTCAAGCTTTTGGACTTGGAACAGGTCTTTTAAACTTTACTTTTGATTCAGGTGGTAGGATCCCAATATCATTCTAGAAAGCAGGGAGCAAGCTCTGGAGACCCCTGCTCCAAACTTGTGTCTGGGTGCAACTAGAGATTGGACTCATGCTGACTAAGAATATTTCAGTTCTATGGGACTGGCAGCCAGATTTGGAGAGCAGAGGTGTGGAGTCTAAGGCAGCGTAAATCTACCTGTGGTGAGCTAGGCAACCAAGGTAAAACTTGTTTCTTTTTTGTCCAAAGGCTCCTTTCTACCAGGCTGGTAATGTAAAGGGAACTGAAAGTGTGTATGAACATAATTTAATTCCATTTTAAGGGCCTCTTTAATCTACCTGATGTAAATAAGAGTCAGAACTTGGGCGTCTGACTGTGCTCATAGTGATTTAGACTGTGAATTAAAAAAAAACAAACTTTATAATCTTCTGTAGATTGTCCTGCATATAACAACATTAGCTTCTGTAATAAATGTATCAAGCATTTCTACTCTGGTGCTTTTGTATATCTATTGCACTTATTTATTCCATTATTCTCAGCATCAAAAAACGGTAATAAGCATCCATGTTTCAATGCTTTTCTGCAGGGACTATTTGGTTTGGAAAAGGAGAAGCAAATTTGAACTTCCGTCTGAAGAAAATCCCGATCAATTAGTTTTAGATACAAATTGCTCCAAAGAATGCATCTGTTCCAGAGTTTCCCTGATATGGGACAATGGTATCAACAGATCGGGTCTCCTCCAGTGTTTTCTTGCTTCTTGTTTTCTGAACTCCTTCCAGTTTGTCTAGTGTTCTGTTAACAAGTGGGTCAGAACTAAATGACACCTTATAAGAACGGTCTTGGCACCTGTTCTAATGATGGTTTCTTTGGCCGCAATTTTCTTGTTTGCTCATATTTTAAAAAGTATAATTACTACTGTGGAGTGGCAAATAACCCATAGGGATACTGAGAGAGAAAAAGGGAGCCAGTGATTCAATCCAAATATAGTACAGTTAGTGCCTCATGGTAGCCATATGTTGGCACCTGGTACAATGGGTACCTGAAAGTTCTTAGAAGAAACCCTTTGAAATTACTGCGGTAGGAATCAGAAGAAATGGGCTAGAGACAGCAATACAAATAAATATTTTATAAGACAATGTGAAGTTTAATAACTGATTTAATAAATCCCACAATAAAGTAACACTTTTTTCAATTAAACAAATGTATAGTAAATCATTACAATAAAAACTCCAAATACATGTTTACCATACTTTTAACTACATTGACTGTAAACCCCAATTTAATTAAATTCTATTTGAATATCCAGTAAGTGCAAAATACCGTTGGTTTTTTTCAGGAAGTTTGTATAGAAGGGATGCACAATTTTTATAAACTGTGATATGGCTTAGTTAGTGATATTCTGTATGTACTGAAGCATTAGCTTCCCCAAAACACTGCTACTTCATCTCGGAGCTGAATGTGCTGGAGTACTGTAGTATTGCTGCTTCTGTTAGAAAGAAATACAAACATAATCCAGTATTATGTGCACTTTGTTCAAACTAATACTGTGATGTTACTTTGCACCTCTGAAAGTTTGTCATGTAATTTGCTACCTCAAAAAGAGAAAGAAACCAAGTCATGTTTGTTAGTCCTAATCTCAGCTACAGAACAGCCTGATGAAAATATGAATAAGTTTCAAACAGATGGTTGTCTTGGTATTTACAAACAAATATCAAACCAGTCATTGTAGGGCAAAAATTATCCTTTCTGATCCACTCACAGACTTATTGTTGATGTCAGTAGAAGTACTGTATAGAGATCAAAGTGCAAAACGTGCAAGAGATCTGAGGCCAAATGCCAGCTTCCTTTTCAGCTTTCCAGACCATATTCATGCTGCCCTTGGTCTCATATCCAATTACCCTCAGACGGGTGTAATCAGAGTTGGGGAAGATGCAGACAAATCAGCAGGATTGCATGCAAGTTTACCCCTATACAGTCAATGTGCAGAAGGCTCAGTGAGCCCATAGGACCAAGCTTCACAGAAGAGCCAAGCTCAGAAAAAAAAATCTCCTGCTTGATATCCTCTTCTATATTCAAATGCAAAGAAAGGCCCATCTGAATTTTACCCCTGTAGTATGGTTATCACCACCTATTGGATCAGAAAGGAGGATTTTGTCTGAAGATTGGTAGAAGAAAAAGAAAATAAGTTTGTGAATTCACATATTTTTCATAAAGCAAGCAGTGTGATACAGTGAATCATTGTCATTTATCAAATAGTTATGCACAGAACAAATGTAAAGATGAAATGGGGAAAAAACAAAACAAAACGATTGTAGGTCTAAGACTGGGGAATGGAACACATGCGAAATCTCCGCTTCCTACTTGCCTGTTAGAATATCTATGTATTTTGTTTATATATGACGGTATCTTTATTATTTAAGAAGTTTGCTATAATTTAACAATGCAAAACAATCATGAAAAACATTCAATTACAGCACATTTATTATTTATAATTAGAAGGCATGCTAATTAACTGGCCTTTACACTTGATTCAAATGTTGGTTTTCAGACATTCAAGATTATTAATAGTAAGGTCACCTTAAAAGTCAAAACATTGTAAAATAAATAAGGGTTTCTAATGTATAAATGCTATTCTAAAATACATTATTAAAGATAACCAATCAATTAAAATACATTGGATCCAGTCCTGAAGTCTCTAGATAGACAATGGAAGGCCTGGACAACAGACCACGTCATTTGGGTCTCCAAATGCCTGTATTAAAGCTAAGTTTCTGTTCTGGGTACAGTAAATTGTCTGTATTTTTCCACGCGTCTGAAGAGACAATGTATAAAAGAGTTCAACTAGCACTGTGTGCATCATCATTTAAGATACTGTAAAAACTGACTATTGCAAAAATACTGTATAACCAGATCTGGGATCATTCAGTGTTATGGATCCCAGACATGATCAATTTTAAAGTTTTTCATTCAAATACTGAATTCTCAGTGCTCCATTTGGAGTACAGGTACTTTAGTGGCACACAATTAACAAAGGACAGTATTGAAGTATAATCTATGAGGTATCTGCAGAGCCATATCTCAATCTGTAAACAATATTCTGGAAACATCTTTGTCTGAAAATCATGAGCTGAACAATAAACCAGTACAAAAGAGAGCACACAAACAAATGTGTGTTCTGTAGGATAACTCCTGCACACTTTGCAGAACCAATTCTTCCTGTTGCATCAACTATTAATACAACTTCATCCATTAGGAATTTTAGGGATTTTGTTCAATCTGTTTACATTTATTGCTCTTTAGTCTTTGACTACAAGATGAAGAATAAGGCAGCAGTTCCCAAAACATATGAAATTAGGCACTGGAACTCTGACAATTTGCACAGGTTTTGTTTACTTCCTGTTTGTAACTCTGAAGCTGGACAGAGCACTTATACATTCCAAACGTGTTCAGCAGCAAGTGTCTGGCCTTGGACTGAACTTCCTCCCATTTGGATGAACTACCAGGAACTGAAAAATGAAGAAAAATATGAACATAGTTTATCTGTCAAGAAACTCCTTGCAGCCCAACTATTTCAATACACATTCTACCTGGTGGAACTGCCTACTCATCTTTGTTTAACTTCATAGATTTGATAGACACTAGGGCTGGAAGGGACTTCATGAGATCATTGGGTCCAGCCATCATCAGGTCCAACCATAACTTAATATGGTATCTGTTCATTTAGCATCTTACTATATTATTTTATCCTCTTGTTCTTGTAAACAGATCTTCAACTTTAAAAAAAATTAAGGGTTTTGTAGGCCAAAAAGATTATTTTTTTCTGTACAATTCACACAGAATTGTGCATATGGTTCACTTTTACAATTCACAGACAGAGAAGGTAAAATGCTTGGCTGCTTCATTATATATGGTTACCCTGCTTTAGCTGGGCAGATTGGGGTGATATATGCCTTGTATTGTGTCAGGACTGATGGTAATCTTATGAAGAGTTTAGATAATGGATTGTATAAAATCGTTTGGATAGGGATGATCCTGTCTCAGGCAGGGGGTTGGACTAGATGACCTGTGGAGGTCCTTTCCAGCCCTACTTCTCTGTCGTTTTATAATTTTCTATGATATCATATCTCACATAACTGCTAAATGTAAACACTCAGGTATTGTGTTGGATGTCTAAGACATTGAAATGCATTTTGAATCAAAGATATTATGCACTTTCCAGAGGATAGGTGGTGTTTCTTTTATCTGTATGTGACAGTTGCCTGTGTTCACATATCTTTATCTTGCCCTCACTCAATGTTCTCAAAGAAATTCTCTTATCCCCATTTCTACCTGAATCCCAAAACCTGTACTGAAGCTTTCACTGATTGAAGACAAACTGAACACTTGCTTTTTACAAAGCTTCTAGAAAAAATTATAAAAAAAATATAAAAACTGATACCCACCACTTACAAATTAAATGGGGCAGCTGTTTTCTAGACCAAGTTCAGATGATAAAGCTGAAGTATGCGAATCTGAGCTGCTCAGTTTTTCTAGGGGTAAAACCAGGCATATGAACTAACATACTGTCTAACTCCATTTGCAATGGAGATGTAATGTGCTGCTTATGATTCCAAACAGCTTAATTTAATTTAACATAAAAAACTTTTTATGTTAAAAAAAATGTTTAATGCTTTGCTTAAACTCTAGAAATGTGCAGTGGCTGCTGGGACAATTATATGAAGACATGTTACAAGCTCAGGTTCTGCTGTTGCATTAAGGAGCCAACAACCCAAATACAACAATACACAACTTGGGAGGGGAGCATGAAATCCCTATTTTATGCAAAGAGCTTTATGTTGTTTTACTGTACCTAGCGGTATAAGAAACTGCCCTTCACAGCAGCGAGAATTTTCTTTCACAGTTCTCTCTATAGCATATCCAAGACGTGTTTTACATATTTTAAAAGTGAATAATTTTCTATACAAATGTCAAACGACTTGTTCTCAAAACAGATGAATCAGCTCTTTTTAATTATTAACACAGACTAAAAGTTAAAGTTCCTTCTGCATTAAGACTTAATTTATGGCTAAATGATGTGAGTACTATGCAGTAACTTACCTAATTGCAAGTGGACTATGGCAGAAGTTTTTCCTGCAGTGAGAGACCAAACATTTAGGTCTTCTATTGAATATACATCTTCAATTTTCATTAGGTCCTCTTTAATGCGATCCATATTCAAATGCTTTGGAACTCCTACAGTATCAGAATATATGGTTAAATTTACTGTGTTTTCAAATAAATAATTCACACCCCAACCTTCAAAGTAAAATACGGTCAAAGACCTAAAAAGACAAACGATTGGTTCCTGTAACATTCAAAGTGACTAACAATATCTACATTATCAGTAAAAAAGAAGACAAGAATTACCACATTGCACAAGTCCAGTGTTAGCACAGGAACAATGTAGGAATTGCCTTATTAGCTCAGATCCAGGGGTATCCTTTCCAGCTTCCTAACTCCATGTCCTGCCATCACCAGATACTTCAGGGAAATGTATAAGAACCTTACTATGGGCAGATTGAGGGGAATGAAATTCTCACTGTAATTCTTAAGAACTACAGAGAGGTTTAAACCAAATACTTTAAGGGAATATGTAAAACCCTTCACAGTGGACAGCTGTGTACTAAAATGCTAACTGAGGAAGTTTCTTCCCAACACTGACAAATTAGTGGTTGGTTTATCTCCTGAAGTATGAGGATTAACAACACTGATAAATGATGTTGGATAATGTAACATTGGATAGTGTAATTTAAGATGATATTCAGATAAGTGTCTAATCCATTTCTGAATCCTAATCTTGGCCACAAGATATTAAGATGACAGCAAGTTCCACAGGCTAAATCTATGTTGATAGAAAGCATTTCCTTGGAATCATTTTGAAAGTTAATGCTTTTTAATGGTATCATATCATGAAGTCAAATAAAAGTATCAAATGACCTTTGTCTTTCTTAAATTCTATTATATATTCATCCTTCATAATACATTGTAAAAAATTATCTAAACTAAATATTTTCTAAGCTTTCTAACACTCTGGAAGACTTTTGGTCACACAAGTGGCTTGTTAAAAGGGCAATTAATTATTAATAAATACCATACATATATTACTGGAGCTGCTCAAGGGAAAAAGTTTTTATCCCTTGGAGAAACTATGGTATTTGAAAATTAGTTTCTAGTCTGAATTTTAAAAAAAGTCAAAATATTGAAAAATTTCAGAGAACAAAGTTTCTAAAATGCTTTAAACTGGAAATGTAAACAAAAAATTTTTTAATTTTGATCAAAATTATTCATATGTTGAAATAACACTTTCCCTTTTGAAATAATACTCAAAATGGAAGAGCATTGTTTCAAATTGACAATTTGAAACAAAAGTATAATTGTTTTAAACAGTTTGACTTGAAATAGAATGATTCAGTCTGGTTCTCCAAAGGTTTTGCCAAAAATTAATAGGTTCTCATGGAGAAAGTTTTTCTTATTTTTGCCCCTCACTGACAAGAAATTTTAACATCTCTACATAAGGACATGAGCCATACATACTAAGAACAGTAGAGTTTAATGTAAGGCCAAGATCTTCAGGAACTTCCAGGGCACTGTGGAATTCACAAGATGTCATTAGGAGGGGTAAGTGCTAGGGGCACGCAATCAGAGTGCCTTATTCACCTACTTTGATAAAAGGACACGTTTTAGATATGTGGCATGTCATCCCAACTGGGTGGGGTGACAATATTTCTTCATATGAAGTACTGGATTTGCATGTCCTGCAGCCCTTTCTGTATTAGGTGGAATCATGCATGCCAATACAACTGGCAGGTAAGGTGGCTACATGTGATCAGCCAGTGGGATTTCTTGCGCATGCTTTGTGAGCTTAATGAATTTTGGACACTGCATGCTTTTGCTTTTAAGTGGATGGCCAAGTTAAACACGTGGACCTACTGGGATCTAGGCACTTTCACTGTCTGTGTGGGGGTTTTGTGAACTTTCATTAATTTTAAATTAAGTGGTAATGAAGATTTAAGTTCCCATGGAGGCAAAAGCTGCAAACATTGTGGAAAGGCTCAAAGTTGCTATGACTGGCCTCCTCTCCTGGTGACCATTCAGGAATCTAGCCGTATGGCCTGGCAGGGCACCAAGCCTGCTTTTGGATTAAAGGGGTCAGAGGAGTTCAGTTCTCCTAGTGCAGGCTCAATCTTTTAAAATAATGGGTATCAGTCCATGGACCGGAGCCAGCCACAATCCAGCCCCTGGCGCTGCTCCTTTTGCTGCATCAGACCATCCCTAAATGCAGTACCCTGAGACCTGTGCTGCCTGCAGTGCTCACTCATGCCTGGATCCCAGACTAGCCCATTTAGATCCTGCTTCTGCTGAATCAGTCATGAGGGTGGGAGCAGAGGGTCTATTGGCTTGATCCTGACTGTGGACTGGCCCCATACCACTCACCCAGCTGAGTTTGACACCCCTGTTTTTGACTCAAGTCACCTCTTGGAAAATGCCAACTCTTCATTCTCACTTTTTTTTGTTTTTTTGTTTGTTTTTTTTTAACTACAGAATTAATCCCCATTTATAAAGGCTAAAGAGAAACCAACAAAACATGCATTGCTTTTATTTGGCAGAATGGTACTTCTTGATGTCTGGCAAGGCACAGCCACCTGTTGGAGAGCCAGAGAGAGGTTAGCGATGCCTTGCAATATGAAAGCCCGAGTCCAGAACAGCACATTACATAGGTAGCATTCCATTTCATATTCTCTTCTGATATGCTAAAAATTTGCTGACACTAATGCTGGCATCCTCAAGGAGTTTTAAGGTACCTTGGGTGCTCTTTTACGGGTTAGTACCTTGTAAATTGTGCTGTGTGATGTTCTGCCTATTTGTAGCTTGCATATTGCTGCAGTGTTTTTAGTAGATCAATAATGCATTGATAAAAGCTTTCAATAATGCATTGATAGAAGTTAAATATAGGCTTTTTAACATTTATGGCGATTCAAAAAAATACATCTTGCTTACTGAAGAGAATGCTGTGATGATAAAATGCTTTGCTAAGATTTACTAATGGCAAATATGCTAGCTACTAAGTATGCCACTAATTAAAGTATTGTTCTCCTTAAGTCAAAACACAGCACATTTTTGTAGTAGAACTACAGATGTCGAGTGGGTAAGGTAACTAGTAGGGTGAAAGTGCTAGGCTTTAGGAAAGCTGATTTCAATTAACTCAGGCGATTAGTCAAGGACACACTGCAGAGTAGGAGTTTTGAAGAGATGGGAGCCCCGGAAGGGTGGCTGTGCCTTAAGGAAATGATCCTTCGGGCACAAAGGGAGACGATCCCGATGTGAGGAAAAAGAAGGAAAGGGGCCAGGAGGCTTCCTTGGCTAACCAGAGAAAGATTATTATCAAGGCTCACATTTGCGAGAGCCCGGCAGGACAAATTATGCTGAGGGGGAACCAGCACAGGTTCGTAGCAGGTAGATCACGCCTGACTAATCTAGTCTCTTTTTATGACCAGGTTACAAAACGCCTGGACGCAGGAGTAGGGGTGGATGTGAGGGGCAGGACAAGGCTCTCACTGGGATTGTAGAGAGGCAGCAGCAAGGCACCAGACTACCATGCGTAGACCCTGAGATGGTGCAGAGTCACTTGGAGGAACTGGATGCCTTTAAGTCAGCAGGCCCGAATGAGCTCCATCTGAGGGTACTGAAGGCACTGGCTGAGGCCACTGCACAGCCACTGGCGGTAATATTTGAACACTCATGGCGCATGGGCCAGGTCCAGAAGGACTGGAAAAGGGCCAATGTGGTCCCCATTTTCAAGAAGGGGAGGAAGGAGGACCCAGGCAACTATAGGCCAGTCAGTCTCACCTCCATCCTAGGCAAAGTCTTATCAAGGCTCACATTTGCGAGAGCCCGGCAGGACAAATTA
>NW_005842444.1:1083651-1091646 GCF_000455745.1 Alligator sinensis | reverse complement strand
ATGGGTCGGTATCGACCTGGAAGGGTGCGGGCAGTGGGGTCCCGCAGGGCTCGGTCCTTGGACCGATACTCTTCAATATCTTCATCAGCGACTTGGACGAGGGAGTGAAGTGTACTCTGTCCAAGTTTGCGGATGACACAAAACTGTGGGGAGAAGTGGACACGCCGGAGGGCAGGGAACAGCTACAAGCAGACCTGGACAGGTTAGACATGTGGGCGGAAAACAACAGAATGCAGTTCAACAAGGAGAAATGCAAAGTGCTGCACCTAGGGAGAAAAAATGTCCAGCACACCTACTGCCTAGGGAATGACCTGCTTGGTGGCACAGAAGCGGAAAGGGATCTTGGAGTCCTAGTGGACTCCAAGATGAACATGAGTCGGCAGTGTGACGAAGCCATCAGAAAAGCTAATGGCACTTTATTGTGCATCAGCAGATGCATGACGAACAGATCCAAAGAGGTGATACTTCCCCTCTATCGGGCGCTGCTCAGACCACAGTTGGAATACTGCATGCAGTTTTGTGGTAAGCTGCCTTCGTAAAATGTAGTGCAGTCAGGAAATGAGCATGTAGTGTTGTTGGTATTAAGAGAGCCAGCATCAGAACAGGAAAGGCAGCAGGCTAAACAGCAGACTGTGAAAGTTATCTTGAACACAGAGCAGGAGAGTATTAAAATCAATAATAAGATCAGGTAAAGGAAAGAAAGAAGGAGAGGAAGCTGTGGCTGGCAGGCTGGCTGTTTCAAAGCAACTAGACTGTTGCATTTGTGCCAATAGTGGTTGTTATGTTGTTATTTATGAGCATACAAGGCATACAAGGCAGACTGTAACGCACAAGGCAGAAGGAACCTTGTCTGCCTATGTCCTTAGACCAACACGGCTACAACCTACACCCCTGCAAGGCAGAAGTAAGCACTTGTACATTGCACCCACCACCAGGAATTAAAACAAAATTCCGTTTATATATAGTTCATCATGCAATACCAATTACCCACATGGGCCAGGCATAGCACAGGGCTATCTGTAACAATGTGCTGTGTGTGCTTGGTAAGAATGACAATTCCTGGAGTATACAAAAGAGGCAGAATTTGGCATTTAAACAAGGAGGTGATATCCCAGGGTGAAAAGCTTGCAGGAAAAAGGTTGCTAGAGGATCACAAATGTGGAATGTGGATACACTCACATGAATGTGGATATACTCACATGAATATTATTATTTATGATATAATTTACTACAATGTAAAATTACTCCGGATTCCAACAAGCGTAAAAATTCTGGTCAGTAAGGAGTCACATTTTATGGATACTTTTTTATATCAATGTAACTGAATTCAAACCAGTATAAACAGCTTATGTAGAGAACCTCTATTTTGGGGGTGTTTTCTATTTGGTATTTAAAAATGGGGTTACCAAAAAACTGAACAGTGTTTTCACCGAGCTATTTTTACTGGCACCTGGATTTAACAATTACTTTTACGTATAGTGTTCTAAATTAATTCATTTTATTTTTGAATCAGTAGAAGGGTACATTAGAGATTCCTAAGGTTCTGTAATACCATTTTTAAATATCATTATATCACTAGTTACTGATATAAAGTATAAATCAACTGCTATTCCATAAAACTGGAGGGTAACCAGTGATATGATATTTAAAAATGGTGTTAAAGAGTCTTGGGAATTAAAACTTCTGTGGGCTACTTCAGTTATAGGAAAGTTAGCTGAAAAAGAAGTTATGAAACACACACATACACATTGGAAGCTCAGTATCTAAGAAGGCCTCATTTATTAAATGCTAAGTTATCCTTTCTGGTTAAGACTGACAAAGTTTTCTGGCTTCGAAATAAAATAACCACTTGATAATTGCTTTCACAGCATTCTTTGCCCCAGGAAGCATGGACCTAACCTCTAATCCCCTACATTGCACTGCAAGTAGACTGCTGTGCTAGCTTTAAATCTATATTAAAGACTCAACTCTAGCTGCTAATATTAGGTAATAATACAGTTTTCAACTTAACATTCCAATTTTAATAATAAAACTTAGGTTGAATGCACTTGAAAAAATCAGTCCCACAGACTCTGATGTTTAGCAGTGGTCTTGGATAGAAAAAAACAACATAAATTAATAATTGCTGAGTTGGAAAAGTTCCCTAGGTACAAGAAGACTACTTTTCATCACTTGTAATAATATACTTAATTCATACATTTTCATGACATTCAGGAGACCTATGCAAATAGCTAACATTCAGGCATGTGAAATTTAATATGCTTGTTAGTTCTCTTATTTTTTCTTTGGCTAAATCTCAGCACCACTGTCTAAGAATTAATTGAAGTGTTTTGCTTAGAGGCACAGCTCTGCACTTTGCCCTCTCAATCAACCTTTGATCTTTATGCTGTTTTAATAGGAAGAAAAACACTTTACAATCAAGACTTGTGAAGCCTTGTTCAGAGTTCTTGACTCTCTTGAATTGGGATTTAATAATAAAACGTCAGAAGGTTGCAGAATAATGCTATTTTTTTCCCCCAAAGTTTCTTCCCATTGCATTTTTACTGGCATTAGCAATAATGGGAGTGTCAGTTAAGATAACGCACCACAGCCTGCTGACATTTTTACTGATCTGGTGCCTAGAACTGCACTGAACAAGGTAAGATGAGATGCTAAATAAAAAGCCGTTGGCCCATCTATGCTCCTGACTATTGTTACCACCAATACAAATGCATCAAAGGTGCAATAAAAATAGTAGGACATTTTATAGGTTACAAATTAACAGACACAGCCTGTGTTTGCAGTCATTTGATCCAGGTGATCTTTTTCTATACATTTACTTTTGAAGTTAAAGTAAAATGTGGGATGAGGTCCTTAGCTAACAAGTATATAGTGCAGGATGGATGGCTTGGGGGGTATGCACAAGTGGTGTGCAATTCACTGTTGCACTCTTCAAATTTGGGCTAGCAGAGTGCTAGGCATGGTCCCCTGGCAATTGCATACATTCAAGAAGCCTGAACACTACTCTAAACTTGCTCATTTGCCAGCATCTCCAAAGCCTGAAGCAATGATGAAGCTAAGGAAAGCCCCAGCAGTGCCTTATGACAACAGCAGGGAAAACTTGGAAGCCATTATACCAGCTCTGTGCCCCTAATGATCCCCTCTACTGGCCTTACGGCCAGATTCTGCTGGTGATGCAGGGCCAACTGTTGCATCACATCAAAGACTAACTCATGACCTCTATGCTTATTTATTCAACATAATTTTAAATTACTCCAAATATGTTTTAACAGAGAAGTAACAAAGAATTAGTCATAACCACCAAAGCACCTTTCACTGCAATCTGATACTTAAATGACTGATTAAAAGCACTGTAGAATTCACACAGATCTTACCTTCCAGAATAATAACTCCTGTGTCGCATATGATTCGGACTGTTGTAAAAATCACAAGTACTGAAAATATGTAAGTACATATAGGGTCAGCAATCTTGTATTCTGGCTGCAAGGGACACATCAAGAGTTTGTAAGGAAATATAACAACAGACCCCTTGTAAAGACTTGCTCCAGTAACGTACAGTCCCTTTTACGTTCCAATTTAAGTCTATTTCAATCCAGATAACTCAGACTATTGCATAGTAGAGGTATAATTTTATTCATTTTCGATGAATGTCTAAAACTAAACAAACAATAGTTCTGTAACTAAAAAAAGTTCTTTTTTAATTTAAGGTAGGAGTTAACATCGGACTTATGCATGTTCACAAAAAAAAAGAAAAAGAAAAGAAAGAAGCAGTCCCTTACCTTGAAACGTATGATATAGGCTGCTATAAGTACACCAATACTTTGTACCAGGTCCCCAAGAGCATGTACAAATGCTGCTCTCACTGCAAGGCTGCTGGGTCCCTGGCTATTCCCAAGGGCTGTGTTAGGAGAGCTTGATGGAGGTACGTGGCTGTGTGAGTGTGAATGGGAATGAAGGTGACCTGACTGATTCAGCAGAAAACCCATTCTGAAAGAGAAAGGAAAAAAAAACAAACAAAAAAATGAGACATTTTTTCCAAGTCTTTTGACCAAAAACTGGAGAAAAGATAGAATGCATGATGCCCATTATTCCTCTGTCTTACTTTGTAGGAAGGAAGAGATCCAAAAACCATACTAGCATACAAATAAGATCACAGAGCAATTCAGACATACTCAATTTAAAAAAAAGGTACAGCACGCCATGAATTAATTGACACAGTGTACACTGCATTTTATAAATGTACTTAGCAGTCTTTAATGGACGGAGGAGAGAGCTTACATTAAGTTTACTGCCACGCCAACAGCTGCTGTAATAAGCATTATATCTCCATTAATTTCATAGTCCATATGGATAGTTCTTTGAACAGCTTCATATAACAGGAATGTCATCAGGATATATACCAGCAACACACTAATGATGGCTGACAATACTTCTGCAAACAAAAAGGGAACAACAACATTACAAGAGCGAGCTGCAAATCTACTTCCTATTTAAAAAAAATAATAATAATAACTTACAATGTGATCGTAATGTTGGAGTGATGTTGTAGCCATAATGGCCCGTGAAATACACAAGAAACAAGGCCTCTCACTTATACTGTTACATAGTGTAATGTTATACTTTGCTACTGTTAGGCAAACTAATTTATGATGGCACACCGTATATTATAAATCAAGCCAAAATTAGAATATGCAGTCAGCAAACAGAATGGCTTGTGCTGCTCAAATTGTGCACTTTCATGTCAATTATTCCTGGAAATAGGTTCCCCTGATCAGATCAAAACTTCTGAATAGGTTTGAGGGATTCCCACCTAGCTCAAATCTTTGCCTTACGCCTTTCAAGGTGAAGGCCCAATCCAACATGTCTGAAGACTGCAGCTGTAAAACCTGATTGACCTGTCTGTAAACTAGGCTTGTTTTTTAAAAGTAGACAATATAAACTACAGAATCATAGGAAAAAAAATCTCTGTGCCCAACAGTACAAAATCAAAATGCATAAGTTCTGGTGAACATTAAAACTCTCAGTATGAGAATGTGCACTATTTATTGTGCAGTCTGCTGATAAAGTGCTACCAAATATGAATCTGCAGTTGCTGTTAGAGTCTGCTGTTGCCTCTCATAAAATGAAGAGTATAATTAATATCGACTGAACTGCATTTTGGTCTTGGAATTTTAAATTACTGACAGGGCCTTCAGAGCTCCTGTCTGTAAGCGCTTTGCAGGTATTCCAAATCAACAGGATTAAAAAGCGAACATAAGAATCAAATCACCTTTCACCTTCTACAGTCATTCATGTCTGTGCAAAATAGGGTAGGACACAGTCATTCTGCTGTGGTGGCAATTTACGCCTCCTTGGCATTGGTTGTGAGAACAAACGGTACAAAGCAATGCAGTCTAGAAAACAAATGTCGTGATGTCATGCAAGACCTCTGAAGGTGCTCTTTCAGCTTTTGAAAGAAACTTGTTGTAACACATGAACCCTGCTGAAAGGCACAAGCCCCAGAGCATGAGGGCCCTTCTGGAAATTTCTGTGCTATGTAAAATCCTACCCTGTACACTCAAAGAATGCACTAAGCTTAGCTGCTCATAACAGGTTCAGTGAAAGAAACCCAGATTTGTCCAAGGCTGCAATGTATTTAGGGACACCATTCTGTCTTCTCTAAACTCTAACTGCGCTTAACCATTTTTGAGGGACTATTTTGTTGTAACTGGTGGCTTCAACACAGTTATTTCAATGCACATAAGCTCTTGGAGTAGATTTACAACCCAGGAGTCACGCACGAGGAAGATGCGCAAAGGGAAGAGTTTCCTTGCACCATGAGGCTAAAATGGCTCTGCAGCCCCTTTGTAGAGGCTGCTTCAGCAGGTTCAAATGCAGTTTCTCCCTCCAGAAGGGATGATGAGGAAAAACACCTATTCAGGACAGGAGTCCTGCTCCTCTTTGGAGTTCCTTTCAGTTTTTTGTACACCTACATAGATCCCTTACACTGAAAAATTACAGAGGTGCAGCTGCCTAGGAAAGGAGGAGGAACAATTAGCATTAAGTACACTAATTACTAGTACAATAATCCATACAAATGTGAGTTATCTTATAATGTGCATTTTACAAGATCCAGACTTGCAGTTCTCTGAATATTTGCATATTGTTAAAACTAAGCAATGAAAAAAGAAGTCCAGGAGAAAGGTTTGTTCTCTTAGGACAACTGTTCCTGTATTAGGAAACTAGTTTTAAACAGGGTTTTAAACTAATGGTTTCTGCTAATATAGTTGTTTGATTCTCAACAGTGCTATCTATGTACTAACCATGCAGTCTTCACAGTGCAAGCAGCAAAACTGTAGCAGCAATTACAATAAATTGAAAACCACTTTTTAACCAGTGGAAATTCTGGGGGAGAGAAACAATTTGACCCCAAACAAGTTGGGTATTTTTGAGACTCACATGTTCAACTAACTTTTTGCTGATTCCAAAGCAGGGTTCTAAAGCATTATACCCGAATTCCTGGAAGACCTCCCTGTGACCGGGCACCTTGAAAGGTTTGGAAACCCTGGACCTGGGAATGCTGGAAGTTGTGGAGCTCATTGAAAACTGATATTCTTGTTGGTTTCAATTCTACTGCAAAACAAGAATGGCAGTTTCACTGAGCAGCTGAGATTCGAGTTCAGGAGATAGTTCAAAAACTTGCCATTTCAGTCAGAACTGGACTGAAACAAAGAAAGTTACAAAGAACTGGAAAACCTTGACAAATTCCAAGTCTCAGTGGTCCAATTCCACTGCGCATTAGCGCAGCAGGCAAAACCCATGCTAACAGGCAGTAAAATTAGTCTACTGTGTATTAACGTCACAACAAAGGCATATGGCAGCACTAATGTGCAGTAGCGCCAATTACAGCACATTTAAGTTAGTACTATAATGCCATAACTACAGCGCAACAATGAACGTGTAGATGCACCCAGTGTCTTATCCCTGTCTGCCAGTCCTAGTCTCAGTCTTTTCTCCATGTTCCCTCCAGTTCCTTACCACCTCTGCATTCAATTCAGACACCTTGATACCGTCTTGGACTAGCAGGGAGTCACTGCGACTGGCTCCCTCCCTGGTTACATTAGAATATTTGAAGATTTTAGATAACATCTAAGAAGACTCTACTGAATATGTGCAAACTGTGACTTTTCGAAGGCTTATAACCTGGCCAGACAGCTGCAGGCCTATTCCTGACGGAAAGGCCTGCTACAAGCAAAATTTGAAATGCCTGCTTCAGCCCACCAGGAGCTTGGGGGATTATCGCCACTGCAAGCCCACTAGGCAACCCTTGTAAATCCAGCAGGCTAAGGCACATAAGGGAACCCACCCCTACCCTAGCCCCGGAATGATCTGTAGGGAAGGCAAGGGCCCTCCAGTGGGACACATACTGCCTGTACACCAATGCCAGGAGCTTGAGGAATACGCAGGAGGAACTGGTCCTCCTATTAACCAAGAATGACTACGACCTCATAGGGATAACAGAGACTCCATCTATGACTAGACCACAGATATAGATGGCTATATCCTGTAGAGGCGAGATCATGCAGATAAAAGGGGTGGGGGCATAGCTCTCTCTGTCAAGGACAGTTACACGTCCCGCCAAATTTACAATGCCTGACCAATCTAGTCTCTTTTTATAACCAGGTTACGAAACGCCTGGACACAGGAGGAGGGGTGGATGTCGTATACTTAGACTTCAGGAAGGCCTTCGATACGGTATCCCACCCCATACTGGTGAACAATTTAAGAGGCTGTGACTTGGATGAATACACAGTCTGGTGGGTGGCGAATTGGCTAGAGGGTCGCACCCAGAGAGTCATGGTAGATGGGTCGGTTTCGACCTGGAAGGGTGTGGGCAGTGGGGTCCCGCAGGGCTCGGTCCTTGGACCGATACTCTTTAATGTCTTCATCAGTGACTTGGACGAGGGAGTGAAATGTACTCTGTCCAAGTTTGCAGATGACACAAAGCTATGGGGA